>NC_059341.1:53491614-53801775 GCF_018350155.1 Leopardus geoffroyi
GCAAAATTCATACCTATGAGCTCCTATCTCAGTAGTCTTCTTGAGATGGCGAGCACTCAACAGCCTTTTTAAATGCCTGACCGCTACCCACCAATGTTTGGGGCTTTTTTGACTTTAAAGATTTCCATTAGCAACTTGCCTGTTTACTTTCAAGAAGGCCACCGACTGGACTCTGTCCTCCCACTGGACTCTGTCCTCCCACTGGACTCTGTCACACTCAGATCAGACCCAGTCTGATCCCAGACCTAGTCTGGCTTTAAGTTGGATCCAGTCTAGCTCTGGCAGGTGACCATCAACAGTTCCTTACATGGAATCTGGGGATTAGAGATGATTGAACCAGCAGACTCCCCCCCACCCCCAAATGGGGACTGCAGACAGATTCCAAACAAATGGGGAACTGTAGCTGCCCCCAGCAGCTCTCATCTGGTGGAATCTGGGGATAGAGCTAAGGGCTGGGTCTCCAATCCCGTAAGGGAACTGTGCGAAAGCTAATCAGATCTGGAGCTCAACAGAAAAAGAGCAAAGCCCAGAACTGGGAGGAACTTACCCTCGGTCTTTGGAAATAGTGAGAAAGAAAACTCAAAGGGTTTAAAGGCGCCACATCTGTATTTCTCGTTGTCCCAGAAGCTGCCAGAAGTCTCCTTTGGTCCTGCTGCTGCCACCAAATCTGTCAAAGAACAAAAATTCAGCCAAGTAAATTTGAAGATTTAGTTGCTTTTATTCAGTGATTCACAAACCAGGCAGCATCCCATCTGACACACAGAAGGTGCTCTTGGGAGTTGTACAAAATGCAAAGCTTTTATAGGCAGATATGGAAAAGGACAAGGAAGTTACCAGCAAAAGAAAAAAAAAAAAAAAAGGCAAGGTCACCTTCCCTTAGGGGTAGGGGCAGGGGGTCTTATCCTGCAGATTGCATCTCTCCTGCTGATCAGGAGATTCCAGACTGACTGGTTTAGAATTCCTCTCCAGGGAGAGGCTGGAACTGCAGTTAGGTTAGATATTAAGTCTTCCTGGGGCTTAACGGAAGTGACTCCATTTTGGGCGTGCTGATTCTTTTTAACAAAAAAAATGAGGGTGTCATTTTAAAACAGGTTTTGACATTTATTACATTGTGTTATAATAAAACTTTAATTCTTCATTTGTTTTAAAAAGAATATTTAGGGAGCGCGTCTTATAAACCAGGCGTTTTTCTGGGTGCTGGGATATAGCAGCAAACAAAGCAGAAATGGCCTGGGATTCTTGAAGTTATACTCCAGAAAGAGCTTCTTTCTGAGGATAACTTGGACAGGCAGGCGGTACCTCTCATTTCTCACTTTGCCATGGGGAGTCCCGGTTGCAGTCTTTGTTATATGGTGTCACTGTGAGATTCTTGACTGTGGCACATTTTCACTCAGTTACTAATATTGATGATCTGTGATTAGCGTTTGTATTCAGGTTGATCAACAGTGTCTCTCCACTGTTAAATCAAGTGTTGAGGATTCTAATTCTTTTCTTCTATCCAGCTGTAAGTCATTCAGCAGAATTTAGGATTTTCTTCCAGGTTAAAAAATTCAGTTAGAATGCAGCATATTCTGAAATAGTGAATACCAAACAATATAGGACATTGCTATTCCTTTTTTATTTTTTTAATACAACTGTGGGAAAAATAGTGTAATAAATACCAAAGACAACATGTCTGTGAGGTAGAAGATGGGTGATGCGGAAGGCACTGTTTTAGTGGGTAGATTCTAGACTTGGAAGTGGGGGGAGGAGGGGAGGGCATGTCAAAATTTAAGCCTCATTCCTGAATCTGATTCCCGTGAACTTATCCATGAGATGCCATGGATAAGTTGCTTAACTTGATCAATCTGTTTTCTCCTTTTCTGAAATATCAATTATGTCTCCTCTGCTCAGCTCACAGTTATTGTTACGGATTACATCAGAAGTGCATGGATGCTTTCATACTGTAGTGAAGGTACAAAGGTAGAAATGGTCAGATTTCAGACTACAACTGTGGTCTAACCACTTTTGATACAATACGGTGTTGGGTCTGTACAAACAAGGTCAATAAAGAAAACTGGCAATTTTCTCCTATGCGCGCGCATGTATATGTGTGTTGTCTGCTATTGGGCAAGCTGAGATTTTTGGTGCAGAGGAATTTTTGTCATACCCCTCAGATTAAATGACATAGGTAAAGTTGGAGTAGATCCTTACTCCTTAAAGTAAGGTTCATTGGTCTGCAGCGTCAGATTTTGCCCGGAGCTGCTAGAAATATGGACTCTGAAGCCACACCTTAGATTACTGAATTGAAATCTGCATTTTACTAACCCCCCTAGTAATTATATGCAAATTTTCTTAAGCACTGGGGTTAACAGATTTCTAAATCCATCCTGGTCCTTCAGAAGACTCTTCAGAAGGTTTCAGATACCCTGATAGCCAGCAGCTGCTGGATGTTTTGGCACCACCTGGGAGAATGGGGGGCTCAGGAGGGTTATACTAAAATATGTACTGCTTTCTGTTCCCAAGAAACCACTTTAGGGGTGAAAGGTTCATATTCCATTATCCGTCCCCTGAGCCCACCAGTGTTCAAAAATGTTTTTTTCCCAAGACTTTTATGGTGCTTAAGTCAGACGTTTCATATTGGAATAACAGACCAAAAAATGACTGACAGTTATAGTGTCTGGGATTAAGGAGGGAAATATTTAGTCAGAGGAACTTGGAATTTATCAGGAGATATGTATGATTGTATCTCTAGGATTCTGATTTCTAGTCACCTTTGTTCTGTGAGGATAGCGAGTAAATACTGCTCTACTCTGCGTAAGTTCCACAAGGCACACATTCTCAGGAGCTTAGGGCGTTTTGTAAAAAATATCTTACTCTGTTATAGAGGGAAAGAATGAAGTCAGTTTAAACCTGGAGAGGCTTAAATTCTCAATAAAGACCACATGCATGTTTGAAAATAGGAACTACTTCATAGTCCGTGTCTAATAGCGAAACCTTTTCTGTATAAATGCAAATTAGCCCTCACTTCCAGTTTTAGCAAGGTTTAGGTAGGATTAAATAAAATTGAACTAATATCCCCCTTAGAACAGCGCTTTTCTTTTGCAGGATACATAAAATAATTTTTTTTTAAGTTTTTATTTTTGAGAGAGACAGACAGCGTGAGTGGGGGAGAGGGAGAGAGAGAGGAGAGAGAATCCCACTAGTAGTGCAGAGCCTGATGCGGGCTCAAACCCACGAAACACGAGATCATGACCTGAGCTGAAACCTAGAGTCAGGTGCTTAACCGACTGAGCCACGCAGGCGCCCCTGGATAAAATCATTTTTAAATCTTTCCTCCTGTGTAATTATAATAGTTGTAACTTTACTTCTTGCCCCTTCTCTTTCCCTCCTGCCTGGGGTGCTGGTAAAATTTAAGACATCTTCTGAGCTGCATGCTATGTGATTCCGTTGAGTATGGACTCCACATCTGGAATGTGTAAATAAAAATTCAGAGCGTTGGGTGATGTGAATCAGTAAATCAGCTTTACTACTAGAGATTGTAGATGGCTCAAGACAAAATTTCAGGCCTTAGTTTTCCATTTTTGCTACAAATTAGTGAAATTTTGTCATGGCGGGCATTTGGGCACCGTGTTGTACCCGACTCAGCCTTCCTTCATTTATTCAGCAATCCTGACTTGTTTCTAGTAATATTATAGATGGTAGGCCTGGAGTAGAAAGTAAAGACTTGTTCTCACTCACACAGTTTATAGTTCGTCGTGGTGGATATCCTTCAGAGCCCATAGCTGCAAAGTTTGAAATGAACTGAATTGTAAGTTAGCTTGTTGCTTATCTTAAAGCCTTTTATTTTTCAGTTTTAGCTAAACTTTTTATGGAAGAGAAGAAATTGCTTTTCACAATAGGTCTACCAGTCAAAGCCTATAATTATTTCGTTACAACTGTCTTGAAAGCAGACCCGTGCTGGGGTATTGCTGACATTAACACTTTTCTTGACTTCTCCTGTGGCTGATTCCATCTAGTAAAGAAGGCTTCCTATTCTTGGATTTGGGAATTTTGCTAGAAAGAATTACTTCCATTTTCTCCAGTGTTCACCAAGTTACTCCTATTTCTCTTTGAAGGAAGCTCCTAACTATCCACAGGTGTTCAGCCTCCTAAAATTTCAATTTATCTTCAGCACATCCAGCTTTTGAGTGTTTACTATAAGACTTTAACCACATAGTAATTCCTGCCTTAAAGAAGTCTGCTGTGTATATAATGTTAAGGCGGAGTTGTCATGGCTGTTATCCTGTGTCTTAAGCCAAATACATTTCTCAGCATTCCAAGGTTATGTGAATACACAGAAATAATTATTTTCAGATGTTGACATTGTACTTAGTGCTTTAGTAATGTAAGAAAATATGGTTCAAAAGTCAGTCATCTAAAAAGCAATGCAAAATATGGTGCAGATAAATATGCTGTACATGCAGGCATATGCTATAATGTAGAAATGTTGGAGTAATTTAGCTTTCTGTCACAATATCTTCAAAACAGAGGATATGAACTCTGCTATGTCCTGAATTAGCATGTTTCCTGGACTGCTGTCCAGAGATGGTGTGCCTTGCTTCCAGTCAAGTAACTGCTTTTAATCACTGAGCCAGGCCCCTGAGTCTTGGATTCTCTTGTCACTTAATATGTTCTGTCTTTAAGTCAACTTCAAAAGTTAAAAAAAAAAAAAAAAATTGAAATCTTCACTTAGTTTCAAAATACGTTTTTTCTATAATTGTCATAAAATGACAGTAGGACTTAAAAAGCCTCATCTATCTCAGATTCTTTTGGATGGAAGGAGTTGAGGGCAGTAAGATTTAATCATTGGAGAGACCAAGACCAAGTTGAAAAATACGCGGAATTAATTTTTGTGTCAACATACATGGGAGACATCCAATATGAATTCTCTCTGTATCAATTTGTCTTCTAGTCCATCGAAAAAGAGACATCGATGAAATTTTGTGATACCCACAGTATTGATTCTTTACATTTATGAAAGGGAAAATTATTTTCATCATCCCTTAATAATAATTAAATTTTTGTAGTGACATTGGAAGAAATCAAAAACTATTTGATATAGGAAGTATTGCACTTGAAAATGTTCAGATCACTGAGTATTGTTGACTGCTTGCAAAGCAAAATATTTTGACTTTACAACATTGTAAATGCTGTGGAAAAATGAGGAGTGTGCTAAGGTTTTCCTTTCAAATGCATATTTCTGTCTTTACCTTGTAGACTTGCAATACATAATTCAAAGTGTTTGCAAAGTACAAGAAGTTTATTGTATTGTTTAACTATCTGTTTTGAATTATAACTTTAAAAAGAAAATGGGACTCTTTTCCTGCCCCCCACCCTAGAGACAGATTTTCCATGACAGAATAGTTTTAAACATCAGGATATTGCATAAGTCTGTCTGGAAGAAGTAGGGACAGACAGCACTATCTCATAGGGCTTTGCTTTGTGACAACATATTTTTGTTAAATGAACCATACATAAGTTATAATTTGCCTGCGTGTTTGGAACAGCTTTCAAAATCAATTTTTTTGCTTATGTTGTTTCTGATTGTCTTTGGACACTTCAATAAAAATAAGAAAAATCTTAACCATCACAGTATAGGGTAAGAACCAAAGAAATCTAATTAAGCTTTGGGTCTAAGATTTGGGTCTAAGAGAAAACCTGTTCAAGGAATGTTTGGAAGAGTTAACATTTGTGGTGAGGTGTGAAAAGCTAAAGTCATGATATTGCCTGGCTTTTATGTACACAAGGACTCATTGGGATTTAATTTTTAAGCTTGCCACCCAAAGACATAAATTCCAAAGTAGTTTATAATGGGAAAGAAATTGGTGGGATAGTTCCATTATCCTACTGGTGGCTCAGGGCTGGCCCTAAAATAGTTCATGGGGTAGAGACTTAAAAGTCAGAGTCTGTTTTAAGAAAGTTGTAATCAGGGTGGGAAGGAAGAACTGTTCCTAAGTTCCTTTGAATTTTATGTGATCACTTAACCAACAAGGCCTGGGTCAGGCCCCCAAGTTTTTCAGGTTGTCCTAAGGAACCTACTGGGCTGGTTGCTTTTCAAGTGCACATCTATTCCTCAGTAAGTCCCACTAACACACTTCTTGAGTGCTTGTTTATTACAGAGGAGACAACGAGGGTTTCAAGGAACATTAGGTTTACTTTTTGGTGGAATCTGGCAGAAAAACTGTTTTTCAACAGCCAGTTGTTTACAAGGATCCCTGTATGTCTGGTGACATCTTTATGGCCCTGGGAGGGAAGAATGCTTTCTGACCAGTTGTGGAAGATTAGCTTTCTTCCCTTCCTGTTCCTGGAATATAAGAGCCAGGGGTTTATTATCAGAGATTGTAAATTTTCTTTTAGGACTTGTCATCGACAGGCCATGCAGTTTTAGAATAGTTACTTAAGCTATCTAATCTTTGATTATTTATAGATAAAAGGAAGAAAAATATTACCAGTTTTGTAAAATAGTTGTTGTTTCTGAACTTTATGAATAAAGATTGTATATATTATACTAAGAAATGTAATCCAGTTATGTGTAAGAATTAGATCTAATTTCTTAAGTTTTTCAACAGCCAAATCACTACATTTAAGGAATTACAACTAAGTACTGTTGGAAATATACATGGAGAGATAAGAAGTAATACTGGCCGAAGGAAAATATAATATAGTTGGGGGGAGGGGGGGAAACACTGTATTTTATTTATCTTTGATCCAGCAGATTGTTTATAATGAAGTGCCATGAAGCAGTTCAAAAATATATTATACTTCAGAATTGGAAGAGATTATTTCCTGGTGGTGGGGAGCATTCAGAACGGTCTTCATGGAGCAAATGGTATTTAAACTGGATCCTGAAGGGTGAGTGGCATTGGGGCAGGTGAAGACTGAGAAAAGATATAGTCCAAGGCAACATCATTAGTAAAGGAAGAATGAAAAGATATGGTATTGAGGATAATGGCCTACTTGTGTTATGGGTAATAAAATGCATTAGATTAGTTAACCCTTACTCAGAGCCAGGCACTGGCTAAATAAGCATTTTACATATTTACATATTGCTAAAATAAGCATTTTACATATTTTATTTTATTTAAATCTTTATGGTAAGCCCCAGAAGTGTAAATTTATGGATCAAGAAACCAGGACATCATATAACTATTATGTGGCAGAAGTTGTTGTACATTTTATTCTGTAAGCTATGGTCATTCATGGGATATTTTTGAGCTAGTTGAGTGATGTGTTCCTCTCCATTCCTCTCTTTGCCTCATCTTGCCCTCCTATTCCCACATCCTCTCTTCAACCCTGCCTTCAAACTACAGAACAAAAACTTTCAAAATTAATAGGTCTGATCTTACTGTGTTCCCAGGTCTGGAGCATATCTTTCCTGATCCGTCCCATGGTATACAGTGCCCTGCCAATCCCTTGTAACTACACTTGGAATTATTTTTCATTCTCTGAAATTTCTTTGTCTTCTCTTTCATCTACTTTTCCTGGGTTAGTACCTCCAGGTGGAAGACCCTTTCTCAGATCTTATCTCAGATGAGGGATCTCTGGATTCCCTCACCCCTCCGACTGCTCTCATTTATTGTTAAACATTGAGCCACTTAACCTTACATATAAATTTTGAAAATTTATTTCCAAACATGCATTTCTACATCAAAATGAAATTTAACCGTTGACCCTACATGTTTCATATTAAAATGGCCTTGGGGTGCCTGGGTGGCTCAGCCAGTTGAGCGTCTGACTCTTGATTTCAGCTCAGATCATGATCCCAGGGTCTTGGGATTGAGCCCTGCATTGAGCTCTGCACTGAGTGTGGAGCCTGCTTAAGATTCTCTCCCTCTCCCCCCTACTCCCCCTCCCCCTCTCCCCCTCCCCCTCCCCCTCCTCCCCCTCCCCCCTCCCCCCTCCTCCCCCTCCCCCTCTCCCCCCTCCTCCCCCTCCCCCTCTCCTCCCTCCTCCCTTTCCCTCTCCCCCCTTCTCCCTTTCTCTCTCCTCCCTCTCCCCCCTCCTCCCCCTCCCCCTCTCCCCCCTTCTCCCTTTCCCTCTCCCTCTCCCCCCTCCTCCCCCTCCCCCTCTCCCCCCTTCTCCCTTTCCCTCTCCCCCCTTCTCCCTTTCCCTCTCCCCCTTCTCCCTTTCCCTCTCCCTCTCCCCCTTCTCCCTTTCCCTCTCCCTCTCCCCCTTCTCCCTTTCCCTCTCCCTATCTCTCCCCCTCCCCCCTCCCTCTCCCCCCTCCCCCCTCCCCTCCCCCTCTCCCCCCTTCTCCCTCTCCCTCCCCTCCCCCTCTCCCCCCTTCTCCCTCTCCCTCTCCCCCCTTCTCCCTTTCCCTCTCCCTCTCCCCCCTTCTCCCTTTTCCTCTCCCTCTCTCTCCCCCTCTCTCTTTCCCTCTCCCTCCCTCTCTCCTCCTCTTCCTCTGCCCTTCTCCCCTGCTTGCACATGTGCTCTCTCTCTCTAAAGAAAAAAAAAAAGGCCCCTAAAGTTAATGTAGGTTCCCCACCCCCCCAACCGCCCAACTTCCAGCATGTTTCATATAGTCAAAACCAGGTAGTCGTCAGAATAGGCTAAGTTATGTTGCAGTGTTAACAACCACCACAATCTTAATGACTTACAACAAAAACTGTTTCCCTCTTATTTACATGTGTTTTGGCAGGAAGAGTGTGCTTATTACACTTCCAAAGGAAGCTCCGCTTGACACATGCTTCCCAATCACCTGAGCAGGGGCAGAGAACACAGTAAATCACATAGTGGCTCTTAGCACTTCTGCCTGGTACTTCACTGATTTCACATGGCCTCACTGAATGTCTAGGACTTCACTGATTTCACATGGCCTCACTGAATGTCTAGGAGACAGAGAACTGCAATCCTACCATATGGTGGAAAGTGGGGGACAAGTAGAAATATTTGGTCAACAGCACTGAAGAGTGTGAGAGATTAGAAATTGTAGGCCAGTTCTTTTGAAATTTATGCTTATTAGCAGCGTGTAAAAATGTAGTCCAGTCTAGCAGTTTGGAAATTAACACTAAAAATGCTTAAGGTATGATTATGTGTCTTTTGATATCATTAACTCAATTTAATACATTGAATTTGCAGTAGATGCTTAAATTTAATTCTGTAAATGTAAGCACTGAATGGCTGAGCAAAAAACATATGTTAAAATCATCTTGTTCACTAATAGTGTGGAAAAAAAAAGGCAGTGTCACAGCAAACAGGTTGAGTTATCCTTGGATATAAATCATGCTTGAAGGATGCTTTTTTCAGGGACAGAGAACATGATCATCGTTCAGAATTCATCAAAGACAATGAGCAGAGTTTCAAAGTATCAAAATTCCGCATTGAAATACTTCTCTATAAGTGTTTTGAAATTTATAAAAACATAATATTTTTCTTAATATTTATTTTTTTGGTTTATTTTCATTTGTCATTACCAATTAACAGCCAGCACTTGTCAACACTAATTGCTGGGTTTTGTTTCCTTTTGTGAGAAGAGGTTCTACAGAAATTGATTTCAGGGACATTAAATATAAATGTAGCATTGGAGAGAAATCTTACTCTGTCCTTTGTATGGATATTGCTAAATCCTATCACTCTGGTCCTCACCCCTAACTTGGATATAGGATCCTGACTACCTACATGAATGAGGATACTGGGGAGAGGGGAAAATAAGAAAATAGTTATACTAGAATTACTTGCCTTTCATAAAAGCTTCTTAGGAAATACCTCATTTTTTGGAATGAATAATGACTGTCAATATGACTGAGTATACAGACACAGAAAGAGGAAGTCTAAAAGCAGTATCTGTTTGATCCAAAAAATTTGTCCATTAATTGCTTTTTCCTGTGTTTTGCTTTTATTGCACAATGAGAACATCTCCTTCCATTTCTTACATGTAAGTTAAACATGTCTGAGTATATATTTTAGCTTTCTTTTGCCTCATAGTGTGCTAAAAATTATCTGGAGATGTATTAGCATAAATTAAAGATTAAATATGGAAATCATAAAATAAACTATTCCATGAAAATATTTTTTTAAAAGAGAAATAAGTATTATTGCTTGTCTTTTTTTTTTATTATTATTTAGCAAATTTGCTTATGGAACTTTATTCTTCTGCCTCTCAGAAAATTTGCCCAATCCCTCAGAACTCCCCTCCACACCCCCCAGAGTTTGTGTTTCAGTAACCTGTCAAAAGAACAGCTGATTTGCATATGCCAGGTTTACTTCCATTTAAAGCCTGGATCCTGCAGTTAACTTCTTTGTGTTAATGTGAGAGTAGAAAAAGGAGGAGGGAGAATCTTAAGTATTGGTTTATGCAGCGGAAAGTTAAAGGACAAGAAAGCTTTATAATTATGGAGCACACGAACATTGAGTTCTGTTCTCAGTGGTGTGGTGTGGTGCATGTTGACAAAGTTTTAAAGATGATACCTCCTATAATTCCTTTCCTTTCTATTGTATAATTGACCAGCACAAGTTGACTAAGTATTTATTAGTTTAAGGTACTTGTGGCTGAGTTTTCATTTCTGTCCTGCTTTTTCTATCCCCTCCTTCCCAACCTCTTTGTCCTGGATATTGGGTTTTCATGTGCATTAAATTCTCTGATAGGTCTTCACACTACCCACTTGTCCCCTCTGGCACTGAATACACATGAACAACAGATAGCAATACCTCTTAAACTTAGAAGCTTACACAAAAAACAAAACCAACAAAACCAGTTGGTTGTATTGATTTTTATCCCTCCATTTCATTCTGAGGAATCAATGAGATCAAGTGTATTATTCTGTTTAAATTCACGGACTTTGTCCATCCATCACTGTTTCATGTATGTAGCAGTGGGTTCAAGGATATTATTGACTTGACAGTGAATTGTTGACAGTTACAAGCTTAAATGTTACCTTGTGAGTTTTCAAAATTAAATAATTAATGCATTAATTCTCTTTGATGTGAACGATTCAAGATGCACCTCACCCACTTTATAGGTCAGGTTGTGGAACAAGGGAATGTGATGAAGCATGACCATGCACGCTTGGGGAATTAAAACCAAACGTGATTTTAGCAAATGATGGGAAGGAGTGAAGCGTGCCTTAAATTAGCTGCCTCGGAAATGATGGGAAGACTTGGGTGGTGATAGAGACAGGAACTGTTTACATTATGAACCTATATTACTTTATTCAAAGTAAGGCAGTTTGTGATCTATGAAGGAATCCCAGGCTCCAGGTTGGAGCCCATGTGGATCAGTAAATTTTGTACTAGGAAACACTTGATCCCGAGCCTTAGAAAGCACCTCATGCTTGGACCGGTTGTCGCCAACACCATGCCCACTGCTAGCAAAATAACTCCAAAAACAAATCAAGCTGGGAGAAATTGCACAAATAAATGGGTGACAGAAGAGCAAAATGGGTAAGTGTGACAACATCATTTCCGTTGCCCCCCACACTATACTGCTTACATTAGAAACAACTAGAAGTCTAGTTGTATGTATGTTAATGTAAAGCCTGGTATTACATTCTTCAGTGATGCAGGAGTAAGTGTTAACAGCTGTGCCTGGGTGCTTTCCCCTGCTTTGTCCTGGAAGTCTATCACCATTTAAGAGAAATTGACTACATACCTTTGGAAAAATGTTTCTCTACCATATTGTGCAAATCCGTGTAAATCTTCTCATTTCTTCCCCCTTTTCAGAGTTAAGTCACACAAATATCTGTAAGGCTTTTCCAAATACTTTGTTAAGCCTGAAAAACTTTTCCCCCAGATTTTCAGCATGTCCAAATGGCTGCAGATTATAGCCAAATGTGAGTATGTATGCGCATGTGGAGTGAAGCCAGTTTTTAAAATGTGGGTGGCAGTGTCTTTAACTCAGATTCAGGATGCTTTCTTTACACAGTAGTAGGAAGCATGAGGGATCACCTTGAAATTCTTTAAAAGCAATCAGAATTTTAGAAAGACAAAGGGAAATGGGAATATGGCCTCACCTTTTATTTCTCACTAACAACATAAATGACACCCCTGCTGTGTTGTTTATTGTTTCTTCCAGATGATCTTTGCATACTCAGTCCATGGAGTATAGAGTCATTGCCCTGTACTCATTTTTTCCTTCCTGGAGGTATAAATAGACCGATGACGCCCTATGCTCTCTGCAGTCTGTGCATCATTCATACCGTACATCTCCTTTCTAGGTCACAAAGCTTTTAAAAAAATCAGCAGCGGTAGCAGCATGTGAGAAGATGAGCATATGACCCCTTCTCTCACCTCGAAACAGTGCTTTTGATAGCATCCAGACAGCAGTGCATGGAAACATGACATTTGGATGGTACAAGAATATCAGAGGGAAAAATAGCCATTCTTACCAAATAGTTTAAAAATAGCACAGTCTGAGCATTTTCCCCTCCACCCTTTCTCCCCTACATGCCTGAAACGAAGCCCTTCCCATCCAAGGCATAACAAGGAATTTGTATTTTGTGAGAATTTGGAGAGCCTGCCTCTCCCTTCCACAACAAATATCTGCCTTCTCCCTTGGTGCAGTCGTGTACGCTCAAATCATGAGAAAATGTCCTCTCCCTTTTCCCTCTTTCCTCTCTAGTCAAATAAAAATGGTCTTGCCTCCAGACCAGTCATTTATTATTGAGTGCCTGCCGAACAAGGAACAGTGGATTGAGTGTTTTGAGATGGTGTGAGGGAGGAACATGATTCTCTGCTTTCCTCCAGCTTCTTCACTTTGCTGGTAATCAGTGATCTCTAATCCAGTTCTTCCACAGAGGGTTAATTGGCCAGCGATCATCTCCTATTTGGGTAAGGCTAGATAGAACAAGGTTGGTGAATAACCAAGGCAATGCCTTTGTAGTCCCTGAATTTGTGTCCCAGACTCCGACTTACTCATCACATTGTTCTCTTCTTGGTCTGTCAATACTTTTTAGGCACCACTAATTCTCTCTTAGAGTAAATATTTGAATGCCTACTAGGTGCCAAACTATTCTAAGCATTCAGAATACCAGTTAACAATTAGAAAAATCTGTTCTCTTTAAATTTCATCCCAGTTGATAATATCTCATGTGGAGTAAGTGCTGTCAAGAGAACTCAAGCAGGCTGAGTGCTGTCAGTAGGGAGGAAGAGAGCAATGTGTTGTATTTCATGCAGGTTGGTCAGGGAGGATCGAACTGATAAAGGGGCATCTGCTTCTTTCAGGGGAACAAGCCACATGCATTGTTGGCAGCAAAAGCGTTCCACGCAGAGAAATGAGCAAGTGTAAATCTCACAGGGGAGGGCACAGTAGAGGGACAACGGCAAGAGTGGTGTGACCAGGGGTCATGGAGCAGTGGGACACACCTAGGAGGCCCTTCTAGGCCATGCTGAGGCTTTTGTGGCCAAGATGTGACTTTTTCAGAAGAGCGGCACAATCGGGTCTACTCTGCAGAAGAATAACGTGGAATAGAGAGTGGGCATGTGCTCCTATTTTGATGAATACATCAAATGTACTTTTATTTCAAAGGAAGATACATGTCAAAATTTTGAGCTGAGTAGGTCTTGCTTGGGGGCAAGAAATGTATATTTGAGAACACGTTCATGGTAGTAAACAGGCTTTAACTGAGCCAGAGTACGAAAGATGAACAGGTAAAAAGTCCAATGACCTGCAGAAAGGTGTTTCACTTTTATGAAGCTTGCTGTTTAAATCTAGTATTTACTTTTTAATCCCTTCAAATATGTTTGCAAAAATCCTAGTATTTGAAATATGCCTGGATCACTTGAAGGCTGTAGAGGTCAGAGGTAATTGTAAAATATCAGGTATTTAAGGATATGTTTCAACTGAGTCCAGGAAAGTCTCAGGCCTGAGTATATTAACAGCTCTCCTGACACTAGTCAGTGGTCTCTAATTCACATGTAGCTTTTAATGTTTTTTCTGGAATAAAGGACCAATGACCTTTTTGAATGACCACAGGTTCCAAAACAAAAGGGGATTTATTTCACCATCTTTAATTCTACCACATTACATGGCACCCTGGTGTCTAGAATAACTTTCTCATGTATGAGACTGCAATGCTGGACTTCTTTTGGAAATAGCAAGATTTTAAAATCATTTAGGAATATTTGTGCCTAAAATGCATTAGCAGTTGAACATAGTGCACAGTTGTTTAACTGGTTTGTGTTTCATCCCCTCATCTTGTATGTTACACTCACACCTATTAAATTTTTTTTTTTAGTTTATTTATTTTGAGAGAGTGGGAGGGGGTGAGAGAGAGAGAGAGAGAGAGAGAAAGCACTAGTGGGGGAGGGGCAGAGAAAGGGGGAGAGAGAGAATCCCAAGCAGGCTCCATGTTGTCAGCACAGAGCCCGATGCAGGGCTTGATCTCATGAACCACCTGAGCCACCCAGGCACCGCCCCATCGCACCTATTAAATTTCTTTTTGTTACATTGCTCTGACTTGACTCACCTAGCCCTTTACCTGCTCAGTCTGCCTTGTTGCTGTGTCTGAATGGTCTTTTCTCCTCACCTGGTTTACATGCACTGCTCCTTTAAGTCTCAGCTCAGATGTTACTTCCTCTTGGAATGCTTCCCACATTCCTAACCTCGAGTATTTGTGCTCCTGAATCATGGCTGTCCTCTGTGCACATCAGCCTTGTTCTCATATCTCATACTGAGTTGTAGTGACTCACCTAGACTAAGTTGTGCAAAGGCAAGAATGGTCTCTCTGATGTTTGTTATTCTTGTTCTTGGTGTTTGCTTTAGTGCATGGAACACAGTAATCAGTAAATGCCTCTTATTGAATCAAACTTCAATATATAATTTTGATTACATATAATTGAATCAAAAAATTTTTTTAACTTTGGAAGTCCATTGTTTTATATATAAGTTTTCCTGTTTCTGGTCATCGTTATTAGAACTGAAGTCTTTTTTATATCTACCTCTCTGTCACCCATTCGTCATTCACCAAGTTTTGACACTTTTGCGTTACAGGGTGTCTTCAAGGGGTCGTCATCTTCTCATCGTCCTAATTAAGGTCCTTGTTTCCTTTGCCTGTGGGTAAAATAAGTTTGGGAAATGCTAGTTAAACAGAGGTTTGATTACCACAGGACTTGACAAAAACTTTAGAGAAGGAGCATTATAAGTATCCACAGACGAAATGTAGGATAGAGCATTCCCTACCTTTATTTGATCAGAGAATCTTTTTTGTCTCAGAGGGGCTGCTGTGGTTAATGATCTGTAGAACTCACCTGGGGAAGTTCTGGCAGAGACTGGGGACTAGCTGTGCTCTCCTTATGGACTGACGGTCATTTGGTTTTAACCTAATGACAGACATAAGCCATAGACAGCAAACACATGGAAAGGAGGCATGCCGGACCCTTGCCCCTGAATGACCTTTGACCCTTACACCCCTTTGGCAGGTGGGACCAGTTTACTTTAATGAGGTGATGGGGCTCTGCATGGGGAAGCGCACACCTTATTCACCTGCCAGAGATGCTACTATGTCTTCTTGCCGTGCGGCCAATCGCCTGCTTTCCTTGATGCTGTCTTGCTAAGATTTTAAAGTTGATAGCCTCCATCTTCAGACCTTCAGAAAAAATACGATAGACTCTTTATTTTTTTTAATCTTTCTTAATGTATATTCATTTTTTGAGAGAGCATGAGTGGGGAGGGGCAGAGAGAGAGGGAGACACAGAATCTGAAGCAAAAATACGATAGACTGTTAATGCCTGCCCACATGGTTTGGATTAGTAGGTTCAGGAAATTTAATAGCCAACCTCATGGAAGTCTGGTGGCAGGCTTACGGACTTTTGTTTTCCCGATTTGGGGTAGGTGTGAAATGGTAAAGGTGTATAGGCAGCAAAACTATGGAAAGAGAGAATCATGATTTATCAGAGTATCCAAGAACTAGGCAAAATAAATTAGAAAGTTCAACTGTTTGGTTAAAGAGGCCAGAGAGGAAAGGCTGTAAAATGTTAAATACTTTTTTCCCTTGTTTTGGTTTTGAATAGAGATTATATTCAGGAAATCATGTTGTTGATGCATTGGTTGGTCTGTTCCACTTCTGCAGTTGCTCACGGCATGTACTTGGGGTTATGCTTCTAGTTCTATTGCTTTCACATCCCACATCTGATCTATCTGTAATCCTGTTCCACCCAACTTCAGAATCTATCCAGCGCCTCACCATTTACCACCTATACAGTTACTGTCCTGCTGTCAGTCACCATCATCTGTTGCCTGTGTGATTACCCTAGCCTTCTGAAAGATTGCTGCTTCTGCCCTTGCCTCCATGTGGCCTGTTCATCACACAGCACTAGAACGAATCCTTTGAAGGGTGAGTCAGATGACGTCGTTCTCTACAACCTTGTGATTGTTTCAGCTCTCTTTCAGAATAAAATTTAAAATTCTTAATGCAACCAGTGAGCTCAGCTATGACCTGCCTACCTGTTCTCTCTTTGACCTCCTCTCCTAACACTTTCCCCGTTACTCCTTTGGTCACAGCAGCTCATTGCTCTTGTTTTAACTTGCTGAGCATGTGCTCGCCTCAGGGATTTTGCACTACTGCTTCCTGTGTTGGAATGTACTTCCTTTCCGTATCCACATGGTTGCTTCTCTCATTTCCTTACAGTCTCTGCTCCAGTTTTCCTCATCAGTGATGTAATTAAGATTATCATCATTAAAGCAGTCCATACACTAACACTCATCACTCTAGCTTTACCTGCCTGTATCTTTCTGCATTGTCTGTATTCCCACATGGCATGTGTTACTTCCTTATTGTTCTTCTGTTCCAACTAGAATGCAAGCTCAAGGACTTTATCTTGTTCACTGCTTAGAACAATGCTTGTAGCAAAGATCATGGCACAAGGTAGGCATATGATAGATGCTTGCTAAATAAATGAAAGAATACACGAACAAGCTTTATTTGTTGTGGCAGTCAACATTTACCAAGAAATGATAAGCGGCTTCTCAGTAAATCTCTGTCATCTCTGTATGTTTATGGTAAAATCGGTAAGCTTTCTAGTTAAAAATATAGAGGTAAACATTTTATGAATTGTTGCTCTCCAAGTTCTCTCTTTTGTGGCATATGGGGCAGATGGGTTTTAAAAATGGTGACAATGTTGGGCAAAGGTCAAAGCAACAGGAAGTAGAATAATCTATTTAGATAATACCTCTTGAATCTTCCTGAGCCCATTTTAGGGACAATTATTGTTTGATGTATTATCTAAAGCTTTTCTAAATCAAAACATCATAGATCCCTGTAACATTTCTATCAGTGTAACATTTTCACTGGTAAAGAAATTGGCACTTGACCACAAAATACGGTGTTTTTTCCTGGGCTGAAAAATACATGAAGGAAAATACTAAAAATTATGGGTTAAAAATTAACTGCCTGTTTAAACAGTTATGTCCAGGACATCTTGACAAACTTGTTGGTTCCCATGTGAAGGGATCATTATCCTCTCTTGCAGCACTCCAATGGAGAGAAGGAGAGTCCACATTCCAGAACAGGGAGAATTGGAGGCATGTATTGTGTTCTGCCCCATAAAAATTTACTAAGTGTTGGAGAGTGATGTAACTCAAGTTTACTAAAGTCCAGAAGCAGGTAGAATTTTAAAACACTGAATTTTGTAGTGTATTCTCTGGCAGTGTGTTTGCTCAGATAATACAACACCAAAGAAGAGATAGTATATAAATCTGGGAGCAGGTTTAATAAAACAAATATAAATATTTCACCTTTGAACCATAACGTTTATACCTTACAGTTGACTTCTTAGAAAATTACATTTCCAAAAGAGTTGTTGAAAATATGCATCTCTCTGTGCTGTAGAGTGAACCAAACCCTGCATAACCTAAATTGATAGCTGTGAAGCTAAATAAATTTATAAATAACAGGTTACAGTAAAATATGCCCAACTCAGGACAGTACTCTTGATATATTGATAATAAAGAATCCTTACCAAATAATTTGCTGGAAATCCCATTAAACCTATGTGTGTTTATGGTAGAGTTGCCAAGCATTGCATGGTAGTTGAATAACTAGTGATTTGGTTATTTCATTTGATTAATATAAAGTTTTAATAATCTTTTTATAGTTCTCTTGTTTCTTTATGGAGTAGCACTTAGTCACTGGTAAAAAGAATTAAGGCTGTGACTTTGCCCACCAGATTCAAGCAGAGGGATTATGCTTTTGGATACATTTTCCAGCTGAGGAGCTTTCTGAGAAGAACTACTTTCACTCTAAGCATAGAGATGCTTCTGTCAATTTACCTTGATTTTTGCTTTTTTCTCCCTTTGCTTAGGTTATGCCAGAGCTTCCTTCCCAGGACATCCTTTTAATTCCCTTTTATTCAAGGCTAGCCAATCACTTCATTTCCAATGTTGCATCTAATGCCAACAAAAAACAAGCAAAACCCCACATGAAACAAGAAACAAACCTGGAAATTCACATAAATTTAAATTTTAAGGAAATTCTGAGAAAGGACCTGAGTGGAGAAGGAATGCCCCTCCTAATGTGGAGAGCCCTGAAAAGAAAGGATTCTAGTTTTTAATTCTAGGCAGGGAATATTTTAATTTATTCCTTTTCTTCTGTTTTTAATAACAAATCTGTACTTAGACCTTAGATGTTTATAGCTATACTCAGTTTATATAGAAGTCTCAATCATATTATGTTTATAGTATTTTACTTATGGTTAAAATAAGGCACGCATGAATTAAGGTACATATGTATATATGTATGAATTGGTGTGTGTGTGTGTGTGTGTGTGTGTGTGTGTGTGTACATGCATTCACAACATATGTCAACACACACAACTTAATTCATGTGTATTTTATTTATCCATATATGAATAATTTATTTTGATATACATGTTTTACATATAAATTATTATATAATATTGTCCTCTATAGTAAGTGGTAGATCCAGAGTAGACTGCTGATTACATAAACTCTGAACTTAACTGTTAGAAAAGGATATGTCTCTATTCAAAGGTATTATAAAGGTTAATCCGCTTTTGGCCACTTATAAGTTAGGGTATTTCTTATCTGAGTGGTTATATCTGTTAAAAAATAACTTGCAATATAATTAAATTTGTCATAGCTCATTTATGGCAATGCTGTAAAATTTAAAAAAAGAACTTGTAAACTATGTCCTGATTAAATTAATAAACATGTCAGATAAGTTGCCATTTAGTAAAGTTATTCTCATTTCCCTAAAATTGCTGCATCCTGAGCCTGTCTTCCGTATCAGTTTTCACAGTGTTCTTTCATTAGTTAGTTATTATGGTTATTGTGGTCATTCCATGAGATATTAACTTTCCTAACTAGCAGATATGATCTTTGATATCTTTTTCTTCAAAAATATTTCCAGATATTTTTTTTCTTCTGGATTTCAGGAACTTGGATATGTTAGTCTGCTAATGAATTTTCATCTGTATGTGCTTACCTTCCCAGGGATGGATTTATTATTTATAAACCAGTTAGCTGTGCCATCACAAAAGTAGGAAGGGCAGTGCCCAGAGACTCTAGCTTTGTGTCAAGGTTGTTAATATGTTTTCTGACCACCTTTCTATTTGGTTACCTCTTATGTGGAGAGAACACTTACCATCTCCATTTCTTTTCAACGTAGTATTGAGTTTGTTGCCAATGTTTTTATGTTTTTTTCCAGTAATAGTCCTTATATTTATTCTGAATTTCATCAATTTGTATAAGTAATTACTCAAACACCTATTTTGGAATGAACATGTTATGTTATGCTTTGTATTGGTACAGGAGTGGACTGGGTTTTAGTTTAGAAGTGGTGTGTAGTCAGTATCTCTCGCATTTTCCTGTTGATGTGCCCTTAGAAACACAGGAAGAGATGTATGCAGGACACTGGGGTTGATATTTAATCTGCTGCCTGAACCTGGGAAGCGTTTTTGCTAACTATAAGGAAGAGAGAATCAGAGGTCAGACCCCTGGCTTCACTGCACTTAAATAGGAAGACAAGAGGTCCTTCCTAAGATTCACATGGTAGAAAGGCATAATTTAGGATGCTGTCCATGTTTTTACGTGGATACGGTCTTTGGAGGCCATCAACGTGTCTCCCACTATATTATATAGTTAATCGCGTGGTGTTTACAGTGTTTCATAGAATATTTGAAAAATGCGTACGGTGGAATCTTGAGAAGGGAAAAAGGGTGGATTTTGAAAATGAGTATGTAAGGGAATAAAAAATATGTAAATATGTAAATAAAAGTGCGTAGTTATAAAAGTGAAGGGAATGTGTCAGATGTGAAAAGTGCTTCTTTGCCAGGTGGAGGAATTGAAGGGGACTTTTCTTCCCTACTTAATGTTTCTTTTTACTTCTCAACTTTTATTGTAAGCATCTGTTATTTGTGATTTTATGTATCAAGTTGATATTTAAACAAAAGACAATAAATAGGTGGAAAGGATAAGGGTGCCCCACTTTTAGTATATGCAATTTCCTATAAAATTCTCAATAGTCTTGTGACTTAGACTTTTATCAAGATTATGTAATTAACAAGTGGTTAAAAAAAAAGAAAAGAAATAGTCAAACTAAGGTCCTAGTGCAATCTGTCTGACCCCAAATACTGTGCTCTTGACCTTACACCTTGTTACAAACAAAATCATCCTGATAGAAAGAAAGCTTCAAAGGTAGAAAATAAAAACACATATTTACAGAGTAAAAAGTTTAAAAATTTTTGAAATAGGCATAATTTCTATCTTTTAAAACTTGTGTGACTTTCAACATGATTTCTTATTAGTGAAGTAATATGTAAAGAGAAAGCCAAGAATGATTTGACCATCAAGATGTTGTTTAACATTTGAAACAATCTTGTTCTTATCTGTTTTGAGTGTGTGTGTATATGTATATTCATGTATATTTATATATATACTCAAATATTTTGTAGCCTCAATCTGAGATCTATATATCAGAACTTTGCAATGTAATGCCGGTAATGATGAAAAGAGAACATGTTTTTGAGTTATATTGGTTTTACTCTGTGGCAGTAGCCATTCAGAAAGGTAGAACTCATTGAAGCAGCAGAAGTTTGAATGAAGAGAATGACAAAGGTAACAGAAGGACTGGAGGCACCAAAGTGAGAAAGGGTTGCTGCCCCCAAATCAGAAGCTGTTACCACCCAAGGCTGGAGGCCAGGAAAGTGCATTTGATGCTGAGTTCTGGTGGGACAGACAGGCTGCTGCTTTTGCTACCAGTGGTGAACCAGCTACTGAGTAGCTGGCTCCCAGGAGCCAGCATTGCTAATATTTCTGAAATTGCGAGGCTGGATGTCAGTCACCTGCAGTGGTTCTCAGGCACCTGCTGCTTCTATTAGAAACAGAAAATAATAAAAAAATTTTTTTCTTTCTTCCATGGGCAAATTTCTAACCGGTGCCTCCACTGGGCAGAATAATTTATTAAAGCATAACGTGGCCAGGAAATGAATGGTTGGGGGCATAGGATACTAGCAAGAAAGATTCATGTACTTCTCCAAAGTGCCTAATACACTGTTTGTAAGAAGAATGTGATACAAAAAATCTAAATTATGGTAAATGAGAGATCATTAAGCTTTTGGAGTAACAAGAAAATTGTTTATGTTAATGTTGTGGTAGAATTCACGTAACCGATTTGTTAAAACAAAGAATGCTACTTTATCAATATGTATATAATTTTAGTAGTTATTTTAGGATTATTATCAGTACTTTTTAAAAACATTCACTTCTTGAAAATATGACTTCGCCCAATTATTTTAAAGGCTGTGTTGGTCATCAGTTGAAGTAGGGACATGGGAGTTGATCTCAGAAGTGCTCTTTAGTTTCTACCCCTTCTTTTGGCTCACTGCTCCCATTACCGTCCCTGGGTCATAGATGAATGCCATTTTGGTTTTAGTTTGACCACCATCATTCTTGATAAAAGAGAACTTCAGCTTTTCATTTAAGTAATGTGTGCCTATTATATACTATAGTATTTCTTGAAATGTGGAGTCCATATTAGTGGTGGAAGGAAACACTGTTTCATATGCAACCAGAAATCCTTTGTAGATCATATGTGCTTCATATGCATGTAAGTTATTTGCCTTTCAGTTCTGCTCTAATTTTTCTGATTAAAGAGCAAGGAGCAGATCTCAGCATGGTGGTAGTACACCATTAGCATCCCTCCAACACTTAACTGGTCTCCATTTGTTACTGAGAGTAAACCTTGGTCTCCGTGTTTGTTGGGAAGTATGTAATGTCATGGCATTGTTTCTCATTGAATTTAATTTTATGGCAACTTTCCACTTAAAGCGTTACTGAGTTTTTATTTAAGTAGTAGTATAAAATTAAAAAAAAAAAGTAAATTCAGGGTGCCTGGGTGGCCCAGTTGGTTGAGTGTTCGACTTCGGCTCAGGTCATGATCTTTCATTTGCGGGTTTGAGCCCGTCGTTGGGCTCTGTGCTGACAGCTCAGAGCCTGGAGCCTGCTTCCGATTCTGGGTCTCCCTTTCTCTCTGCCCCTCCCCTGCTTGCACTCTGTCTCTCTCTCTCTTTCTCTCTCTCTCTCTCTCAAAAAAATAAAATAAAAAGTGTTTAAAATTTTTTTAAAAAATTCAGTTGAAGAAAATTCCAGTTTGAGTGTATTTTATTATATGTGTGGTTACTCCACAGTATGGTAAAATCATGAAGATGATAGCTATGTGAATAACTGAAATTTGGGAAACAGTGATACATAGTACATTTACTTCCATCTTATCCTTCTTTCTAGTTACTTTTGCCATAATGATATTAAGTGTAAAACGATACACTTATCTTCAAAAATGATATTAAAATGATCATTTTTATCTACTTTCTTCCCTGAGTAATCTATATTAAACTTTGGGTTTAACACAGCAATTAAAAGGGACAATGATGATTATTGATTACTGAGGTTTTAAAACCACAATTCCTAATAAAATAAATTTGTAGCTGATTTTAACAAATTTTGATTGGTCGATTCAGCAAATAAAGACAGGTATTATGTCAAAATGTCAACTGACAAGTGTATAATATCCTGTTCTATTCCAAAAATGATTTCTCGATCTACAGTATATCAAGCTATAGACCATTTCAGAGGATTTTAAAAATAGCAATAAGGATAGTAATAAAAGGAATGTTAGAGTGAAGAAAAGAGAGGAAGTACTTCTTTTGCCCCTTCCCTGCTGCATTTCTCTGCTGTGGGTACTACCTATATGTAGATACAGTCTGTGTCACCATCAAACAAGGCTTACCACCAGTCCTGGATCTCACCTGTCACTTCTAATTCTAGGTTAAAAAAAGAAATGCTACAAGTGTAACTATCTTTGACAAGTACTTAACCTCGGAATTTTCAAATCAATTTTGAATATAAAGAAGATTAAAATTTAAATTACAATGTAGTTTATGAAGATTGAGGTTAGGATTAGATCTCTTATCAGATTTGTACTTTGGCTCCCCAGTTGCCCTAGACAACACTCTGATTGGTTTGGTTCATTATTCAATTTAGTTTGATTGGTTTGGATTTTTACAAATCAAAAAGTTCAGTATTCTAAATTTCCTTGTATTTTCAATTTACGTTAGTAAAACATTTACTTCAAGCTTGCAATTAGTTATTATTTAGTTAAAAACCTCTGGTAAGATACCAACACATTTTAAGAGGATATAATCTATACTGCGCTTATGCCCAAGGTCACTTTCTGAGCGATTGTACATTGCCTGTGTCCATCTGAAAATACGAGCAAGACTTCTCTTCCCTTCAGTCAGACTTTTTGAGAATAAATATGAAAATATTTTGCTGGTCATCTAAGTTGCAGGCATTAAATTGTTTCAGTACGATGAACAATAGACCAGGAGTCAGAAGACTTTTAGCTTATCTGTGGCAGAGCTGGAGATAAATACCTGATCTCTCTACATGTCCATTTCTTCATCTGTGTAATGAAAATAATTATATTTTCCTTTTTTATGTTGGTATGCTATTAAGTACATTGATAACTAATTTATATGTATTTTCTTAAATTTTTTTTGATGTTTATTTTTGAGAGAGAGAGAGACAGAGCATGAGTTGGGGAGGAGCAGAGAGAGAGACACACACACAGAATCCAAAGCAGGCTCCAGGCTCTGAGCTGTCAGCCCAGAGTCCAACACGGGGCTCGAACTCACGAACCATGAGATCATGACCTGAGCTGAAGTCGGATGCTTAACCCACTGAGCCACCCAGATGCCCCTTATGTGTATTTTTAAAACTCCACATAAATAGGTCTCTTGCTGCATCAAATCTTTTCTTAATGCTATATCTAAGCATCCTATAGTTTGTTCCTAGATGAAGAATCAGCCAAAGAAAGTCTCTGTATCTACAAACATATACAATTAGGGAACGGGAAGCATCACCTCTCCTGAAAGATTTCTGGTTTTAGTCTTGTTTTCACATTTACATTTGTTTCAGTACCCACCCAGAGTATTTGAAAATGTTGTAATTTGTAATTACAAAAGTAGTATGTCTTCACTGAGGAAAGATGCAGAAAAACATCATGAAGGTGACGGAGCATCAGGCTTAATTCCACTCCCCAGGCCTGGACACTGTTAATATTCTGTCATCATTCCTTCCATCCTGTGTGTTTTGTGTGTGTCTGTTGTGTATGTGTGAAAATTGTATATTTTGAGGCTTTTTTGATTTTATAAAATGCAGACCACACTGTGTAAAAGTGTATACATTTTTATATGAGTTTCTCTTCTTTTTTCTGAAGAGAACGATTTTAAATTTGTTTCTGTCTAGTTGTTAATTATATTTACTGCTGCTATTTTGTTCTTTGGGGATTTGATGTCCTAATCATTATTCTGCACTTGCCACTAGATGGCTCTCTTCTTGGAGTGACTATTTCCTAAAAGTGTGCCCTGCATTAATTATGTGTAAATGATGAAAATTTGTATTGGCCTTATTGGTATTGTGTTAAAAATACATAAATATAATTGTATAATAATTTGTTGAAGTAAGGCTTGTGATATTTTAAATGGTATTTTGGCAGATCCACAACTTTAAAATATACCTTTCAAATCAGGATTATGTGTATTTAGAAATTAATATATTCACTGGACAAGGTCCACTGCCAATTGATAAACCATTACGTAAAATGTTTTTTCAAGTATTGCTTTTTAAATCTGGAGCTATAATTTTGAGTATATCATCTTTTTGTCCATTAATCAGCTAATTTTTATTATAATTTTCCCTTCTGTGGCAATGTCCATAGTGATATTGTAATTCTGGGCCATGAGATAATACTGTATATATATGTAAGATTTTATTTTGAGTGTTTATGATGGTAAGATGTTTTACCATGAGTTGAATCATAATTATTTTCAAAGCTTCTCTGTTTTTGTACAGGTCCTAAGACCATGGCAGGATAGGGTATGATGCAAATTTTCTTTCTTCTTGAACACTGACAGCAGGGCTAGAAATGACTTATCAGTTGAATGAAATGAGATGTATGGGCACAGACATCAGTTTCTCATGTGTGAATAAGTTCTAGTCTTTGAAAACAAAGGTTTATCCGAAGATTTCCAGACATGCCTAACTAATTGCTATCACACCTTATCTTACAGTGAGGAAATAAAATATCAGGGGAAACATTCTTACCACACTATGAACGTATTAAATAACATACTGTATACCGTTAAGCAGATTTCATTTTTATGAATTAAGAAGCAGTCAATAACATGAGAAGTATAAAACAGGAGCTTAGCCATGACATATAGGCTTGTTGTACATAACTGTAACTTTTGTGTTTTTAGGTTCATGATACTCTATTTATTTTTATTTTTAGACTTTAGATGTTACATATACCTTGTAAAAATTCTGGATGTTTTTCTCGGTTCATCAAACCTTCCTTTCTGTGAAAAAAAGTCAGTGAAATTGGAGATGGCTCTACACAGTTTCTTCTCTCTGTTGGTATGCCATTTTCCATTTCTGCAGCGTATGTATTCCAAGAACAGAGTAGCTCTTATACTAGGTCATTAAGTTGTAGCATTACACATGCCTACAACTCTCATATGATTCCCTTGCTGATTCTCTGATAGAACAGCTTTCCAAGCAAACTAACTTATGCATTCTAGAATGTTAAATATTTCAAGTACTTTTATTTACAATTTTTAAGGTGGCAACATGTCCTGCATAAAATAAAAAACAGTTGTAAGTCCTGGAGATGGATAAAATGGGAAAAGCAGATAGGACAAATGGTTCCTACTTCTTAGAATTTGAGGGGCTATATCTAAAGGAATGTTCCAGAAGAAGAAAGTGTTATAAATAATATAAATATGTGCCAAAAAACATTGCTCATCTTACATCTCTCTTTTGGAGATTTTAAATCATTAGGAAATCGTGTTTTGATGGAAGTCAAGTGTAGAGGCTATTGCTGAGTGTGAAGAGCCAATGAACTAAGTCAGCAGGTTAAAACCTGACCCTCTGGCCCATTTATTTTTCTCTTTTCTGCCTCTTGAAAAGCATGTTCCCTGGAGATCTATCCAAATAGTCACTGGGAGTCCTGAGGCCCCACCCTTTGTCCAGTACACTGAACTGTGTTATGCAATGTGGAAATTGTTCCCATTCCAATTCCTGATGGCCAAACTCTTAGAAGTCAAGCAAAGAAACAGGATGCTTCTGTGAAGCACACTTTTTTCACTGACAGCTAGGTTCTATGAATGAAACTACTTTTTATTAGATAAAAAATAAGGTTTTATTTCTTTTTAAAAATTTTATAAAGTATATCAACTCTTTCCCCCCTCCCCACCCACCAAAGGTCTAGTAACTAAGAATTCTTGACGAGTGGGAAGCAACAGTTCTCATGTGTATTAGACACATGAAGCAGGAGTGGAGGAGGTGAACAGGTGCCAACTGATGATCATCTAGAGTGCACTGAGTTGTATTCAGGTGACTATAATGTGATATAATGAGTGGTCATGGGTAATACTTTGAATGCTTTTTAAAAATTTTTGGGTAGCTTTAAAGAAATTATTTTAAGACTAAATTTTGGCCATA
Organism: Leopardus geoffroyi; assembly: GCF_018350155.1. Taxonomy (NCBI): domain Eukaryota; kingdom Metazoa; phylum Chordata; class Mammalia; order Carnivora; family Felidae; genus Leopardus; species Leopardus geoffroyi. The sequence goes on from NC_059341.1 coordinate 53,518,592, forward strand.
CATTATTTTTAAATGTCTCCTAGTAACACATTTACTCCGTTTGTGTTTTTAACTTTGTGTGTAGTTCATGTTCTGGACAAATCCAATGTCCAGAAATTGACATTGGATTGACATTCATTCCAGAATAAATGTAGAAACCACTTACTCTATTAACAGTTGCCTGACTGTGGCTGCTTGTATGATGGAGGAAGTTTGAATTTTAAGATAGAGCATTTCTTCCTCTTTCTCTTCTTTAACCACTGCTACCTGTTCCCTTTCCTAAAGGGACCTGTCTTTCCCTACCACCAATTTTTAGTTTGAATGGTAAAATGCGATCTTATACATGTGCTTCCCATCTTACGGTTATGAGGGCAAAAAATAAATTGTCATTTGAACTCTAGAATTGAGCTCAAAATGTGCAGAAATAGCACAGTTTTTATTAGCTTTTGGGAGACTTTTTTGCTTTTCTCATTGTTAGGTGGGCAGCCTTTGTTAAATATGCCTTTCAAGGTTTTTTCTTTGTTGTAGAATTACTTGATCTGTGTATTATTTTAATAAGTACACTAAATTTTTATCTAATTAGGAGTAAAAGAAGACAGCTGTTAAACATAAATTCTAAGTTATTGGTTGTTTTCATCTCTAGAAAAATTCATTTGAGAAATAGCAGATAGACTTGATTAAAACAATAGGTTATAAATATGTTGAAATAGGTTCAATAGGTTGAAATATGTGGAAGAGACTTTTTAAGGAAGAAGAATAAAAGAAAGGAGATCAGTGCAATGACACTCTTGTGTATGTAGGAATCTTTAATTTTAAAATAAGTTATAAAAGTGAGTTAACCCAGCCCCTTTTTAAATGTTTTAGATTACACACTCATTATAAAAATGAGTTAACCCAGCCCCTTTTTAAATCAGTGATGACATCTAGGCCCCTAAAGCTTTGCATATGATTTCCTGTGTTCCTGCCTGGTAGTGTTTCCATTGCCCTATATCCCTAGAAGTATTAGTATTAAATGTTTTATAAAAATGAATTATTACTCTTGATTATATAAAAGAAAGATTTAAAAAATCTCTTTAAAATTACCTCTCTATGTGATATGCTCTTAAAAACATTGAAAATACATTTTCTGGCATCTTTTTCTAGGTTTTTGACTTTATTCCTTATCCATTATTAGAACATCCACGGGGCACCTGGGTGGCTCAGTTGGTTAACTGCCCAACTTCGGCTCAGGGCATGATCTCACGGTTTATGAGTTCGAGCCCCATGTCCGGCTCTGTGCCGACAGCCTGGAGCCTGCTTCAGATTCTGTGTCTCCCTCTCTCTCTACCCTTCTTCTTGCACTCTCTCTCTCAAAAATAAATAAACATTAAAAAAAATTTGAAAAGACCACCCACTTTAATTTGAATTTTTGAGCTAATTAAACGATGAAGTGTTGGTCAGTGGGTATGAACTTTTCTTGAAACACTCAAATTAGTAGAAAGACTACCTTTTGTAGCCAGCTTTGTAATTTTGTCCTTTAAGCTCAAGCAGAGTAAATTGTATTGTTCAGATTTTAAAACAACAACATTCTTCTACTAGGATTGAACTCTGTTCATACATCCATTATGGGATTTATTTTTCCATTTGCAAGTGGTTTCTCAGTATTCCCTTTCATACTCAGAGCTGTTGCAGAATCTTGCTTTTATTTTGGCACCATTTTGCATATTATGTATTTTGCATTCATATCAGTTGCTTAGTAGTAATAGTATTTTGTCTTGAAATTAAAAAGATAGATGCTTAAAATCTGTATTTGCCTCTGCTCTGAAGCAAGTTATTTAATTTTTTTGGATCTAGTTTTGTCATCTGTAAAATTGCCCTGGTAGTTTGGATCTATAATATTGATGGTAAAGATGGAGTGAAATGCCTGGTGTGGCCTCAGAATCTTCGTAAAGTTGTGCGAATAGTAGTCAAGAAGCAAGAGGCAAGTCAGATTATACCTACAGCAGATCTGCCTGATGTTTCAGATTATACTGATAATCTCGCCGTGTTTCTCTCTCCACCATTATGCAACGTCAGGTATGCCAGATTTAAGAGAATTATTTCACTGTTGTTCTTAAAACTCTTAACCTAACTACTGTTGAGAGGAATTAGACACCAGTACTTTAAGGAGTGTTAATTCACTGCCTGTTAGTGGTGGACTGGCAAGCACTGTAATTAGATTTTTTAGGACTGCTTTACACAAAGGATGGACGAACCACTAAGCACCATTTCAGAGTTTCAAATGTCTTTTCTGGCAGAAGTTATTTTGTTAGATGACCTTAGGGAGGAGGTTACCTAAGCTTATTTTGCACATGGTGAGGCTGCCACTTTGTCACTAAGTGTATCATTAACATGGTCTGATTATTTGATCCCTTTCAGTTCCTTTCTGAACTGGGAATTAGAGTTCAAAGGCTTGGAGCTCATGGTGCTTCTCTGCCTTTCAGAACCCAATGGTGGCAACCTTGAAAATGATTAATCATGAAGTCGGAGAAGGCAGAAATCACTGCATACCATTCTCATTGTTATTTTTTCTTTTTTTGGCAAATTTTGAAACCTATTTGTTCATGTTTGACCGTGAAAGACTTCCAAGCCATTCCTTCAGCCTAGCTACCTCAAATTTTCAGATTTGCCTAGCTACCTCAGCAATCAGTATCCTCCTAGTTGCCTGGGTGTGACATCCAAGAAACATGTTTTTTTTTTTTGTTTCTTTTTTTGCCTGCCCTCTAAACTTCATTTCTTACTTTCAGTATGTTGTAACATCTTGTCAGCTTTGTTAAGTGCCAACGTTTCTCCGTTCCTGTGACCTTGGCCTATCTTCATCATCTCCCACCCAGCTATCTGTCAGGGTCTTCTGTTTCCAGCCTCTCACCCCCAAAGTCTGTTTTCCACATCACCTTCATGGTCACTTCCCTGAAACATATATCTGCAGTGATTTCACTCAACACAGAAACCGATGGACTCTTTCTGAATTTGATAAATTAATTCAAGTGCTATGTTGTTGATAATGTTTATTAGGAACTATTTTAGTTTAAAAACTCCTACAGTTACCCTCCAGCAAACACAGGTGCTTCTATATGTGTTTAAGAGATGTTACCTATTGAATAATATCTAGAGAGGGGTAAATATTTTTAGACACAACATTTATTTTTGATGGCCTCTGAAAAGAAATATTATATGAGAGGAGTATAGGTATTATTACCTACTATGACTTACTTCAATGTTATTTATGAAGTAAAGGCAGACTAATTTATTTAACACAGATTAACAGTATTATAACTGTAAATAACACCTACATTCTGAAGTTAAAGTTCATTGTGGAGAATGAAGACAGACAAAATAGAAATTCACATGGCAGGGAATTTTGGGCTGTCAGGGAACTGTAAATGACATTCTTTGCCAGAAATGACTGGAAAATTGTGTTGTCTTCTTTTCTAAATTTGTTTCCGTTTCCACCTCTTGGAAATCATATCTTGAGTTTAATCTCTTTTTCTTGGCAATGAATTTTTAGATACTAGACACCAAAGCACAAGCAACAAAAGCAAAAATTTTTAAAAAGTGGGGTGACATTAAATAAAAAAGCCTCTGTCCAGCAAAAGAAAATGAAAAGGCAATGTATGGAATTGAAAATGTTTGCAAATCCTGTATTTGATAAGGGGTTATATCTAAAATATATAAAGAGCCCCTATAGCAAAAAAAAATAGCAAACCCTGTCCAACCAAACAATACAATTAAACAAGTGGCAGAGGGACTAAGTAGACATTTTTCCAAAGGAGACCGGTAAATGGTGAAAATCCTGAAAAGATACTCAATATTACTAATCATCAGGGAAATGCAGATTAGAACCACAATGGAATATCACCTCCACACCTATTAGAATGGCTGTCATCAGAAGGAAAAGAGATTAAGTGTTGGCAAAAATGTGGAGAAAAGGGAATACTTCACTGTTAGAAATCTAATTGATACAGCCACTATGGGAAATGGTATGGAAGTTTCAGATAACTAAAAATAGAATTACCTTCTCATTCACCAATTGCATTTCTGTGTATATCCAAAGGAAATGAAATCAGGATCTTGAAGAGAGATCTGTACTTCTGTGTTTATTGCAATCGCAGCATTATACCCAATATCCAGGATATGGAAACAGCCTAAGTGTTTGTCTATAGATGAATGGATAAAGATGTGGGGTGTGTGTGTGTGTGCGCACATACATACGGTGGAATAGTATTCAGCCATGAGAAAGAAGGACATCCTGCCATTTGTGAGAACATGGATGGATTTGAGGGCACTACGCCAAGTGAAATAAATCATCCAGAGAAAGACAGATGCTGTACGTTATCACTTATATATTTCAGGAATTTAAAAAAGTCAGACTCCTAGAAATAGAGAATAGAGTGCTGGTTGCCACGGCCTGCGGAATGAAGGACATGGGAGATGTCAGTCAAATGGTACAAATTTCCTATTGTAAGATGAGTACATTCTGGGGGTCTAATGCCCAGCATGGTGGTTATAGTTAACAGCACTGTATTATACTTGAAAGTTGCTGAGAGGGTAGATTTTAAATGTTCTCAACACAAAAAAAGAAATATTAATACTTGAGGTAATGGGGGTGTTAACTATGTTTATCATTTCACAATATATGTGTATTACATCAACCTGTAATCTTAAACTCACACAATATTATATATCAATTATATATCAACACTGGAAAAAATGTTTTTCCTATTTTTTTCTACTTCTGCTTTATATGTTAAGAAACCTTAGATTGCTTTTTCTGGCTTGTATAGTAGTAATCATTCAATATCATCCATTTTTCTTAACTTTGAGGGTAGCTTTTTAAAATTTTCTTTAACACTTATTTTTGAGAGAGAGAATCCGAAGCAGGCTCTGTCAACACAGAGCCCGATTGGGGACTCAAACTCGCAAGCCTTGAGATCATGACCTGAGCCAACGTCGGATGCTTAACTGACTGAACCACCCAGGTGCCCCAAGGGTAGCTTAAAAAAAAAAAGCATACTACAGGTAAGTATACTAAAGCTTTGTTTAATGAAATAAATAAATGTGTTGATGGACCTTATGGCATAAAATAGAAGTTTTTAAAGCAGGAATTTTATTTTGAGTGTTGTTTCTACTTGAGTTGAATGCTGTGTTAAGAAGGTCTCTGAGGCTATATCTCAGCTCAGTGGAAAACAAGTAAGAATTAATGATGTCTCACCTGCCACATGTGTAGGGAGAGAGTGATGTCCTACAGGCCTTCTCTGATTTCAAGTATGACCACTGTTATTAGGGATTTGAACCCTAGGGTCATCTGATTACAAAGCTCAAATTATTAAATAGCTAATCTGTATTGCCTCTTATAATGGTATATAAGTAGACAGGAAAGAATAGTATAATTTATTATATATATATTTTAAAGTTTACTTGGGGAGAAAGACAGCATGAGTGGGGGAGGGGCAGAGAGCAGGGGAGAGACAATCTGAAGCAGGTTCCACGCTGTCAGCTTAGAGCCCAATGTGGGGCTCGAACCCACTAAGTTGTGAGATCTTTACCTGAGCTGAAACCAAGAGTCAGACTGAGCTTAACGACTGAGCCACCCAGTCGCTCCTAATTGATAGTATTTTTACACTTGAAGTATTTTGAGATGGGAGTTGGGGACAGTGTAGCCATGTGGGTTGGAAGAGGTAGAAAGGATATTCTTTTCCTTTTTCTTTAGTCAAACAATAATCTCTGATTTCTGATTTTGGAAGTGTGAGCCTTAGGTTATCATCACAGTAATTGGGAAACTTTTGAAATGTAGTAGTTCTGTGGACTGAATTGTGTCCCCCCAAATTCATATGTTGAAGCCCTAACCTCTCGAATGAGGCCTTCAGAAAGTAGAATTAGAGAGTAGAGTGGGGGTACTCCCCTCTTACCACCCCCTCCCACTACCCTCACGCCCGCCCCCCCCCCATAATGTCAGGACACAATGAGAAGGCAGCCATCTGCAACCCAATGAAAAACCTCTCAGCAGAAACCCACCATGCTGATACTCTGATCTTGGATTTCTAGTCCACAGAACTATGGAGTCCATGGATTTCTATTGTTTAGGCCACCCAGTCTGTAATATTTTATTATGGCAGCCTGCACAAACATGCAGCTAAACGAGAGAACCACAGGCCTAAATCAGTCCCTTTCCTCTGTGCTTCAGCTCTGTAAATCCTAGTTTCTGGCATTGGAGTCTGATCACACTGTCTTTTCTTACCGGGCTCCCCGTTTCCACATTCAGAGCAACGTTCATATTCTTTTCTAAGTGGCAAGTCTACAGTTTCAGAATTCATGTATTTTCTATTGCCTCAAGTTCTTTACTACTTCAAATCCCAGAATCAGGATTGAACAAGTAAAAAACGTGTATTTTCTAGGTTTATGGATTCTGGGTAAATTGGTATTACTTATCCAAAACTGCACATTTTAATGAATTTTAGACTTTATACCAAAATAACATTTGAATAATGTTCCTTTCACGTCCCTTTTTCTGGTGTTCTCATTTAAAAAATATTTATGAAATATCTTTTACCTGTCTTTTAGCTTCTGTATTTGGCACTTGAGATATAAGGGAGAAGGTAACAGTGGAGTGTAGCACTGACACGAGTAGTCAGAAAGGACGTGAACCATAAACAGCCCTTATGTTCATACTGGGGAATATTGGCCCCAAATGTAACAAACACTGAAAGAAAAGATCCATCTCTCCCACCTTAAGAGAGCTGTTGTTTTTTTATAGAGTTACACTTGAATGTGTGTCAGTATAACTTAGGTGATTCTTGGGTACCACCTCAGAGATTCTGATGCAGTAGATTAGAACTGGAGTTCAGGAATCTGCATTTAAAAAAAATTATTTATTTTTTAATTTACACCAAAGTTAGCATATAGTGCAACAATGATTTCAGGAGTAGCCCTCTTTGTCCCCCTTACCCACTTAGCTCATCACCCCTTTCACAACCCCTCCAGCAACCCTCTGTTCTCTATATTTAAGAGTCTCTTGTTCTTTCCCCCTCCCTGTTTTTATATTATTTTTGTTTCCTTCCCTTATGTTAATCTGTTTTGTGTCTTAAATTCCTCATATGACTGAAGTCATATGATATTTGTCTTCCTCTAAGTTTGTTTAGCATAATATCCTCTAGTTCCATCCATATAGTTGCAAATGGCAAGATTTCATTCTTTTTAATTGCTGAGTAATACTCCATTTTGTGTGTGTGTGTGTGTGTGTGTGTGTGTGTGTGTGTGTGTGTGTATGCCACATCTTTATGCATTCATCCATTGATGGACATTTGGGCTTTTTCCATACTTTTGCTATTGTTAATAGTGCTGCTATAAACATTGGGGTGCATGTGCCCCTTTGAAATACCATACCTGTATCCCTTGGATAAATAGCTAGTAGTGCAATTGCTGGGTCATAGGGTAGTTATATTTTTAATTTTTTAGGAACCTCCATACTGTTTTCCGTAGTGGCTGCACCAGTTTGCATTCCCACCAGCAGTGCAAAAGAGATCCTTTTTCTCTTCATCCTCACCAACATCTGTTGATCCTGAGTTGTCAGGAATCTGCATTTTTAACATATTTCTTGGGAGAATGGATGAAAAAAGACCACCAGGAAGGGATTCCTCAGTGGTCGCATAAAACAATTTAGTGTCTGAAAAACTCTAGCCCACACCATGTTTTTTTCTTCTGTTTTTTTTTCAGGGTCTTTAGTAGAAAATCTCTGCTGCCTGATAGTTGGCATCTTTGGGGTCAGTTTTATGGGGGGTTAGTTTTTGTACATTCCAACAACTTCAGTTCCTCCCTTCAGGCCCACTGCAACCCCAGTCAGCAGGAAATTCTGGAAACTGGAAGACAGAGAGAGTGACCGCTTTTTTTTTTTCTTTCTCCTCAAGGTACAACTATCTAGTTAGATATAAAATCCTACATTCTTCAGTTGTTAAATCTATCAATCTAGTCATCCCTCTGGGATTTGATTAATCAAACAGCTGTAACTCATCTTAAGGAGTTTGTCTCGAAAAAAACAAAAAAAAAAAAAAACAAAAAAAAAAACAAACCCAGTAAATAGCTAGTGACTTTTTTCATCCTGAGAAAAATAAAGAACAGTTTAAAGTCTAAATCTTATCAGGGTTTCCTCTGAAATTTTTTAGAGGTTGGAATGTGTAGCTTTTAATCTTGTTTGGGGAATTTTAAAATTTGGCTCAGATTAAAGGGCCAAGTTTTTAGGCACATAAGCAGCTTACTATCTAAAGACACTAGAATATATATTTTCAGATGCACATTTTAAATAAATTAAAATGATTATTTACTAACATGGTAGATCTTTTATTATTTTTTACTTTTTAAAAATATAATTTATTGTCAAATTGGTTTACATACAACACCCAATGCTCATCCCAACGAGTGCCTCCTCAATGCCCATCGCCCATGTTCCCCTCCCCCACCCTCTCCATCCATCCTCATTACTCTGTACTTAACAGCTTTTGTGGTTTGCCTCCCTCTCTGTAACTGTTTTTTTTTTTTTTTTTTTTTTTTTTTTTTTTTTTTTTTGCCTTCTCTTCCCCCATGGACTTCTGTTAAGTTTCTCAAGATCCACATATGAGTGAAAACATATGATATCTGTCCTTCTCAGACTGACTCACATGATAGATCTTTTAAATATGTTTCTGTTGACATAATTTAAGTGGCACTCAAAACAAGCTGGTTGTGTGTGAGCTTACATGTAGTTAAGATGTAAGCTATAATTTTTTTTCTTTAAATGGTTTTATTTATATATTTAGAGAGGGGGTTAGGGACAGAGAAGAAAGAGAGAGAGAGAGAGAGAGAGAGAATCCCAAATGGGCTCTGTGCTGATAGCGGACTTGGGGCTTGATCTCCTGAATCATGAAATCATGACCTGAGCCAAAATGAGGAATCAGATGCTTAATTGACTGAGCCACTCAGGTTTCCCATATATATATATATAACTTTTCAACAATTAATAATGAACGATTCAAATAGAAAGGTGGATCTTAGAAATATGTAATTTGCTATTGTAACATTTCTGGTAAGTTGTATCGTTGAACTTTTGTAGGTAAATGCTTTTATTTCCTATTTTTTTAAGTTTATTGATTTTGAGAGAGAGTGGGAGAACATGAGCCCGGGAGGGCCAGAGAGAGACTCCCAAGCAGGTTCCCTGCTGTCAGCACAGTGCCTGATTCAGGACTCAATCTCCTGAACTGCAAGATCATGACATGAACCTAAATCAAAAGACTGATGCTTAATTGACTGAGCCACCCAGGTGCCCCTGTAAATAAAAACTTATAATTGTGAATATTATGCATATGAAATGAGTCTATGTGATGTATGTACAGTTTGAAGAATACAGAACATTCATATTCCATCAGAATATTGCTTTATAGTTCACTGGAGGCCCTACCCTGACCCCATACTCCTCTTTTCCTTATAGTGTACAGTTAATCCATATCCTCAGTTTTATAAAAATAATTGTTTTTTCTCTATAGTATGAATCCTTTAAAAATGTTTTGTCTATTTTTGAATGTTATAATATTAGAATAACACTTTTTTTTTCTGATCTGCTTTTTTTCACCCATCTCTTTGATTCATCAATGTTGATCTCTTTATCTGTAGTTCACTCATTTCCCACTCTATGTTCATTCATTGTGTGAAGGTACATGCCACAACATATTTGTCCCTCTTTGTGTTGATGGGCTTTTGGATTGTTCTCAGTGTTCTTAGAATACTACTAACAACATGAATATAATTGTATGGCTTCTAGCACAGGATACAAGAATTTTTTCAAGGTGTGCACCTTGGAGTGAATTGCTAGGTCATCTGGTATGAGATTGTTCAGCTTGGCTTGCTAAAACCAAACCACCCTCCATAGTGGGTGTAACAGTAGAAAGTCCTCCCTGGCAGCTTGTCTGTATGTATTCTAGTTGTTCCCCATACTGATGAATCTGATGGGTGTTGAAATGAACTCTACTGTTTTTGTTTCTTTTTTTTTTAATTGCCATGTCAATGATGGCTAGTGCAGTAGAATCTCTTTTCGTATATTTAGGAGTCATCCATGAAATGCCCTTTTGTATTTTTTGCCTAGTTTATTATTAATGGTTTATCCTTTTGTTATTTCATAAGAATTCTTTATATATTTTGTATACCTATCTTTTGTCAATTGTGTATCTTTTTTCTTCCTATTTTCTTGAATGATTTTGGTGACAAGACTTTTTATAGTTTAATGTGGGTGTATTAGTTTCCTATGGTTTCTAAAACAAATTACCACAAACTCAGTCGCTTAAAACAACACACATTTATTCTTATAATCCTGGAGGTGAGAAGTATGAAATCAGTTTCACTGGTGCAAAGTCGAGGTTTCAGCAGGCCTTGTTCCCTCCAGAGATTCCAGGGGAAAATTCCTTTTTTTTCCTTTCCAGCTTCTGGGGTTGCATTCTTTGCGTTCCTTGGCTCTTGGCCTCTTCCTCCCTTTTCAAAGCCAGCAGCTTAGTGTCTTGTTTTAGTCCTCATATTGCCTTCTGCCTCTGTTGCTTTTAGATTTTTCTCTGACTCCTTCCTATAAGGATCTTTGTGATGATATTGAGGCCATCCAGATAATATCACCTTCTTAAACACATCTGCAAAGTCTCTTTTGCCTTTTGGGTAACATTCATAGGTTCTAGGGAGTAGGATGTGATATCGTTGGGCCATTATTCACAGAAGATAAACTTCTGGGTTTTTTTTTTTTTCCTCTTTCTCTTCTCTTCCCTTCCCTTTTCCTTTTCCTTTTCCTTTTCCTTTTCCTTTTCCTTTTCCTTTGCCATGTAGATGGGAGGGTGCTATGACTGTTGAGTCTTCACAGGCTAGATTAACTGAATGATTTTTTAAATCAATCTCTTTAGTTCCCTTTGGTCAAGAATGAATGACAAAATAGTCTGTCCTTTAATGATGTCCTTTAATTATCATCTACCTTTTATGCTCAATGTAGGAAAAATATGTATATTTATATTGACTACACAGGTATACTTCAGAGGTATTGTGGGTTCAGTTCCAGACTATTGCAATAAGGCAAATATCACAATAAAGCAAGCAAATGATTTATTTTGCTTTTCTAACACATATAAATGTTATGTTTACACTATACTGTAGTCTATTAAAGTGTGCAATAGCTTTTTGTCTTAAAACAATCTACATACCTTAATTAAAAAATATTTCTAAAAGATGCTATCATTTGAGCTTTCAGTGAGTTATAATCACTGATCACAGATCACCATAACAAATATAATAATAGTAAAGAAGTCTGAAATACGGTGAGAATTAGGAAGATGTGACACAGAGACTCAAAGTGAGAAAATGATGTTGGAAAAGTGGTACGGATAGATATGCTTGATGCAGGGCTATGATAAGCCTCCACTTTGTTAAAAAAAATGCAATACCTATGTAGCACAGGAAAGCAAAGCACAGTAAAACGAGATATGCTTGTATATCTTTTTGAATTCCTGGGCCCCTCTTCTTTCTCCTATATTGAATTCAGTAAAATGTCCACATGCTTGGGCTCAGTGTCCTCAGTGAGATCACATGTACTTTTCCATGTGAGGTCTGTTCTATGGTAAAATCTGAAGAGTGAGAAAAATGATGCAGAGAGCTTTTGCAACTTCTGTGCCTAGTTACATGATTTGTTAACTTTATGCATGCTTGGTATATAATGAACGAAAGAAATCTCTTCGGTTTTGTGTATCTGGAAATGGGGATTTCAATGGACTGAAGACACAGGCCACACAGGCTCAACTCCTAATAAAGGAAGAAACAGAAAAGCAGATGTTCTTGGAACTATTCATGGGGATACAAGAGCCTGGTGCTAGATAAGCATGGAAATAGAAACAGGAGTGGAAGTGAGGCAGGGCCAAGAAACGATAGGCACAAGAATTATTTAAATGCTTCAGTTTGTATTTTAGTTCATGCCCGAAGTTATGGAGTTTAAAATTGGGTGCCTTTCTTAACTTAAATCTCTTTGCTTTAATCACTTGCATTTTATTTAATTTATTATTCTTTCCTTTGAGATTAAAATAATGATATTGTTCTTCTGACTTTTAATATTTGGAAGTTGTGACAATCTTTAGAAAAATACTAGCACAGCGTTGCTATTATTGACAAGTAAAGTACTAATGTCACAAACTTATCAACTTATAATGTCCTTAGACTGGGAAAAATCAATACCTTCATAATATCTATGCCATGTGGTAAAGGGGAGACAAGAATCTATATGTATTTTGTGTTACATAATATTTGATTTTATGATACTTGAGTTTTGTGAGATGGATTTGATACTGCAATCCTATTAGGTAAAGATTGCCGACTTTCTGTGATTGGAATAGAAAAAGGATTCAAGGATAGCTCAACATCTGCAGACCATCTATTTGACACACCACATTAACAAAATGAAGAATAAAAATCATAAAATCAGATGCAGAGCAGAATAAGCATTTGACAGAACTCAACATCTGCTTGTGATAAAAGCTCTTAATAAAGTGGGAATAGAAGAAAACTACCTCAACATAATAAAGGTCATATGGAACAAGGCCACAGCTAACATCAAACTCACTGGTGAAAAGCTGAAAGCTTTCCTCTAAGATCATGAATAAGCCAAGGATGCCCACTCTTGCCACTTTTATTCAACATAGTATTGGAAGTTCTAGCTAGAGCAATTAGGTAAGAAAAAAATAGAAGGCATCCAAATTAGAAAGGCAGAACTAAAGCTGACACTACTTTCAAGTAGAATGATACCATATATAGAAAACTCTAAAGGGGCCATTAAAAACCTGTTAGAACTAATAAATTCAGTAAAGTTGCATGATACAAAATCAGTAAACAAAAATCTGTTGCATATCTTTATACTATTAATGAACTGTCATGAAATGCATTTACAATTGCATCAAAAAGAATAAAATACCTAGGAATAAATTTAATGAAGGAGGTAAAGATCTGTGTATTGAAAAATACCAGAGGTTAATGAAAGAAATTGAAGACACAAATAAATAGATGTCCTGTGCTTATGTTTTAGGAGAATTCGTGTTGTTAAAATACCCAAACACCCAAAGCGATCTATAGATTCAGTAAAATTCCAATAAGTATAAAAATTCCAGTGGAATTTTTCAAAGATATAGAACAAATAATCCTATAATTTGTATGGAACCACCAAAACCAAATTAGTCAAAGCAATCTTGAGAAAAAGGAACAAAAGACATCATGCACCCTGATTTCAAACTATATTATAAAGCTGTAGTAATTAAAACAGTATGGTATTGGCGTAAAAACAGATGTGTAGATCAGTGGAGATCAGAAAGAGGAAGAAAGATCATACAATGGAGAAAGGACAGCCTCTTTGATAAATGGTGTTGGGAATAGCCACATGCAAAAAAATGAACTTGACCACTATCTTACATCAGAACAATGTGGGGGTTCCTCAAAAAATTAAAAATTTTAGAACTACCACGTGATTTAGCAGTTCCACTTCTGGGTGTTTATCTGAAGAAAACAAAAACACTAACTCAAAAATATATCTCTACCCCCTGTGTTCACTGCAGCATTATTTTCAATAGCCATGATATGGAAACAACACAAGTGTCTATCAGTGAATGAATAAAGAAGTTGTGGTGGATCTGTACAGTGGAATATTATTCATCCATAAAAAAGAGTGAGATCTTGGCATTTTTGACAACATGGATGGATCCAGAGGGTGTTTTGCTAAGTGAAATAAATCAGACGGAAAAAGATAAATACCGTGCGATCTCATATGTGGAATCCAAAGAAACAACAAACAAAAAACAAAAAAAACTCTGAGAACAAATTGGTGATTGCCAGAGGCAAGGGGTGGGAGGTGGGAGAAATAAAAATTGAAGAAAAAAATGCAATGTAACTATATTTTTTTGACCCATCATATATGTGTGTGTCTATATAAAGCTTGAATTTAATTATTTTATTCATTGTAAGTTTTGAAGATCTATCTAGGAGGTTCCCAACAGTGAGCTAAATACCATACAGTATTGATGGACAATGAAGGAGGCTGAATCTTACAGTGTTGGGGTAAGGAAGATGTGTGCTAATAGAGAGAAAGAGAAAAAGAAAAGAAAGAGAAAAGCAAATCATATGTTGGCTATGGATACAAAAGTTAGGGAAAAATCAATAAAAATAATCTTCAAGACTCAACAGACTATACGAAATCTAAAATACAAAGTTGGTATATTTATATATACCAGTAACATTTTTACTTACACATAATGTGCTATATACATCCTTATATCTGTATTATACTAAGCACACACTTTCCCTCTGGAGAGTGCATTGTTAAAACATTTGCAACCATATTACTGCTTGTATAAATGCTTAAAATATATATAATAAGGCAATATATAAATTAAAACTGTTTTAAAGTAAAACATGACACATAAAAATGGGGCCAGAAGTGAGACTTGTAACAATAAAACGAATATTAACAAATATTATCAGTGTCTTTTAATTTTCTGTGGGTAGCCTAATTTACTCTAAACTTTCTGGTAGCTACTGTAAAAAACAAGACCCAGTGGATGATTGATTGATAATATTTATTAATGAAAGGATATTGATTACTTAGAAACTACTTTTGATTCTATGTGTGTTTGTAGGACCCTGGGTAAAAAAAAAAAAACAAAAAAAAAACAAAAAAAACCCTATAATAATCATAAAACTTTGAAAAGCATTCAAAGAAACTTGATTGAGTATAGTGAGTCATTCAATGATATCTCTGCCTAATGATGAGAACTTAAAGCAAATTTCCTGGCACTAGTCTGTCTTGATCATTGCCTGCTCGGTTTCATCTTGTGACATATATCATGTGAACCTACTGCGGGAGAATATAGTTGGCATTGAAGGATAATTCATTCCATGTGATTATCTAAATTATCCAAGAAGGATAGACTGTGAGTCTCTTGAACATATGGTTGGGTCTGGGGGGATTCAAACCAACGCCTTGGGGTTTAGATGAAAAGTCCTTCCCCGAAGAGCAGAAAGATATGTCAACAAGATTATAACCCTTGGCAAATTCCATCAAATTGTTTCGAATCTGTGGGCTGAAAACGTCAGTCCTTATTAAACTGCACACTGAAAATTATCAAGACTGTAATTGCTGAATGTCCCATATTCCTTTCTGCCATTAGCAATGAAGTGACAGCTGATTTTTTTTTTCTTTTTGGTGTAGCAGGGTCACTGTTTGTTATGAGTAAAAAGACAAAACACAGAAAAGTTTCCTTGTTTCCAACTAATACTACCTGAGAATTTAGAGCTGGTGAGTCAGCCCATCATTTCATCTGTATACTTACTGCTAAGCTACATTTTGAGGATGTTCTTCTCTCCAGTGAACACTTAGCAAGTATTAAATCACCAGTAGAGTTTAAAAAAGCAAAGACATATTCTTGACATTTTCAAGAATTTCAAAGTCCATTGGAAATCTTTTGGAGCAAAGAAGTACTATACATTTGATGAGAGATGGCCTGTGAAATCTGGAGCTACTACAAGAAAAGTATGAGTTAAATATTTCAGCATAAATGCCTCTTCTCCCCATTTCAAAAGTACCATATCAAAAGAAAAAAAACAAAACTATGTGCCAGCAAATGTATACCCCTTGTTATCATGCAGTTTGCAAGTAAGTGATTCGAGTCTTCTAATTTCTGATCAGAAATAATGCACTTATAATCCTTTGTTAAATAACTTAAAAAAAAAAAACGAGTCATAAGGAACAGCACTTCTAGCTGGTAGACAAAATAAAGGCCACAAGTCAAAAGGAATAATTCAGTATCTAGCTAGATAAATGAGATGTGAAAAGACAAGACTCCGGGTTTCTGCTAAAATCTTCCCAAACATAAAACAAGTAAGGGTGTCTACCAGCTGACTTGGGTGTGGAGGTAGAGAAGTAGGACAGAGGGCAGTAGAGGCATATTTTGAGAATTAGAGACACATATCTGGTTCCTAGGTGTTAAAACATAACATACAAAGACTCACTTTGTAACAGATTCTCTCCAGTGTCATCAATAATAGGTATGCTCTTAAACAGGGTTGAGTTTTAGAGGAAATCTCATGACTGACATAAGAGTTTACATAATGAGGAAAAGGAAAATTGTTGATTTCATGGGTGTGATTCATACATTAGCCGGACAACTCAGGCTGCTGTGTTTCGGTTAAAATTCTAAATATCTTAACACCTTACAAGCATTATTTTTGACTTGAAGAAGGCAGTTAAATATCTCCCTACCATTCCCCTTATCTGGAATTGAACTTTGAAATTTCTAAAGATTCAGAGGTTTCAGTGAGGCACAATATGGGTATTTCCCCACCTCCCAAACTTTGTATACAGAATGTCAACTGTACTGAAAAGTTGAAAGAAATTTACAATGAACACCCGTGCACATACCAGCTAGATTCTACCATTAACATTTTATAATATTTTCTTAATCACATATCCATTTCTCTAAAACTTCATCAGTGTACCAATGCATCTAAGTTTTTTTGATACATTTCAAAGTGTGTTGCAGAAAGGGGTACACTTCTCTGAAATCCATCAGCATGCATATCGTTAAGCAGAATGCAGTGTTTATTTACTGGTTATGCAGTGTTTATTTAGCTAGTTATGTCTTAAACCTAACTACTCCAAAGCTGTCTGACTGAAAAAGAGTACTTAGGGGGAAAAAAAAGCTGCCAAAAAATAGAGGCAGTTGAGATTTAGCCAGAAAGGAGCAGTTTTTATCTTGGATTAATCAGAGTTTTCAGTTATTCTTGCCATGCTAAGCCCTTTAAATGTACTATTTCATTTGATACAACAACCCTATAAATTTGTTTTGTTCCCTTCACATTCCTCATAAGCAAATGGAGTTTTGTAGAGGTTAAATCATTTGCTCCAGGTATACAGCAAGGCTGAAATGCATATATCTACATGTGTTGGACCTTGACTTGCAGGTTTTTTAAAAATGTAGATAGAAATAGCAGTGTGCTCAACTTGTGCATCCATTTCTTTCTTGTATTTATAGACTGATGTTAAAGTATTTGATAGTAAAAGTTAACTTGTGTTAATGTTAAAGCTTGATGATTATCTCTTGGGTTGTTTCTAGTATAAAATTTATTGTTCAGAATTACACTCATTTGTAATATTTTAATGTTCCCTCTTGATTTGATATATGTAGGAGTGAGTAAAGATATTAGTTATGTCCGTTTTTAAAAACTATTCCAAATTCCAAGTTAGGATTGATGAGTTAAATTATTATAGCTATTAAGTTAATATCCCTTTTTTAGCCATCAATACTCCTAAGGGAAACACTGCCTATAAAACTGGAAAAAATATGCCTCTTTTTTAGATCGTTAAATTTCGTTGCCGGCATTTCCTTTATTTGACACTGAGGTTCAAGCAGAGGAGCACAATGTAATTTCCACTGAGGGAATCATTTCATACGTAAGCATGTAAGCTTTGTTTCATTGAATTCTAGCAGAGGCTTCTGAAACTGAAGCTTCTCTCTCTCTCTCTCTCTCTCTCTCTCTCTCTCTCTCGTTTGTGTGTGTGTCTAGTTCTTAATACATGAATATATAATTATGATTGTTGAACTAATGTTTCTTGAGCTTGTTATGCATTAAGATGCCAAAGAGAGTAATAGCAACTAAATCCTACCTGAAGAGATGCCATTCACTGTTGAGTAAACCAAAAGCCTCATTTAAAAATATTTTGCCAAGGTGCACTTGGGTGGCTCAGTCAGTTAAGCGTCCGACTTTGGCTCAGGTCATGATCTCGTGGTTCATGAGTTCGAGCCCCACATCAGGCTCTGTGCCGACAATTCAGAGCCTGGAGCCTGCTTTGGATTCTGTGTCTCCCTCTCTCTCTGCCCCTGCTCATGCTCTCTTTCCTCTCTCAAAGATAAATAAACATTAAAAACTTTTTAAAAATATTTTGCCAAGAATAAACACGTGTGTACAGTATTTTTGTTGCATTTGTGGGGAATGCATATTGCTTTATTCTCAAACCTGTTCTACCTTAAAGCCTGTGTACACATCATGATTTTCAGTCCTGTATAGAATCATGTATCCTTCCATATGTAACTCAGTATGCTAGAGTTTTAAAGAGAGTAAAAGATTTGTATATTTTAAAGTAATTAAAATATTTTTGATTTAAAGAAACACCATTCTGTACAAAAGGAGGAAACTGGTAAGATTTCTTTTTCTCTGTCAATAAGTATGTTAGCCTGGGGAGTGAGACCCTTAAATAGCAACTGAATCCTTTTTGGAAAAGATGTTAGTGTCCCTCGTTCCTTTATAAAAACCAAAGATGGAGCTTGAAGAGTCTCTTCATGATTCATCTCCAACAGCTTGCCTTTCTCCTTTGTCACCAGAGTAAGCAGTTCTCTCCAGATATAATCTTCTGCCAGAAGCCACAAATTTGGCTTCTTGAAATCTCAGAACTACTTGTTTCTCAAATAAGTAATTAAAAACAAATAAATAAAATGTGTAAGTTTTTAAGGTTCCGCACGTGACTCATATTCTTCCAAAATAGTCTGTTCACAATTGTAATGTTCATAATAACAGTTGTGAGAAAGGGATGTTTAGCTTTAGGAATTATTCTTCATGTAAATTTTTATTTTAAAGTGCTCTTAGGAATAAGGATGGTTTATCCCTATTGACAGCCTGGTCTGTGTGGAATAAACAGGGGAACCATGTTCAGAGGCAGCCTGCTGTATTAGAAGGAGTAAGGATTCCGAAGAGGATACTTTGAAAATAAATATAGTGGTAGCTATAATCAGACATAAACACCCTAGGGAGCTATTTGTATGTTATACACCTTCATCAGATGAAGCTTCTGCAAACACTTTAAGTTATGCATAATTAATATGTACTGGATCTAGAGCCCCTAACTCTTGCCACTATGCGTATTGCCTTCAGTGAGCCCCTGATGACTTGTTATTATTTTTTTTTTATATCTTCAGTACCTAGCACAGTGCTTGACACTCAGTAAAAGCTCAATAAATGTTGAATGTAATCACAAAATTAAGAATTGCTTGTAAATGCAGCTACGTAAATATTTATTGTAACTGAAAAATTTCCAGGAAGTAATACTTTTCACCCAAATGTATTACCTATTTTGAAATAGAATTTAAATGACCTTTCTCCTCCTTTGTAATAGGAACAAATTTTAATAGGATAATTATATACTTCAAAATCCTCATAAACACCAGTATTTTATGGAATATATTACAATATTACTACTAATGTAAAAAGTTCCTCTTTTGCTATGAATCTCAGATCATTTTCAGGTTACAGTTTCAGCATGTGCATTTTTGCCTAGATTCTTGGATAGCTGAAAAGTCTTCCAGCCTCCTGAATCTTCTCGTGCATTTTCTTCTCCATCTTAATAAAATAACTGAAGTAATTACTCTAATTTGAAAACAAATAATTACTGTGGCATCTTCAGCATTTATTAAAACAATTTCTCACGGCGAGATTTTTTATCTACACCTTTGCTAAGAAAAATGATGCTTAGTTGGGATTGACCTAGGATTTTTCAGGTAGTGCTGAGATACTTCTCAGGAGTAACAGCTTACCTATGGTATCTGTTGCTTGTAAATACTCTTTCCTCTTAAAATGTTTTAGTCAGTCTCTTAAAAGATAACTAACATAGTTTACAGAAGTTGAAAACCAGTGAATAAATCACTTGTCCTTTATATGAAAAATATCAAATGTGTGCTGATGGATTCCTCCCTTTTTATGGCAATAATGTGATCATACTGTCGCCAGGAGACCTTTTCACCACACTTCCTTATTGATCAGTGCCAAAGTTCATATGTCTCTCTACATAAATTCCTTTCAGTTTATTCTCCTGTGATATATATACCAGGACACATCTTGCATCCTTGTTGCTGAGGGCCAGAATTTAAAAATTACCCCGGGTTCTGAGTTAAAGGGAAGTGAAGGAAAAAGAGTCTCACTGCAGAAATAGTTGTTCATAATATTGTCCAAATCTTGGTCCTTTGAGCTTATGATCAAACATGAGCACATTTATGAAATGCTTTCCTGGGGCCAGCATGGCAACAACGGTGGTTGGAAAGTGATTCAAATTACACGGAGGACATTTGGATCAGAGACTTCTGCAGCTGGAATTGCTTAGAAGTTTCTCACCATTACTTGAAATCTTTACATGTTATTAGTTGAGCATTGTATAATTAAATCTTCAGTTGACTTTAAGTTGCAACAAAGAGATTGGCAGGTGTGCAAGAGATCAAAACCCCATAAGTAGACTGTCTAAACCTGAAGTTCATAAATGATCAAAAGGCTTCATCTGTCAAGATTTCCTTCATCGTTTTTGGAATCCTTCTGATCATTGTTGACAAAAGCAAGTATCTGAGGAAAATTGTTCTTTTGGCTATAGGGATGGCAGTGAAGAGGAGTTCATTTGTCCACGAAGTTCTTGCTCTTGCCTTCTAGCCTCATTTTATAGCAACGTGAGGCATGTTCCCCACTATCTCTGAAGAGAATGTGCAAAGTTTGGGCCTTCTTGGGGATGTGCTAATAGCCAAGCAGTAGGAGGGATTTGGCAATTAGTCTCACTGCTACAAAATGACACAGTTAATTGTAGAAAATTACAGGGTACAATGCCAAGTCAAAGCAGTAAAATACCTTCTTGCTTATTTGATGTTTGTTAGCTATATAACAGAGGCCCTCTATCTTCATGGTGTTTATGATCATTTTCTTCTTTATCAGTCACCTAGTATAGTATCCAGGATTGAAAAATTATTCTGATTATGGATAAGCCACTATATGTACTAGGCATTGTATAATTTAACATGATCAATTACATCTTCTAAAAGCATTATTTCCCAAATAAGAGGATTTGCAAATTTAATAGAGAATCTTATTAAAGAAATGCCCTGAGTAATTGCAAGTCTATCAGGAACAAATTTCCTTAACTTGGTCTATAGGTCATTTTCATCTCACAGAAAGAAGTTTTCCTTTAATATTTGCTTTGGATTATATAACCTCCTTTTCTTTAAAGCAATCATTTGCCCAGAAGCTATTTTATTTAGCTTGAAACCATAGGAGGACAGTAGAGAGAAGAATATATGTGAATAACAGTTCCACCATGTTCTCATAAAGATAAGTTAAAAAGGGAGAAGCTAAACAAACAAAACTAACCAAACAAAACTAGCACTGGCAATGAAGACAGAACACCATTAAATCTCTGAAATGAAGCCGTAGGAGAAATTCTCTTCACTGACTTCCTCTTTTTTTTTAATTATTTTTTTAAATTTTATTTTAGAGAGGGATAGAGACTGCGCAAGTGAGGGAGAGGAGTGTGTGTGGGGGTAAGGAGGGAAGGAGAGAGAGAGAGAGAGAATGAATGAATGAATGAATGAATGAATGAATGAATATGTTCAGCAGGCTCCACACTCATCATGAAACTGGATGTGGGGCTCAATCCCATGACCCTGGGATCATGACCTCAGCCGAAATCAAGAGTTGGACACAAGCGACTGAGCCACCCAGGTGCCCACCCACCCCCTTTTTTTTCCATTTTTTTTTATTAAAGTATAACATGAAGTTATATCAGTTTTAGTGTACAATATAATTATTCCACAATTCTGTACATTACTCAGTGCTCATCATGATGAGTGTACTCTTAATCCCTGTTATCTGTTTCACCCATGTCCCTATCCAGTTCCCTCAGTTTGTTCCCTGTACTCATGTGCCAATTTTTTGCTTGTCTCATTTCTTTTATTTTGTTTCTTAAAGTCCACATGTGAGTGAAGTCATATGGTATTTGTCTTTCTCTGTCTGACTTATTACACTTAGCATTATACCCTCTGGGTCTGTACATGTTGTTGCAAATGGCAAGATCTCATTTTTTTATGGCTCATATTTCATTTATACACATGCATGCACACACACAACATCTTCTTCATCTATGGATGAACACTTGGATTGCTTCTGTATCTTGGCTATTGTAAATGATGTGCAATATACATAGGAGTGTTTGAATTAGTGTTTGCATTTTCTTTGGGTAAATACCAAGTAGTGGAATTCCTGCATCATATGGCACTTCTATTTTTAATCTTTTGAAGACCCTCCATCCTGTTTTTCACAGTGGCTGCACCGATTTGCATTCCTACCAACAGTGCACGAGTGTTCCTTTTTTTCTATATCCTCACCCACACTTGTTATTTCTTGTATTTTTGATTTTAGCCATCCTGACAGGTATGAGGTGTTACCTCATTGTAGATTTGATTTGCATTTCCCTGATGATGAGTGATCTTGAGCATCTTTCCATGTGTCTGTTAGTCATGTGTATGTCTTCTTTGAAAAAATGTCTTCTCAAGTGCTCTGCCCATTTTAAAATTGGATTATTTGTGGGTTTTTTTGGTGTTGAATTGTAGAAGTTCTTTATTTTAGATATGAACCCCTTATTAGAGTTATCATTTGCAAATATCATCTCCCATTTGGTAGGTTGCCTTTTTGTTTTGTCAATGATTTTCTTTGTTGTACAAAAGCTTTTTATCTGTGTGTAGTCCCAATAGTTTATTTTTGGTTTTGTTTCCCTTGCCAGAGGAGACCTATCTAGAAAAGTCTCTACAGCCAGTGTCCACTGACTTCCTCTTAATCAGCTCACCTAACTGACCCGTGCTGCCCAGTCTCTGTTGAAAATACCAACTGATGTATGTTGATAGTGTTTGTTCCCAAACTTCTACATACTGCTCCATCAACTGTGTTTGTTCTCACTTATACATAATTTCATTAAAATTATTTGGTGTAAATACATTTAATTTAAATATTTGCTATTTAAATATAAACAAAACCATTGTGTCTGTTTTATGGATATTTGGTTAAATGTTTTCTTTGGAAGCTTGATGAAGGCCAAGTATATTTAACATATATGTTACATTAACTGTAGGTGATATAATTGTGAAATATTTGGAGAACTGTTAAGATCAAATAACCTTGCTGTATTGGAGATGTTTAGGTCATATTCTCTTTAAAGGTGACGTGTAATACCATGTTGGAGACCCATACCTTGTAGGGTCTTGTCCTTCATAGAAAGAATGGTGAATGAATGTGTGGATGATGAATATTTCAAGTTAAAATCAAATATTTATTCTAAGCAAATTTAATTTGTTGAAATGCTTCTCTGCTTTACGTGACTCAACCGTGTGAACTGAGTTTTGTTAACCAACTACCAGTCCTGGTTGCCTAGATACAAAGACTCTTGCCGTAGTAAATCTAAGCGTCACCAAATCTGGGATGTCCTGGGACCTAGTCTGTGAGTTGCACATAAAGAAACACAATGAAGCAGCCAAAAAAATTAAAATAAATACAAGAAACATTTTAATCATTACTTGTATCTTTTTAAGACCTTAAAATAAGTCCCACTTATTGCTCACAGAATCTCTTCTCAAATCCCCCAAACTCTGCCCAGCTTCTTGGCTTATACAGTTCACTCAGCATCTCCAGGGAAGTGACCTGGTAAATATATATTTTTAACAGGCTCCCAAAATGGCTTTTCTCTGGCAAGTATGAAAAGCACAACTTCATTTCTTTTTGTTTTTTGACTCTTATGATGACATAATCATTTAACTGGAAGATGAAAAATATTTTGTTAATTTCATGACTAAACGTATGCATTGCACACCTCTGTTCTTTTTTCTGTGCTCTAAAGAAAAAAAAAATACCCTGATACAGAAAATATTTATAATCTATACAGAAACAAATATTTTTGTTCCAAAACAATTGACTGGAAGCCATGGCATAGAGAAATTCTGTTTCTATAGGTATGTATTTTTTTTTTAAATGAGCCAGATACTCAGGAGCATATGGGAAGTAATAAACAAACAAACAAACAAAAAACAAGGACAACTGGAGGATGAGAAAACGGAGTTCTAGAAGAAGTGAAGCAAATTCTGGCACACAAAGTTGACAAATGCAAATCATTAGAGCCCAGTAGTACGTATTCAAGCTGGTTTGGATAAAACACACATGAAAATAAAATAAAAGTTGTTTCTCAAAGGACAAAATTGGAGCTAAGAGTGTCGACTGTTTCAGAGATAAGCGCTTCTCAACTTAGAGTGGAAAAGGAGAAGCTGGTGTTTATGTAAAAGAATCTGTGTAAAAGCCATATGGAGCTGTTGCTAATAAATATCCATTTAATCAAATGTCACTATGTTTTTTAATGTTTTGTAGTTTGATGCAGAGAATGTACTTTTATTTCTTCAACAGCTGCTCTTTTTAAATGGGTGCAGCTGTACTACAGATTTAATTGGCAACAATTGCTTAATTTTTAGTCCGTTGCTTCCAGTCTTTCAAAAGCAATGTTTCATGTTCTGTGGAAGGGAAAGCCTTGATTTATTTTTCCTAGAAAGTGCAAAGTACAGTATGAAGTAGGAATTAGGCAAATAAAAGTTTCTGCTTGAGTTTTTTGTTTATTTGTTTGTTTAATGTGAAAGTGCTTTTTATTATCTTTATATCCCTACTTTTCGTAGACATCCTTTTCAGATCGCATTGACAGAGATTTCGTGCCCGGTCATCAGTCCATCTCAAAACTCCCTAAACACTGTAAGCTAGAACGGATTCTGGCAGATGACCTGAACATGAGGGAGAAAATGACACCCATTGGTTTTAAATGTTAACTGCTTTGAGAATAACCCAGTATCAGATATTCGTTGCTTGAATTAGAAACGTGACTCTTCAATACATACAGAAACTTGCATCTCGATGTGTTTGATGGGGTTAAAATAGGAAGCACATGTTCTCCTCTACTATTTATTACTTTTTTTGTTTCTACTGTGATATTGAAAATCGTTCTGGCTCAGTTGCTATGGAAAATTCATCCTTTGCAAGCCTTCCAATTCAGTTTCTTTTTTTTTTTTTTAATTTTTTTTTTTAACGTTTATTTATTTTTGAGACGGAGAGAGGCAGAGCATGAACGGGGGAGGGTCAGAGAGAGAGGGAGACACAGAATCGGAAGCAGGCTCCAGGCTCTGGGCCATCATCAGCCCAGAGCCCTACGTGGGGCTCGAACTCACGGACCGTGAGATCGTGACCTGAGCCGAAGTCGGACACCCAACCGACTGAGCCACCCAGGCGCCCCTCAGTTTCTTTTTTCTTTTTCTTACTCTTTTTCTTTTTCTTTTTTTCATTTTATTTATTTTAGAGAGACGGTAAGAGTCGGGGGGCAGAGAGAGGGAATCTCAAGCAGCCTCCATGCTCGGTGCCAAGCCCGATTTGGGGCTCAATCCCACAGCCCTGGGATCATGACCTGAGCTGAATCAAGAGTTGGACGCTCAACTGACTGAGCCATCAGGTGCCCCAATTCAATCTCTTTTAAACCTAGAACAAATTTTGGAGGAAAGGGATTAATGTTACAGTACCTACTTTTCATCCAGTTTCACCGTCTTTTACTTTTCAGGCTTTCATCCTCCAAACAGGACTGTGAGTACAGAGTATTGGATAGATAATGAAAAACTCGATTTCCAAAATGTGTGCCACTCAGAATCTCTCATGCAAATCTTATCTAGAGAGCTCTGAATGTATAGGTCTGCTGAATAAAACTGCCTTGGTTATCTGTTTCTTCCTGCTTCACATACCCACTTGACTCATGGATTAGCTATGAGGCTGTTTAACTTACACTTTCTTCATGGAATGTTTCCAAAGATCTCTTTGTATGTGTTAGGCTCTTGTTCGATGTTGCCTAGGCACTTCTTAATTGCTTTATATAGTAAGCTGTGCAGCCAGAATTCAGTGATACATGTGGATTTGTATGCCCCGATCCCACACTATTAGTTACCTAGTTATTATCCAGAATTAAGTAGATAACCCACTAGTTACTGTGATTACCTTGAGACTTTGTAGCTCTTAGAACTATCCTGTGCTTAAAGGGAGTGACATACTATATAACTCAGTAGCAAAGTCTCTTCTGATTTTTATGTAACATTTTCTTTAACATTTTAAGTGTTCTTTATTAAGCAGTAACCCAGTCATGGTAAACTGAAGTAGTTATAGCTTTGTATGTTCCCCCAAATCAACGAAACTTTTCTTTATAGTTTTCAGTCTTTTGGGTTAAGGGAAACTTCTTAGCTTACTTCTGATCTCTGCAAGAAAGGGGTTTCTCTGTATAATTCGGTGTGCTTATTATCCTTTCTCACTTTGATATTATTATCTATTAATGGATCATGAGCTCCATTAAGTTTAATATATATTTCAGAAAGCTTTTGATTTAATTTTGTTTTAACTCTTTGCCTTGTCTTAAACATTTTTGGTCCTTATTCCATTGTCTCATTTTAATTTTTTAGGATATCTATGATAAAACATAAATCTTGAAGTATTTTCAATAAAGGTATGACAGTAAAAGGTGAAACAATTAGCATTAAAGGAATGTCATTAATAATGATAATTGATGTACAGTGACCAGAACAGTCCATTGTAGTTTGTATTTAAAAAATTACCATGTTCCTTTCAAAGAGTTCTTTAAGTTTCGCTCTTTTTCCTGCTGTGTGTGTGTGTGTGTGTGTGTGTGTGTGTGTGTGTGTGTTGATAGAGGGTAAGTTGAAGGGAAAGAGTCAAAATAATTCGGTTAGTCATTAATGTGCATTAATAGTCAGTATATTATATTGAGATCATAAGTAACATGTGAAGTTAGACAATGAAATGTCAATTCTTGGGCTAGTTTTCAGGGGCTACTGTAACAGTACCACAGACAGAAAGTCTTAAACAACAGAAATGTATTCTCTCAGAGTTCTGGAGGATAGAAGTCTGAGATCTGTGTGCTGGAATGTTGGTCTTTTCTGACAGTTTTCCAGGAAGGATCTGTTCTGTACCACTCTCCTAGCTTTTGGTGGTCTCAGGTATTCCTTGGCTTGTAGACGGCATTCTCCCTGTGTCTTCACATCATGTTTGCTCTGTACATGTCTGTCTCTGTGTCCAAATTTGCCTTTTTAATAAAGAAGTAATCATACTGGATTAGGGCCCCCACAAATAACCTAATCTTAAATCGGTCATCTGCAAAAGCCTTTTTCCAAATAAGGTCACATTCACAGGCACTGGTGGGGGGTTGGGGGGTGAGGGGGTTAGGACTTCGAATCTTTTGGGGAAGGGGGCACACAATTCAACCCATAACAGTTCTTGAAACATTGGCTAGTTCCTTCATGATTGATTTTTAATATGTCTTCAAGGTATATTATATTTTTATTCTGAATGTTCAGAATAAGGTAAAAAGTTAATTCACATATATTGATTTGTTCAGTAGGAAAATGGGCAGGTATTTTGTAATGATACATAATAGAGTTACCTATTTTCTGTCATCTCTGTGCTGATGTGGGTATTATATGAAAATTAATAAATTGTAAGGATTCACCTGTCTACATTTGCAATGGAATTCATGTTTTTAGAACCTGTGATATTTAACTTCTCTGTGTGCAAATATTTACTTTGCTTTTAAATACTATTACTTATTTCTATAGTAATTTCAGTATGGGTGCCCTGTTATGATATGGCAGGCTACAGAGTGCAAAGATTTATTAATTTTTATCAGTAAAACACTTTTATTTATTTCTTATTGTTTTAAATGTTTTTATTTATTTTTTTTTTAATTTTTTTTTTCAACGTTTATTTATTTCTGGGACAGAGAGAGACAGAGCATGAACGGGGAAGGGGCAGAGAGAGAGGGAGACACAGAATCAGAAACAGGCTCCAGGCTCTGAGCCATCAGCCCAGAGCCTGACGCGGGGCTCGAACTCACAGGTCGCGAGATCGTGACCTGGCTGAA
Organism: Leopardus geoffroyi; assembly: GCF_018350155.1. Lineage (NCBI taxonomy): Eukaryota > Metazoa > Chordata > Mammalia > Carnivora > Felidae > Leopardus > Leopardus geoffroyi. The sequence continues at coordinate 53,546,403 of NC_059341.1, forward strand.
GTCGGACGCTTAACCGACTGCGCCACCCAGGTGCCCCAATGTTTTTATTTATTTTTGAGACACAGGGAGACAGAGCATGAGCAGGGGAGGGGCAGAGAGAGAGGGAGACACAAAATCCAAAGCAGGCTCTAGGCTCCAAGTTGTCAGCACAGAGCCCGATGTAGGGCTTGAACTCACGGACTGTGAGATCATGACCTGAGCCAAAGTCGGACACTCAACAGACTGAGTCACCCAGGCACTCCAATAAAACACTTTTAAAAAATTAAGATGAATACTTTGGAATGGCTGAAGAGATTGTGGCTTGAATTAACGAGATTGAAGACTTTAATCTCATTAATGCTTAGACACTAATGTCTATGATTTTATTGATACTTCATTGTTTCTCCAAATAAAGTCCAAGGAATAGTTATTTTTGGGGGTTCCTGGGTGGCTCAGTGGATTAAGTGTCTGACTCTTGATTTCGGTTCAGGTCATGATATCGGTTCAGGTCATGATCTCATAGTTAGTGAGTTTGAGCCCTGCATCGGGATTCTCAGTCTCCCTCTCTCTCTACCCCTCCCCTGCTCATGATTGCTCTCTTTCTTTGTCAAAATAAATAAATTTTAAAAAAGAGAGAAATGAAAATGTAATTGATATGGTGTTTTAGAAACTGGCTCCTTTTGAATGGGTCACCTGATGACAGCATTTAAAAATATATTTAGGAGTTAGATATCTATGTGTAGAAACTATTAGAGGATTACTTTAGCCTTTTTTTAAAAAAAACAATATTCTTTCTAATCAATGAAGTAATTCATGATTATTAAATCTCAGACAATACAGAAAAATATATGGGAAAAAGTACTTGGAGTCCAACTCAACATAATTTTAAATCTTATTGGTTTCTGTGTCCGTTTCTGAGGGTATGTGTATATGTGCACGGCTGTGTGTAGAGCCTAAGGATAATTTTTTTTAGAAAAGTGTAAGTCATGACTCATATGAAATGAGTGTATTTATTTACTTAACTGATTGAGGGAACTGATGTTACAGCTGATTCAAGGAAGTCAATGTATCACATTTATAGTCAACATAGTGAATGATAAAATGAATTTTAAAAAGATGTAAAACTGGGTACTCCTGGGTGGCTCAGTCAGTTAAGTGTCTGACTCTTGATCTCAGCTCAGGTCTTGATCTCAGGGTCAAGAGTTCAAGTCCTGTATTAGGCTCTGAGCTGGGTGTGGAGCCTACTTAAAAAAAAAAAAAAAAAAAAAAAAAAAAGATGCAAAACTCATGAGTATCCACAGAACAAGAATCAGTTGCATTCCAATGGACATGGCTTATATTTATGACAGTTTTCTGACAGTAATTTGCATTGCTCTCAAATTTCTATTACTTAGGGAGTTCTAAAATGGCTCAAAGACTTTGGAAGGAGGAGATAACTAGGAAGTGTGAGCTGGTAAGGACACCCATGATTTAGGATGTATGTTTTATCTTTTGCCCATTTCAAAGTCTTTCACAAATTTTCCATGTGGCATATGTTAACATTTATTTTATCTTCACCAATTGGAATTATATGTTTACATTTTTTCCACCCCAAACAAATATAATTGACATCATTGCTATCCACATGCACATGAAGTGCATAAACTCACACTTAAAAACAAGGAAGCAAAGTAAGACAAAATCATTCCTACCTTTCATTCTTTTTACTCTGGGAGGGGCCAGTATATCACTCTTTCACTTCCCTTTTCACTCACCCTGTCCCAGTCACCCTTTCCCCCTTTCATGACTCCACTCCTCACCCCTGCTACCCCCAACACGCACACATAACCTGGTCAGTCCAGTCCTGATTCTGGAGCCTGGAGTTTTTCTTGCTTCAGTTGGTGATACCCCTCACACTATCTGAGAAGTGCATTCAAGAATGTCGTTTGGTGTTGATGAATAAGTATTCTTAACATTTTCCTTTAAAGACTCTATTTAACTGTGTTACAGAGCTTTGCCAAATTAGTCTGATCTTCTTTCTTTTGAAAAATTCATCTTCATTGTTATTCCCATGAGACCTGCCTCTTTTTAAATGAGCCAGCTTTTAAGAGAAATAGCTTCTTTAGCACTGAATGCCAAGTGTTATTCCCAGTGCTTAATCACCATTATTTTGTCTAAAGTATCTGTGGTCAAGGTGATAGTTTATATTTTAGTAAATGCTTTTAACTAATAATTCTTCAAGAACTAGTCAATTCTTTGGGAATCATCAAAGAAGTTCTTTTTCCAAGAAAGAGAAACTAAAGTTCTAAAAAATTCATTTTCTGTTTGCTCTAAGAACAGATTTTTACTAATAACGATTTCTTTCCTTTTTTTTTTTTTTTTTTTTTGAGAGAAACAGAGAGAAAGTAAGTGAGATGTAAGTGAGGGAGGGGGAGAGGGAGAGAGAGTATCTTAAGCAGGCTCCAGGCCCAGCTCAAAGCCCGACGTGGAGTTCGATCTCATAACTATGAGATCATGATCTGAGCCAAAAATCAAGAGTCCGATGCTCAACCCAGGCCCCCTTTTCATTCCTTTATTAAAGAGTTTTGTAATTCATTCTCACTTGAATGAACAGGCAAGAGAAGAGAAAGATGCATTCATTTTTGTCTTTTCTAGAAATTAACACAGAAAACTTGTGCTAAAAATTTCATCTGGCTGTAACTTAGAGTCAGAGTGATACAGCTACCTAGCTTGGCAGTCAGCCCCTCACAATGTGAGCAAGCCTCCAGGTGGTCACGAAAAATGATGGCCATCCTTGTGCAGAGACTTATTACTCTTTTGATCCAAAAAAAATGTTTGGGTATAAGTAAAATACTGTAGACATGAAAATAAGACAGTCATTTATTTTGTCCTATATATACTCCATGTAGTTATATAGAAGAATGAAAAGTCAATGTGCAGTTCTCTACCAATACCTGTACGTGAAGGAAATCATTTGTGCCTAAACACATTGTTTAATTCAACTCTTCTATATAAAATTGTATGTGGTCATAAAATACAACATTTATTTAACATTTGTAGTTAATTCCAGTTCTTCCCTTACCTATAGAGTAGGTAGCTTTATTCTAGTAAAACAAGTCTGAAAATAATGTTCACTGATTCAGATGTTGATGACAGATGGGTTTTAGGTCAGGCTAATGTCTGTGGCTTGGAGACAATGATTGTTAACATTTACGCTCCAATAATGAATGACCTGATTTTTTCCCACATGTTTGAGGTCTTGACGTCACAGAGGCTGAAGGATTTGTAGCCGTGGGTATATTCAATGTTGGCAGCCATTCATTAGTAAATCCTTGGTAGGAAAGTTGGATATGAGTGACATCTGGAGGCTTTCTATACCTAGAGGTGGGGGAATTCTGGGTTTGTGGGGTTTTTGTTTTGTTTTTGTTCCCCCCAGTAAGCTAGATTCAGCTTTTAGGAAATAACCACATGTGCAACTGATGAGTTTAGCGTTTCACAGAGAGAGGGACTGAAAGATTGAAATAATGGAAGGAGAAAGATCTTTTATGATTTCTTTCACTGAATAGAATTGGTTAATTTGATGTTAGGTGCTAATGTAAAACACTGCCTGAACTATGTGTATATCAAGGATATATATGTGTTATCAATTGCTACTTAAAAGTGAACATTAAAATTTTTATTTTTACCTATCAGAAAAATGACAGTTACCCTTAAATATTTGGAAAGGGTGCATTCCAAAGTGTCTAGCTATGAGGCAAAATTGCTAATATTGATTCTGTTTTCTTCCCAGAGTCCATTATAATGTGGGAAACTGTGAACACTGAAGTAGTGTGGGAATGTTGTGTTTGCAATATGGAAAAGGGAAATGTTAGGCTTGTCTACATTGTGACTAAGGGCAGTGGATGCATAGTGAGGCTGGGGTGGAACTTAGACTCCAGTTCCCTATAAGACATAGTTCAGATAGTTTGATCATCCAGATTTGATGAAATGAAATTTGAAGCATACTTACTCTTCTGTACATCAATATTGTGTCAAGGGAAACTATAAAATTCTATCTTTATTAAACTCTGGAGTATATTGTTAAAAGTAGAATATTAAATGTTTTTCTTTTGGTTCTCATCCCATTGGAAGAACTAGTTAATCCAATATCTCTTTGGCACATTGTCAACAATAGGAATAATAATTTAGTAATCCTTTACTCTTTTCATATTCAAGGATTTTTTTTTCCAATCCAGGAGTGTCAATATGCAGCATATTGTCTAGACCTCTACATTACAGAATGATTATCCATAATTTGTAAGAAAGCCCTACAGTCAAATTTTTTAAATAAAAATTTATCTACAAAATGGGTTATCTGTCCTAAGAGATTAGACCAAATTTCTTTAAAGGAGTAATAGTAAGTGCTGTCATTTCCCATTGTTGCCATCTCACTATTGAATGTATAATGCTTCATTGCATTTGTATTAGAAAAACATAAAAATTTAAAAAAATAATGTTTATTTTATTTTTGAGAGAGGGAGAATGTGAGCAGGGGAAGGGCAGAGAGAGAGGGAGACACAGAATCAGAAGCAGGCTCTAGGCTCTGAGCTGTCAGCACAGAGCCTGACATGGGGCTCGAACTCATGAACCATGAGATCATGACCTGAGCTGAAGTCAGATGCTTAACTGACTGAGCCACCCAGGTGCCCCAGAAAAGCATAAAAATTTAAATGTTGTAGAACTATAAAATATAGAAGTTTACACTTCTTCCTATAATTCTACTTCCCAGATAAAATTCCTATCAATAACTTAGTGCATGATCTTTCAATACAAAAAAGACGTATACCAACACAGCAAGGAGGCAGTATTCCATGGTGGGCAGAGAGAGAGAGAGAGAGAGAGAGAGCGAGCGAGCGCATGCGTGCGCGCGAGAGCATAGCCTCTAGAACAAGACTGCCTAGGTTTGAGTCCTATCTTTGTTACTGTAGGACTCAGGGTCCTGGGAAGAAATAGATGACCCAATCACAGGAGTCACTGAATACTTTGAGAAAAGCATGTGTGTGATTTTTTACTCTAGCAATATGTCTTGATCATCTACCTCTGTATCTACACACACACATATACTAATAAACATACACAAACATACACAAATGCATACCCATTTCTCTCTCTCTCTCTGCGCGCGCGCACACACACACACACACACACACACACACACACACTTCCTTTTTATTGGCTTTAGAGTATTCCGCTGTGTGCATATACCATGATATATTTAAACTTTTCTGTTTAGATGGGGATTGGGACTATTTTAATATTGCACTATTATATACAATGCAGTAGTAACATTTCACCTTGTAATCCCTAATTTTGGATTTGAGAGAAGCGAGTAAGTTTTTTTGTATTTTGAGTCATGTATATTAAATCATCTTCAGGCCACTCTCTAATAAGAAGGAATGTACATGACTGACATTAGTTCAGCTGTTCAGGAAGTGACTGAAGCCTTTTATTTCTCTAGGTCCTAACCCCATCAATTTTATAAAGAAAAGGTTTATAGACTTTTTTCTATGGCTTTTAACTTGATTGAAGAACAGCTTTTTGAATATTTTTTCTTGATACTATAATATTCTGTGCACGTAGGTTTTAGGTAGTTTATCAAAATATTAATAATTATGTAAAATTCAGGGGCAAATTTTTGAACTGGTTGATCTCAGTGTAATGAGGTTAGAGAAGCACAATTATGAGTTATTGGAATCCCATGGTGTGTTTGTAAAAATTTTTTTAAGTTTATTTATTTATTTAGAGGGAGAGAGAGCACAGCAAGGGAGGGGCAGAGAGGAGAGACAGAATCCCAAGCAAGCTCTGTACTATCAGTGCACAGTCCGATGTGGGCCTCGAACTCACGAACTTCAAGATCATGACTTGAGCCGAGATCAAGAGTTGGATGCTTAACCGACTGGACGACCCAGGTGCCCTAGTGTTTGTAAAGTTTTTAGATGCAATAATATATATCATGATTATTTTTTATTTATATATATTGTTGGCCTAGAACTTTTTTCTCCTTTTGTAACAACTAATAAACTAAATTTGCCCTTTATTGTGTAAATTTTATAAAATTCAGTAAGTGAAATATGAAAAAAGTAACATTTGTTTATTTTTACTTCTGGTCAGAATTATGGTGGACAACAATATATTTCATTCTGCTTTGAAATAGTTAAGAATATTGCTGTAGTGGAGAATCTAGACTGAGTAAAGGAAAGTTTCCACCAACTGTTCATTAAGGTTACACTGAAGAGAATTGGAACAAATAACATTTTTAACAGTACTGTAATAAAACTATGTTTTGGTGGCATTGGTGACAATCTGTCCTAAATACAGTACTTCTCAGTTACATCATTTGAGGATTTAGCATGAATGAGATTGTTGTAGAAACAAATTCTACAATATTACTTATTTTAACATATTTCCTCTCTAAAAGAATTCCTTTTGAGAATTCTTCCATAAGGGCAGCAGAAAAGAGGACATTTCATGACTTTCTGTGTAGTATCTTTTGTCCTAACGCTCCATCTGCTGAGTGCTCCCTCAGTGCCTCCTGGTAATTCTTCCGTCCTCTCCCTGGATCTCTTGCCTGTTTTGCCAGTTGTCTTGTCGTCTTCAGCACACGCTCTGGTGATCTGTGCCTCTAGTCTCAGTCTTAAACCTTTATTCCTGGCACCTAGCAAATCATCCAACCAAATTTGAATTGCTTTCAGAATATCAGATTTTGGATTTCTTAGATTTGTAACCACAAGTTCAGTGTTTAGAAAGTTAGGATAATACAAAGAAGGAAAGGAAAAAAAATACAGTGTTAACATGCTAATCTGAGATCAGCAGCTCATGTTTTCTGTATCTTCAGTTAAACGTTTTACATGGTGCGCTGTATTTAATCTTGAATGTTCCTTTTAAATATGTCTATTTTACAGGCATTTTGTTTCGTACTAAATGTTCAAAACATTTTTAGTGGTCATGTGCCAATTTTCTCTATGGCTATGACATAACTTACTCTCTTGTTAGACATTTTTGTTTCCTGATAGTCCTTATTACAAATAATGAGATAAAAACTTTGTATAAAAATATCTCAAGTTGTAGATCTCTTTATGAAGTATTCCTAGAAGGGGAATTAGTGGGCCAAATGGTATGAATACTTGAGAACTTCCCGTACATATTGCCAAATTGCTTTCCAAGGAGGTTGTACCAATTTGCACTTCCACCAGCAATGTAGAAAAGTGCCTGGTAAGTTTTCAATTGGATTTCTTTGATAAGAAGCCAAATGGGCAACATTGAGCTGGTCATTAAAACAAAGATGAGAACACAACTGTACAGGCATTTTGCTGTCAAGATGGAAATTCTGGTCTGTTGGATTTCTGCTGTGTGCTAAAGGAATTCAGCGTGTTAAATTATTATATCATTTTTATCCTCATTATATCCTCATTTTATCCTCATCAGACAACAACCATACTTGAATTTGCTTTTTATTTCCCCCTCGTTGGCACTCTCAATGTCAGTGTAAATAAGCAGACGTTGGGCACTTGGTTAAGCGTCTGACTTCGGCTCAGGTCATGATCTCACGGTTCACAAGTTTGAACCCCAAGTCGGCCTCTGTGCTGACAGCTCCAAGTCTAAAGTCTGCTTCAGATTCTGTGTCTCCCTCTCTGTCAGCCCCTCCCCCACTTGCACTCTGTTTCCCTCTGTCTCTCAAAAATAAATGTTAATAAATAAAGCAAACCAGCAGAGGTCAAAGAATACTGTGCCAAGATTCTGACCCCTCTTCATTGGGCTGGAATCGGTGGTGAGAAGTGGGGGTTGATTCTGAATTAGTTACTGAAGACCGTGTGCTGGGCTGGCCCATTGTGACTGACCCTGTCAGGGGGAAGGGACTGAAGAGCTGAATGCCCAACACCAAGTACGTGATATATTTAATGGCTGGATAGATTGGATACATCAAAGGATTAGTAAGTGAAGTAATGAAGTGGTAAACACACAAACCTGCTGACATTAAAAACCTGAAGTCATCCTTTTTGATATAGCTGGGTAACCCTCTTTACACATTTGGCTAGTTAGAATTATCCTTGTTAAAACCTCTTGGACTTCCTGGTCACTGAACGGAACCACTCCCCCCACCCCAAGCAAACAAGCAAAACTAATCCTCAGAGAGCCTTAGGTGCAGATTATCTCTGTACCATCTCATGGACCCAAGTGCTTTTAGAGCCATACAAAGAATTTATTTTGGTTCTTCTCAATCAGAACTCTACTTTTGGGTGTTGGAATTCATCCAAAATTAAGTGCCTGACTTTCGTATTGAAAAAGATACTTTTTTAGAGATTTTGATTTGCTTTGCTATATTGAACTAAAGAGGTATTGGTTCTAAACTTCTGACACTCACTGAATTGGGCTTTATACTTAAGAAGAAAGGTCTTCATAACTGCTAGATTTTTTGAAATGTAGCACACCCATATATGAAAGTGACAGGTTAGAAGGGTTCCAGAAGAGGATCCTTCATGTTGCTGGCTATGTCCTGTGTACTAGCCTTGCTACATACAAGAGGATGGGCCCAGCATACCTGAGAAGTTCCATGAAGAAGCACTGTGCTTGCACTCTGCTGGCCATATTTGAAAGTTTCAATATTACCATGGTGGTTTATGTTGGGTATTAAGATGGGTACTTTTTCTGTAATTGAAACTCTGTTATTAGATACTTCTTCTCAAGAGACCTCTCAGGTTACTATAATGAAAACTGTCAGTAGTGGTTCCCTAAAGAGACTGCACTTATTTAGGAAACATCCTCATAAGATTAAAAAAAAATGAATGTGGTTCTGATATAATTGCTGGAGTAATTTAAACCTATCAGTCCTAGAAGTATAACTTATCTCTGTTGAAATATATATATATATATATATATATATATATATATATATATATTCTATCAAAGGAAAATTTATCCTAATATAAAATAATATAAAATTCTAATTCTCCTAGATGTTGGGCAGTGTGTTTTGTGAACTTATTTAAATCAAAATGGGAGCCAATATATATAAAGAGAAATTAAAGAGTTTTTCTGTAAATTAAGGGACCTCTTGAAAACAGAAACCATATTACATATATGGTTATATATATATATATATATATATATATATATATATACACACACACACACACATGTAAATATATGTGTGTATGTACGTATATATGTGTATGTATGTATATAGTGAAAAACAGCAAAATATTTTAATTAGAATTTAATGCATTTTAATATAGAATATGTAGATCTGTCATTTTTGACTAATGACAAGTTGCCATTGCAAGAAGCAATTTTTTTACACATTGTTTTAAAAGAAGAAAATGATTAATCTTTATACTTTGAAGAAAGTGTGTTTCCCTATATTAACTGAAAAATGACCCATAATCTTAACTTGGTCCCTTAACCATTTTTTATTTAGATTCTGAATTATTTTTTCTCTTTGGTGTGATTAAAATTATTTTTTTTCATTTTTCAGGAATTTGTTTCTTATTATTTGGACTGTTCTACAACTGGTTTGCTCAGCAGAAAAATATAATGAAGTTATTTGTTTAAATGAATTTCTTTATATTTAAAAAATATGTATATTGTATCTTAGAGGGTTTTCCTCCCCTAATTTTGGAAAAATGACTGATTAGGGGCATCTGGGTGGCTCAGTCAGTTAAGTGTATAACTTCAGCTCAGGTCATGATCTTGCAGTTAAAGAGTTCGAGCCCCACATTGGGCTCGGTGCTGATAGCTCAGAGCCTGGAGCCTGCTTTGGATTCTGTGTCTCCCTTTCTCTCTGCCTCTGTCCCCCCTCTCAAAAATAAACAAACATTTAAAAAAAATTAAGAAAAATGACTGATTAGAGGGGAAAAGGCTTAATTATTTTACTGTAGAGAATTTACAAGTGTTACAGGTAAAAGAGAAAATATTGGCATGGAATTGTAGTCCAAGCATAGGAATTCCCTCTTTAATATTATGTCCTGACTATTCTTTGATAAAGAATTTACCCTACTTTTTTTTCTTTCTTCCTTTGGATTTAGGTACATTGTGAAGCAATAAGCCAAAATGATTAAATCAGAAATGAGAAAATATTCGTTGAGTTCAAAGATTATTTTTTTATTCAAAGATTGGTGTCTATGTTAGTGTCAGTATATCCTCAGCACCAAGTCAGAGTTTGTTTATTGCCTGGAAAGTGCTAAGTAAATACCGTACAATTAAATTAATGAAGGAATAAATATTTCAGCATTTTAACCAGCTATGAACAATATTACTATTCTAAATAGATACAAAATTATTCCCACAACCTGTTTGTATCAACTTTTTCAATTGTTTAAATGGAATAAGAATTTCTGTTTAGTTCAGTAGAAGTGATTTGAAATTGTGCATAGAATTGAAGTAGTTAAATTTTATTCTTATTTTCCTAGAAAATTATACTGAGAGAATTGCGTTCCGTTTCTCTAATGAGCACTTATAAAAATGAAGCTATTTTCTGGTGCATTTAATATTGTAAGTGATAATTCCAGACTATTTTACATGTTTCAAGTTAGTCTGATGCCTTGGTAATAAAATTGAAAAAGGATGCTAAATCTTGAGACGTTAATGGTAGTAGAAATGACTGCATTATTGCTTTTGACATGTCAAATTTACCACATTAAGCTGTCGTCCCAGTCTTATGCTAAATAACTCACCTGTGTGTGCAGCTTATCCTGTTATAGAATTGATTATACCCTCGATTCTGACTTCCATAAACTCTGTACTTGTTAAACTTACCAACCTGTATGCACTGAACTTTTAAAAGGGAATACAAATGATTGTTCATCCATTTGTAAATAATACTTCATAAAATAATATTAACCTAAAAATCCCTATCCTTGCTTATATCCTGTAAGGATGTACGTGAAGCAAATACTCCCTATATTTTTGGTAGGAATTATTATTACCAGTTGGGTGCTTTCTACTGAATCACATGACTTCCTTCATTCCCAAATATTAGATTTTCATTTTGTAGCTGAAAGGATATAGGAACAGTTAGGAAAAGCTGGATGCTTCTAACCACTTCCGATTTTTAAAAAATCTTTTAAAATTTATTCCTTTAAGCATTAATCCAGCAATAGTATGAGGAAGGATATTTAGTCAAAGGATGCTTAACACAGGTAGAGTTTGAATAGACCAATGGAATGAGTCTTCCTGCCTAGAAAACCTTTTTCCGAGGATATATCCATGGCTTAAATTCTTATTTTGTTTAGGTCACAAGTCAAATATCCCTTACCAGGAATACCTTCCCTGAGGTCACATGCCCAAAAAGTATTCATTTTACCAGAGGAAATGAGATAAGTCAGGATCTTTTTCTGCTGTGTTCACTGTGGTATGCTCAGTACCTAGAAGGGGTCTGGCAAAAAGCATTTGATGTGTATCTATGGAATAAATGAGTAAAAACATGAATGAATTATAGAACTAAAGTCCTTTTGATCTCCTCTGATCTTTTAATTTATATAATGGGAGCTAAGTCCAAGATCGGTGCATTGATTTCCTCAATATTCCATAGGTAAGAATTGAGGACATCCCAGAATTCAATTCAGTACTTCATTCTGCGACCTTCACTTCTGTCCATGAGAGGCAGGAAAGGGGAAGGGCTCATGTTTGGGAGCCAGACCAAATCCTGATTTTATCGCTTACTAGCTGTGTGACTTTGTGAAAGATACTTAATCCTTCCATGTCCTTTTCTTCAACTGTAAGTGGAGATGATGTGTATATCGCTTTGGATTATTGTGAAGAATAAATGAGACAGTGTATCACAGAACTTGTCATAGAGCAAGCTACTATGGCTATCCTCATCATTTAGTCATTATCTATAAATCATATGGGTATTTAGTCTGTTACTTCCTATATATTACTACAGTAGTATTTTTCTCTGACTTAATATATATAAAGCTTGTTCATCATCACCTGAAGTGATTATGGAGTTTACTAGGTTGATATACTAGGTTCAGAATACTAAGTGATATTAATATGAAGTGTGTTTTCTATACTAGTTTACAACACTAATTAATATTAAATATCAATCTAGTGCTTCTGACTCCTGAGGCTTTACCCAGTATTCCACATAAAGATTATTCTCTTATTGGCAATAGACTTTAGAAATAAGCGGGATGTAAATCTAGCTACAGAGGTTGAAACTTGGTGAAAAAAAATTATCTTTGATTTTCTTCTTATCAATTTCCTATCCAAAATAGAAAAATTTCTGTCATTCAGTAACCAATCAAGAGAAGGCATGGAGAGTATTCCAGAAAGAAGTAAGTTGTATAGATACATATTGATCATTCTTTTGCTTAATGTGTCATCTAATTTGAGTATTTGTTTTTTGAAATTAGAATCATGTTGACTAATTATTACTATTAAGAAACTAATTTTTAGATGCATATTTTTATGGCATCATGACTCTGTCAATAAATTTCTGTGTGGTAGCTTTGCTTCTATTGGATTCTAACTTTAAAATCGACATCACAGGGGTGCCTGAGTAGCTCAGTCGGTTGAGCATCCGACTTTGTCTCAGGTCATGATCTCATGGTCTGTGGGTTCGAGCCCTGGGTCGGGGTCTGTGCTGATAGCTCAGAGACTGGAGCCTGCTTCGGATTCTGTGTCTCTCTCTCTCTCTGCCCCTCCCCCATTCCTGCTCTGTCTCTCTCTGTCAAAAATAAATACCCATTAAAAAAATTAAAAATAAATAAATTAAAATCGACATCATGTTTGATGTTCATTAGAATTTATAGACCATCCTGGGGTCCACTGTCTTTAGATTTCCGTTTTTCAAATGTAATGGAATGTGTAATAATTTATTATTACCATTACAAATTATGGAGCAGTTCCTTGAGTTGAGAACTTTTGTTCAAGATTCTAAAGTCCTTCCTTCTTCTCAGCTACTCTGTTAACCTTTTACGTACAGATAAACTTTTATGTACACAGACCCATGTGCACATAAGCCAGTTCCTGAGTGCATCTTAGTCTTCTTTTAATCCCATGTCCTTGAGTCTAGCACACCTTAGACTTTCAGTAGATGTTTCTTAAATGAATGTTAAGATCTTTTTTCATTTATAAAGAAAACATGCTTTTATAAGCTAAGTTTACAAATTTTCTGTTCCTGCTGTAGCCAGTTATCACACACTTAATGGCACTAACCCACATTTATTTTTTATAGTTCTATAGATCAAATATCTGACGTTCACACTGGGCTAGAATCAAGGGGAGGTGGTTCTGCATGTCTGTCTTTAGGCTCTGGGTAAGATCCATTTTTGTGCCTTTTCCGGCTTATAGAAGCTGTCCAGTTTCCTAGGCTCGTGGCCCTTTCCCTCCACTTTCGAAGCTAACAAAGGCCAAGTCCGTCATAAATCACATTGCTCTGACCTCTTCCATCTTCACGTGTCCTACGACTGACTCTTCTGCCTCCCTTTTATAAGGATCCTGTGGTTACAGCGATGATAGTCTGGCATAATTTCCTGATCTCAGGGTCTGCAATCCCATCTGCAGGGTTGCTGTTGCCATGTCTTCACAGCTGCTGGAGATCACCATGTGAACAGCCCAGGGTCTGTTATTCTGCCCAGTACATTGAGCTTATGCCAGCAGCTGAAGCCCCAGAGGTCGTTTCCTTGTTAAGTATATGGGGAAGATGCTTGTTGGTTAGCAAGTGTAAGTGCTTTAGCCAACCCTGTCTGAGGTTTTAGCTCAAAAAGATCCATTCTTTAGGTTTAGATTTCATTTCAAGTGTGTAGTCAGCAATTAGTTTATATAGCCCTATATTTATGGCCTATCACTTAAGTTCCAGTAAATTCACAGTAAATTCATAACACACTAGTTCATCACACAGTGACAGAGGTCTATGTGGTCCGTGGCAATTTCCCTTGAACTGGACTTAGGAGAATTCTTCTCTCTGCTAACTTTGCAGCCCTGTGTGAATCATTTTTTGCCGCTGCACTTCATTTGCTTATGTAGAAACGGCATATAACTAAGTCTCTTACTCATTTTCCAGAACCACTAAGATCTCAATGAAAAATGTCCTATGAAGTACAGAGTTCTCTTTCCTATATATAGTATTTCTCTAGGTTTTATTAAAGGACTCTTTTGTACTGAAATGTTTTATTTACTTTGATGTAAACGTACACCGTGGTGAATCTTAGCACATTACTGAAAATAACTCAACATTTTGTAGAACCACTACTTAGTACTGCTTCACATGTTAAGCTTTCCAGTAAATGATACAAAACAGATTTTTTTTGCCTGGTTTCTTTGGGAAAAGTAATGTTAATCCAAGTGTCTGTTGATGGTTACACATTTCTTTCTGTAGTTCTGTTACATAAATGTGAAACTTTGATGCCTCAGCAATTTTATTTTTAATTAAGAAATATCGAGGACAGTGGTTTTCCAAGTAATTTTGTAAGCTACAGAAGCCCTTTTGCTGCAGAATATTAAATGGAGCTGCCATATACAAAACGAATGTATGCGGAGCTGCTCTGGTTGGTTAAGGCCCCCATGAATACACCTTCCAGTGACTGCTAGGGGACCAGTGGGCCTCAGTGAACAGTGGTTACATATTTCTAATGTATTTTGTAAGCTCTAAAGTATATAAGATAATATAGGTCAAGAAGCTATGGGAACAGTAAATGTGTGTGTGTGTGTGTGTGTGTGTGTGTGTGTGTAGAACAGGTTAAATAAATGAGTTCTCCACAAGTTTATTTTGTAAATGCTAATGCTAAGTCAATGTTTGTTCTCTGAGTTAACCTCCTATAAAACCATAACCCATGTGAATATTTACATTTAAAATTATTTTCTTGAAAGTTATAAATTCATAGACCATGTATTTATATATATCATTTATATCATAATATGCATACTATGTGTGTGTATATATAATTAAAAAAATAAATTCTGTGTAACTTGGAAAATTTATTTTCTGCATCTGTCCATCATGACCAGAGAAAACATGTTATAATGATATAGCCCTGGGTCCTCAATATTTAATGTATATATGAGTACATGAAATATTTTTGTTAATCTTATCAGAGGAAATTTGGAAACTGTTTTTGGTCAGACTAGCATATTTAGTTTGTAGTAAGAAATCTTGAAGTTCTATTTTTTTCTCAAACTTTTTATTTTTTTATAGGTACGTCTATAATTTTACAGTAGAATTTATAATTTGGCTCATAAACATTGTCAGAAATGGTATGTGATACTCTTACCTATTGAAAAGATGTGTATCTTCTGCATCCGAATATTCTTAAATAAGTTAACTCTTAAATACTTAAAAAAGTACAAGACAGGGGCGCCTGGGTGGCGCAGTCGGTTAAGCGTCCGACTTCAGCCAGGTCACGATCTCGCGGTCCGGGAGTTCGAGCCCCGCGTCGGGCTCTGGGCTGATGGCTCAGAGCCTGGAGCCTGTTTCCGATTCTGTGTCTCCCTCTCTCTCTGCCCCTCCCCCGTTCATGCTCTGTCTCTCTCTGTCCCAAAAAAACAAATAAATGTTGAAAAAAAAATTAAAAAAAAAAAAAAAGTACAAGACAAGTAATAGATATGAAACCTTTAAAGCCAAATGATTAGGAAAAGAGAGAATTGTACTATAATTCTTTGAAAAATATGGTATCAAATGAATAAGCCATCATTTTTATGTTCTGTTTTAGAGAAATAGGTTACTTAATGTTCTACATATGTGTGCACAATTTGGCTCATGTTGGTAACATCAAAATAAAGTAAGTGACTTGTGAGAAACAGGTGAATTTTCAAGAAGACAATTTACTTAAGAAAACCAAAATGTTTTAAACATTTTTATTCAATCCTAAAAGACTTTGTAAATTTTTATTCATTGCAAAAGGCTTATTAAACTCAACTTTAAATTTAATTCACATCATTAAGGGCATTTATTATATTAGGTCTATAGTTCTGCATCCGCTTTTTGGATTCCTTTTTTCATTTATCACAGCCAGAATATAAGCTACATTTCTATTTGTATTGGGCCCTTGAGAGGTTATATAGCTAATGGAAAAGCCTACATAGGAGTCCAAGGTCTGCCTCTTCCAAAATTCATTGCCATAAGGAAAGCTGGTTAGCCTCAGGGAATTACTTAGACTTTCTCAATTTAATTTACTAGGCTGTAAAATGGTCTAGTCTGAAAAACAGGGGTTACAAGAATTAAATGACATAAGGCATGTGAGAGTTTACGGTGTAGGGCATGACGTATGTTAAGTGACCAATGAGTGCTTTGCTTCTCTTGCTCTTTTAGCTAGAAATTAATTTTCAGACTGACAGCTTCTAAATTTATATCTCCTGCTTGGACCCCTCTTTTGAAATTCAGACTCCCATATGCAGCTGCAATAAATGACCTCTTGACTCATATCTAACACACATCTCAAACTCCATGTGTCCCAAAGGGAACCTCCAAACGTTGCCTTCAAACCCAATCCAGATGTAGTCTTCCTAATCTCAGCTGTTGGCAACTGCAGCCTTCTAGGTGTTTCGTCGGAGATCTTGGGGGCAACCTGGATTTCTGTCATTCTCTTATCCAGCACACCCAATCTACCAGCATGTCTAGTTAGTTCTACCTTCTGAATAGTCCAGAATCTGAGTACTTCTCTCCATCTCGCTTTTTACAGCTGCCGTAGAGCTTATATCTTGCCTAGCCTGAGTGCTACCAAAACCTCTCAGCAGTTCTCTCTGCTTCCTTACTTAACTGTCAGTTCCCAGCAGAGCAACCTGGGTGACTTGAGAATAGAGGTTGGTTAATGTTACTCCTCTGCTTGAAACCATCCATGACTCACCTTGTCAGAGTAAAAGTCAAGGACTTTATAACCCCTACAGGGACCTCTGTAATTGAGCTCCTTTATCTTCGCCATTATCTTATGTCTTATTACCTTTCTCTTCACTTACCCTGCTTCGGCTACACTTACCTGTACTATTCTTTGTGCATGCCAGTGTACTCAGTGATAGTATTTGCATTGGCTATTCTCTCAGCCTGGAACACTTTCTTCTTGAATATTCTCCTAGCTCATTTCCTATGTGCCTGTGTCTTCCAGTCTTAAATCTGATACTGGCTTCCCATTGTTGTTTAGCCTGACAACTCCCCCTCCCCCACTTCAAGATGAAGCCCCGCCCCCTGTAGTACCAGTCTTTACTTATTATCTTACTCTTCCTTCAAGAGCACTTGTCATCTAATACGTGGTAGAATTTGTTACTTTCATTATTTACTCTCTGTCTCCTTCTCTAGAATTTAAGCTCCATAGTGATGGAGCAACTTTTGTGGCTGTTGTTTTGTTTATTGATACTGCTGAAGCATCTAAAACAGTGTTTGGTACATAATAGGGGCTCAATAAATATTGACAGAATGAATTAGGTAAACCATTAGAAAAATGCATCCCTAGAGTTTTTTTGTTTTGTTTTGTTTTTTTATGTTCTTTTACATTTCATCCTTTACTATTTATTTAAAAGGAACCCATTTTGAATAATAGAACAGCAAATTTGCAGTTTGGAAACAACTGGGAAGCAAACACAGATTAAGCAGTTAAGATATGGTAATGACTTTGGATTTGGGCTACCTGGGATTGATTCCTGTCTTTGCCACATAAAAAGCTCATTGGGATCATCAACTTTCTGATTATTTCATCAACATGAATACTTTAAAATAGCCATCGAGTTGGTAACAAAAATAAAGAAAAATCTTGCATTTTTTTCAGTTTTTTACCCCAGCACTTGTTTTTCTTAAGCATCCAAATCTGTAAATGATGACATTTGTTTTATTTTTTGATGTGTCCATCCTTTTGAAATAAAGAATTGTATCTCCAAACAAAATCTCATCGTCATTTATCTAGCTACATCTTCTAATAATACCCAGCGTTTTCCACTCATTTCATGTTAGTACACATGCATTCAGTCACCAGATCTTAAACTGCCCTTCTTATGTTGGATTTGTGACATTGTGCGTCATCAAGAGCTGTTCTCAAAAACACAGATTCAATTACATCTCACAAACAGGCCAAATATCTAATCTGCCACCATTAAAACTATATTAACCTGCTTTTATCCAGTTGGGGCTTGAATAACAGAGCAAGACCACATCTGTGTCCACAGCTGCTTTCTTTTAGGCAAGAGCTGTAGCATAATATTCTGGACAAGGGCCTTTTGAAGAGTCTGTACACAAAGCATACTCTTCGCTATCAGGGAAAGCCTGTCTTCAGGGTTTGGGGTCTCTACTTTACCATCCGTTTCCCCGTTTACAGAGTGTACACTTTATCTTTTTGCATTACCTTCTGTTTCTCTCATTAATACTTCTTTTCCAGAAGTAGTCTATCATTTATGTCTTAGTGTGAACTATTTATTCTGGAAGTGTTTGCTTTTATAGCTTAATTTTCAACTAAATAGTCTTTTTTTCATTAAAAAAATGGGTGTGAAGAAGTTGGTAGGAAAAGTATTTTGAGAGGGCTTTTTTGGCACTATAGTAGTCCCAGCAGGTATTTCAGCCTGCTTCATTACTTTATAATGTCTCATCCTGAACTGATGATTTTGTCTCCCGATTATTTTATTAATAGATGGTATTTAACGTTTTCCTTGTATTTGTAAATGTCTTTTGTTCTTTTTAGTGCGGCTTTGAAAATCCAGAAATAAATAGAAAAAAAATCGTACACACTTTTACTCTTTTCTAGAAACCATTGCTATAATGCTAGTGTTAATTCACATTTACTAGAATTGGGAGAAATATTTGAATTAGTAATTGAATAGGTGAAAAAAGAATAGTTCATCTATTTAATTCACTTTTTTTTTTTTGGTTTTTACTTAGGAAGCTGAACATGTTGTTAGCCATTTGTATTTTTTCTCTCATGAATTATCTTCTCATTAACACTTGAATAATAATTACTTATTTTGTGTGATAAGACATTTCAAATGTGTTGCTTGCCTTATACATTTATTTATATTTCAAATGCATTTTTAAAATCATTTTGTATTTAGACATTATCTTTCTATTTAAAAATTTTCTACACTCACAAAGTTAAAAAAAAAAAAAAAAGGAGACACCTGGGTGGCTCAGTCGGTTAAGCTTTTCCAACTTCGGCTTAGGTCATCATCTCATGGTTTGTGAGTTTGAGACCGTATTGGGCCTTGTGCTGACCACTCAGAGCCTGGAGTCTGCTTCAGATTCTGTGTCTCCCTCTCTCTCTGCCTCTCCCCTGCTTCCACACTCTCTCCCTCAAAAATAGACAAACATTAAAAAAAATTAAACAAAATAAAACTTCTGCATTCAGACAGCAACAGATTTAATCAGCATTTTCTTCTAAACTTTTTGGTTTAAGTGAT
Organism: Leopardus geoffroyi; assembly: GCF_018350155.1. Taxonomy (NCBI): domain Eukaryota; kingdom Metazoa; phylum Chordata; class Mammalia; order Carnivora; family Felidae; genus Leopardus; species Leopardus geoffroyi. The sequence continues at coordinate 53,565,711 of NC_059341.1, forward strand.
TTGAAGTGTAGCACTTGAATTCTTTGAAATTCACTTATATGAATGGTAGTTTACATGTAAATAAGCAAATTGTGTGTATTTTCTAAGTTGCTACATAAATTTGTCAGCAAGTTTAGTTGAATAATGTATGTGATTTTTCTGTTGGTTTATCATATGTTAGATCACTCAAATGGTAGAGGAGAATTCACTGGAACTAGCTAATTAGGTAGAAGTTATATTTCATTCATGGTAGAAGCCAGGTAACAGTGGGTAGAGAGGTAGATGGGAGTTGAGGACATGGAAAATTTTATTTAGATTACATTTCCAAGGTGCTGGGGCATGAAGAGAAATAGAAAAAGAGAAAAATAGCTAGAAAGTGTTTTGGAGATAAAAATCTACATTTGTAAGAAGAAGGGAGGGCCTTGAGTGTGTTTGCTGAGGAGAAAGAAAGTGGAAATGGAGAGGTTTGTAGATGCAGACGATTCAGGCAAATTAGTGGTGGGATTAGGTACCTGGAGAGGCAGGGAGAGGGAAGCTAACTCTTACATGGGTCTGTTAACACCAGCTGAAGGCAGACTGTTTTCTGCTGAGTGGGAAGTAGACCATACAGATGTGTATGGTGCATGTAACTTTGTAGGAAGGAGAGCCTGAGGTTGAGCCAGGTTTCTTGACATCTGCAAAACAAGAAGGAAAGTATGCTCTGTAAGTGCAGAGGAAGGTAATAGATGTCATTTATGTCTAGATTTCTTCAGACATCTATTTAGCAAATGCTGAATGTTGCCATATGTCAAGTCCTGTGTGAAGACCACGAAAGGTGACCAGAAATGAAGTGTACAGTGAAGTCTATCAAATCACTCCAGTCATGAGTCGACCAGAAAGTCACACAGGGAAGAGGACTGTATGACTTCTGCGCTGCAGCATCCAGAGTACCGTCCGTTCCAAAATGAAGTCTCCTTAAAGGGATGTGTTCAGTTTGGGGAGAGGTGTATTTTCAGTTTGGTTAATGACATAAAAATAAAAAAAGGCTTAATATAGATGCAAATAGATAAATATGGAAATATTTATTTTCATGTATATAATTTAGGGTTAGTATACACACAAATACTTCCTTGCTGTGTCTGCTGAGAGGGCCTAGAAGCACAGCACCCTGTTAGCACTGAGCATCTCCAGCTGAGACTGGTTTCTGATACCATCCCCAATAAAGGCATGGGGGTTCTTTGGAGAAGTGGTTTATTTGAGGACTGAGGTAAAGAATATACAATACAAGTCTGGAGTACCTTTTAGGGCCAGTAAGTTAAGAAGTGCTTGCATATACAGTCATCCCTACATACATATACACAGTGATAGGTAGGGTATGTCAGTTGGACCTAGGAGTCAAGTGAAAGAACGCTGATGGCCAAAGCTGGAACAGTCTGAGAAACAAAACACGTAACATAGTGTTGGATTACAACCTAACGTTTAAGGTAAATATTCATGAGTCCATACTGATCTAAATGATTGACTAAATAGGCTGAATAGACAAATCTCCCAGTGCGAAAGGAGTCCAAATAATTTATGTAAATACTTCTCTTGCAAGGATGTAGAATATAACTCCCCACTCCTTAAGTGTGGGCTGCACTAAGTGATTCCTTCCAAAGAGTGTAGCATGGGAAGTGGAGAACAGATTAACTTTACACCTTATGGAACTGCCTTAGATGATCAAGGTTAATTTAACTTCAAAAGCAATGTCAGGTTGATAGTATATACCCATAATATGATGTGGTGAGAATACATTTACCTATGTGATCTTCCTCCTCAAAACCTTTAACTCCAGTGTAATCATGAGATAAACATCAGGCAATTGAGAGATATTCCACAAATACATTCCTAGTTCCCAAATTGTCACAGTCATCAAAAACAAAGTCAGAAAAACTGCCATAGCTGAAAAGAGTCTAAGGAGATATAACAACTAAATGTACAGTGATTTCCTGGATCGGATTCTGGAGTAGAAAAAAAGACATTAAAAAACAACTAAGTATATCTGAATAATATATTGGCTGTAGTTATTAATATATCAATATTGGTTCATTAATTTAGTGAATATACCATACTACATAAAGTGTTAATAATGGCAAAGTGTGTTTGTGGGAGAGGTGGGGGTCGCATCTGACTCTGTGCCATCTTTACAACTTTTCTGTATATCCAAAACTATTCCAAAATAAGAATTTTATTAACCTTTTTTTTTTTTTAAAGCCACACTACAAACCATATACTCTTCGGTAATTATGAAGCTATTCTTATATCAAAAGCTAAAGACAAATCCTATTAGTGCTAACTTGATTTATTGAGTAATCCCTTTGTAAACAACGCAGTGTGCTGATAAGAGTGTAGTCTAGTGTTTCTTTCTTATCTTTCAGCAGAGGAAACAGATGAAATAGTCCATACTTGACAACAGTCACTTTGGGGTGTAGGGAATTTCATCTTCCAGAAAGGTTCACTGAGTTTATTTTTAATTACAGAACGCATTCTGCCGAAGAGTGTAGCACATTTTAAGCTAAACCAAATGACCATCCGAGAACTTCTGGCGGGTTAAGCCTACATTTACCAGAATATTGCTTGGTAAATTTCAACTCCAGCACAGTAAGCAGTGACCTGACACCCTGAGATTGATGACAGATTTGAAAGTGCCAGGTTCCAAGGAAACAGTTGACTTGGTGCAAAGCATATTATTTATCATCATTTTGGAAGCATCTGTCATGATACAAATACATTCATTTATTAATATAGCATTATTCATAGTAGGAGGCACCAGATTCTTCTTATTCATTCTTTGCCCTTCGGGCTTCTTTTGAATAAATATGTTTTGTTCTTTTTGCGGTATTAATTACGTAGAGTGATTTCCACCTCACCAAAGGATGTTGTTGAAGGCCTGTTCCTCTCTCCCCTATTAATTTCTCCTTTAAAATGATAGATGCTCTTGGACAGTGATTCTTGATCTTTCGTGTTTTGCATCATACCACCTAATGTATTAAAAAAAAAAAACCCTGTGTCCCACTGTCATAAAAGTCAAACCGTGTTTATAGTCATCCATTGTAAATATATTTTCATTTATATTTAAAGCATAAATTGATACAAAATTAGCAGCAAACTATGTTAACCCAGTATGTTAGAAATATTTGAAGGAGGTGAGATGGCAAAAAATAGGTGATTTGGTGAAATATTTAATGTCTATCAACCAACATGAATAAGAATTACAGTCAATTATGTGATCAGAAAGGATTGTCAAAAGAAAGTGTAAATTGTGAGGATTGAGAGAAAATCTGAGTAATATTTATGAAAATCTTTGTATCTCACGATATTACTGTGAATGTTATTGGTGAAGATTCTAGGTGCCATTTCTTGTTCCTTGTGCCAAATTACTAGTTGTTTCCAGGAGTTACTTGGTAATGACAACAGAAGAGACTTTACGCTGACAACATTTTACATATTAAGTGATAGGTACTTATAATAATTTTTTTCTTTCTAAAATTTTTTTTAATATTTATTTATTTTTGAGATAGTGTGAGTGGGGCAGGTGCAGCGAGAGGGAGACACAGAATCCAAAGCAGGCTTCAGACTCTAGGCTGTCAGCACAGAGCCTGATGGGGGGCTTGAAATTATGAACCTTGAGATCATGACCTGAGCCGAAGTTGGACGCTTAACCAATTGAGCCATCCAGGACCCCTGTAATTTTTCTGTCTGATTTTTGATGCAAAATTTCTAGGCAGTAGTCTAAAAGAGATATAACCATACGATCTTTGCCTTGTTTAAATGTATTTTCGTGCTTAAATATTTAGTTGAGCTGAACTCGAACATGTGTACCAGATGTTGAAAATTTGTAATAGGCTTTCTTCTTTTTTAGTAAGGTTTATATCCCACCGTCCAGAGCCCATATATCTAAACAAGACTTCCAGCCTGCTGGCCACTTCATGCACATTTGTTTGATTAGCATGATACAGTAGATCAGTGTGACATTCTACAGGATATCCAGACCATTCAGGACATTGCAGATTATGTTATGACAGAGGGACAGACAGTTAACATGGCCCCAAGGGCAAAACTGTAAATGTATACATTTATCCATTACAGGTGAATGCAAATTGTTTCTGATTCTCTTCTCTGATAGGTATACGAAAACTCATATGTTAAACCAAAGCCCTATGTCATGTATCTTAGGTCATATGAATCAGAGATATAACATTTGGTGTGGGCACTGCTAGTTCATGGACAATTGGGGCTTTCTTTGCTTGTAGTTTGCTGTCATCTTCAGGATCCTTCTGGTTAGTGGAGGAGCCAGACTGTTGAATTAAATGGAGACAAAATGAGAACCATACTGTAGATCTTAAGGGGGACACTATTTTATGTCCTGGAGGATGTTTTGAATTGTGACCTTAAGGAACTTGCAGCTCTATAAGGGGCACCATACCCAAGAAAGTAATGGTAGATTTTTTTTTTTTTAGGACAATAATAAAAGTGAATACATGGTATTTGAACAGTTGTGGCCTTGGAATAGAGGAGGGCCTAGAAGACTGTTTAAGGAAGTGAAATTGGTAATGCTTTGAACTGAACTGTGTTTTTAAAAAGGGAGCTAGAAAGGGAAGAGGGGAGGAGCAAGAAGATAGGGCAGAAAGAGCAAGAAGCAAGAAATAATGACGGTGCAGGAAAACTGCATTCTGTGGTTAGTTGCTGAGGCATCAGTTGTGGGGCTCCTATGACAGGAAGTGAGACTGCAGAAGAAAACAAGGCCAGATTGTAGAGGGTCTTCATCATCATGTTCAGGATCTTTCATCCCATCACAGAGAACCAGGTTATGCCAAAGTCAATGTTGTATTTCTAATATAATGGATCATTCTGGCTCACTCCCCAGTGAGGACCACAACTTTGGGGTGGAAAGTTTGGAGACAGGTAAAGCTGTTGGAACTTAATTGACAAACCCATGGGACTGATGGTGTGAGTGGACTACTGCTAGAGTAGGGTGGAAATAGAGTTACTGAGTCCAAATGAGGTGACTGGTGTTGGAGCTTCAGAAAGGACCCAACTTGTAGACCTAGAGATTAGATGGTTGAGGGATGTGCAAGAAGCAGTACATTTGGGAAAGTTCGACAGGAATGATTAGGGGGATTGAGGATAGGGTGCATTTACTTTGAACTTCAGCTTCAGGTTATAAGGCATGTTTGGATAGAGACCTCCAACAACAAATCTGAAGCTCAGAATGGCAGATGGGGATCTTCTGGCTTTAGAAAATAATTATTAGAAATGTTGAAGATAACATCAACTTTCTTAGAAGAGTTTTGGAGATTTTCTTTAGCCCTTCTTTGTGTGAGGTCACTTGCTCTGGCCCACTGACTGAGTTGGTAAAAATATTCAGAGTTGATTTTTGTAGTTTAATTTCTATCAACTTGAAACCTAGAAAGAAAATCTGAAATAATGCTTGACTTTTTTGTCTAGTAATTGTATAGCTAAAATAAAATATCAAATAGTCACGATGTATACACTTTTGTTATTTATTCCCATTAAAACATAATTATGGACTCTAGAGACCATTTTTCATATGTTAAAATATAATTTTTACACAGGTAGAATCATGGTTCATAGAAACACAAAATGAACATAATTCAAATAATTAATGAGGGAACCACTAAGATGTTAAACCCCTCTCTATGAGACAAAATTAGTTTGCATTGTCATGAGGAGGAGTCATTTGAATTGCTGCAAACAGAAAATGTTTGCATTGCTACCAGTGTTCTCTGACTTAAGGATTATCCCTAAAGTTGTAAAATAGTCTAGCCAAAAGCAATCAGAGAAAGCATAAAAATGCATTCTTATTTTTAATCCCTAGAAGAATCATTAGAAATCCCTAACATTCCATTGAAAAGACACTCAGTAATCTTTTTTGTATTAAGGGCCTAATACACTGTCTGATGCATAGTAAATACCCAGGAAATGATTGTTGACCATAATTATAATATACCTATACCACTCACATATTAAATGTGCTTCAGAATGCATGGCCTCAGAATTTCTGTCCAATTTTTATGAACCCAAGTGTTGCTATTTTTACATATATGAAAAATTAAACCTCAAATGTCTTCGGTTGATAACAAATCAGTTATTCCAGCATATGAGATTCTCACGTTATTTTTAATGAGGTTTCTTTAAACTTTTTGAATTGTCTTCACTGTGATTAATTTAATAGTGAAGATGTTTATAAAATCAAATTTTTTTAAAAAAAAAATTTTTTTTTTCAACGTTTATTTATTTTTGGGACAGAGAGAGACAGAGCATGAACGGGGGAGGGGCAGAGAGAGAGGGAGACACAGAATCGGAAACAGGCTCCAGGCTCTGAGCCATCAGCCCAGAGCCTGACGCGGGGCTCGAACTCACAGGCCGCGAGATCGTGACCTGGCTGAAGTCGGACGCTTAACCAACTGCGCCACCCAGGCGCCCCCTAAAATCAAATTTTTTATTCTCAATGTTGTCACTTTTGCTTCATGCAATTAAGCTTAACTAATTAAAAAAATCACCAAGGCAAATTACATCAAGATAAATTTCATTCAAAAAAATTTAGCTAAAAGGAGAATATATTTTATTATGCAAAGCTAAAAGCTATAGCTAGGATGAGGAACTCTTTTCTCCTAATTCAAATTACAGAATTTCAAAGCAGGAAGATCATCTTGTCTCGCTCCTCTCTTTATAGATGGGAAACAGAGCCCCAGAGAGAGCACATGATCTGCTCAGTGTCTCAGAGGCACTTAGTAAATGGCAAAGGTGTGAGCTTAACTACAGCAGTGACAGGAGTTCCTTTTTCTTTTTCATACTTTCTAATGCAACACTAGGAAATGAGACGTAATTTTGAAAGTTGTTCAGTGTCTTTCAGAGCATCAGGTGTTATTTACTGTTCTTGTTTTCGTTGATGTATCCATCCATCCATTCAAAAGGTTTAATTTACTAGCTAAAGTAATCCAAGAATAAAACAGGATGACCAAAACAAGACATGGCCCCACTTCTTGGCCAATCGACAGAGGAAGGAGTTGAAGGCTGGGTTTTACAGTGGCTCTTTGAACAGTAGGCAGAGAAGGGTGAACTTTCGGAGTATTTTTGGATGGCTTGGTTTTACAAATATTGTGTGACTACAAGAGCTTATACGTGGAATGCTTTTCTCAGTTGTATAATAGGTACCACAGTGACATAAATAAGCTTTTTTACTGATTTTCTACTGTGTTTTTATAGCTCCCTCATGCAGCGAATTGTGTATTGGTTATGCCCTAATTGTACTGATATCCTTGGGGAAAATATGTTTTCTGTGTATGTGTGTATACATATATATGTGTATATATGTTATATTTATAAATATAGCATAGTATCTTATGTGTAGTATAATTATATATAATCAATATATGTGATATATGTGATTAATATCAAATATAATTATGTTATAATTATACATAGCATTTATATATCACATTACTATATTATTAATGTAATCAATATTATATTTATTTATAAATTATTAATTAAATTAATATAAAATTAAATAAAATTAATTAAATTAAATAATTAATTAAATTAATTAATTTATAAATATTTATATAAATATTATATATATTATATAAATATTTAATATGTGTTTAATATATATAATATATAATATAATAATATAATAATATATAATATTATATTTATATATAATATATAGTATATAATTATTATACATTATATGATTATATAATATTTACATAAATATTTATTATATACAATTTATTATTTATGTATATTTATTATATATGATATATATTTATATAAATATTATATATATTATTTATATATATTTATTATACATATAACATATATAATAAATTTATCTTAAATTTAATTTAATTTATAAATTTATTTAATAAATTAATTAAATAAAATAAAATAAATAATATAAATTATTATATTTAATTATATAATTAATTATATTGCCATTATCTGAACTATCAGGCCCTGCTCTCTTCCAGCCCAGTAATACTGTCAGGATATATAGTGCAGGGTCCTTTACCTTTGTCCCTGCCACTGTGACAATGGTTGTCAAACTGGAATGTGCATACCAATCTCTTGCTCACTTGTCAGATGTGGAGTTCCAGGCCCCAACCTTAGGATTATGACTTAATAAACCTGGATCCTAGGAAGTGGCCCACAGGCATCTGTATTTAGCAACACTTTCCTGATAGAAGAGCTTCTAATGTGGGTGGTCCAAGACCATATTTTGAGCTCTGACTCTGTGGTGTTCTTTTCTGAAGACAGGCCGGAGTTTCTCTCTCCCTCCTTGGCATGGACAATGCCTATACACTACTTGAGCATGTAAATATTTGTCTTCCTAAGAATTGGTAGATGGAAGTAAATTTGCTCCACAAGAGGGTAAATTGCAGGCAGAATTCATCAGTTTTCAGATCTCATAAAGGACTGGCTGTTCATTCATTAAACGGCTTATAAAAGAGCAATCTTCTCAATATTCAAATGTACTAAGGGCACAGACATTTTTATGAATAAACACTAAGAATCAGTTCATTTATATAGAACACTTTTTGAAAGCTTTCTAATCCTTGTTATGAGCATGAACTTTTAGAGAGTTCAGACTTAAAATTTGCAAGGGTGTTTACCACTGGAAGAAAAGCAATCCTTTTGGGAGATGATCTTGAAGTATTACCACCATTAGCTCTTTGCTTATTCCTGTGAGAATAACTGACTTAAAAAAAAAAAAAAGCAGTAGAGAGCATGGATAGAGACTGCTTTTTAAAATTTAAGCACCTATTTTTTCATCAAGAAAAATCTATTATTGGATTGGACTATTTCCATATTTGTAAACTAAATTTAATAGATGTTTCAGACCTGAAACATCTTTTTCTCCATCTTCCTCCTTCCCTTTTGCATGTAGAGGATCATGGTGACCAATTCTTTTTGGTAACAGACAGCCAATAACCCAATTAACAATAGATTACATAACAGAAGGGCATAGCCAGATTAAAAAACAAACAAACAAACACATTTTCATGGTCATTCTCTAAATGCAGCACAGTTCAGTGGAACTTTCTGTGGTGATTAAGATGTTTTATGTGTCTGTTGTTTAGTCTGGAAGCCACTAACTACATGTGGCTACCAAACACATTAAAAATGGAGCTAGTGCAACTGAGGAACTGAATTTTTAATTTAACTTCAATTAATGTAAATTGCCACATGTAGGAAGTAGCTACTGTATTGCACTGTGTCACTCTAGAAGAAAGTATAATGTACAGTTTTTCATAACTGTAGTAGTAGTAAATGAGTTCTTTATGAAGCTAGAAAGCATTGTAGCCTATTAAGGTGGCTTTTAATGGAGCAGTCCTTTGACTTTCTCAGACTTATGGGTGTGGTTATTATCTCTCTCCTTGCTTTTATTTTGTTTGTTTGTTTGTTTTTTTTGTAATGTTTATTTTTGAGAGAGAGAGAGAAAGAGAGAGAGAGAGTGAGCATAAGCAAGGGAGGGGCAGAGAGAGAGAGGGAGACACAGAATCTGAAGCAGGCTCCAGGCTCAGAGCTGTTAGCGAAGAGCCAAATGCCGGGCTCAAACTCATGAACTGTGAGATCACAACCTGAGCTGAAGTTGGATGTCCAACCTGCTGAGCCACCTGGGCACTCTTCCCTGCTCTATTTTGAAAGTCCTTCCTTAAAGCAAATAGATGTTCTAGAGTGAGTCAGGAGATCGTTACACAGCACCTGGAGGGACCATGTCATGAATGGCTTTCCTTGGGATGATGCTCACAGCATCCTGGCCACCCTATAAAGCTGCACCACTGCTCAAGGGGATTCTTACTCCTTTTTATATCTAATGTGTTTAGCATGCAGCCAGTTCATGATAAATCTTTGTCAGGTAAAATAGCAATGTATATCCCAATTTTAAATATCCACCATGATGAAGCATACTGATTTTACTATGTAAAAATCATCTTTAACTGTGCTAATAGAACCCATTGTATGAATTTTCCCTTCAGATCTGCATTTATTGATTTGTCCTACATGTTTAGAGTACTTACTTTGTAGCAAGTATTACTTTAAGTATTTTGGAGTTTGAAGATAATTTTTAAAAAGATTTTTGTTTATTTTCAGAGAGTGAGTGGGGGGGGGCAGAGAGAGAGGGAGACAGAGAATCTGAAACAGGCTCTGTAACATCAGTGCAGAGCCCAACATGGGGCTCGATCCCATGAACCATGAGATCATGACCTAGGCTGACATCAAGAGTCAGACGCTTAATTGATTCAGCGACCCAGGCACCCCTGGAATTCAAAGATAATTTAGATACAGTATGTGCCTTTATGAATCCACTATTGATTAGTGAAGATGGGAATTAAATGTGCTGCATCATAAAATTGAAACTAATAGTTATTGTATATGTGTGGCATAGTTTTGAATAGCCAAGGAAAAAGTGATTTTCGTCTGGCTGAGAGCAAAATGGAGGGGATGAGGGCAGAGAAGGCTGCACAGAAGAAATGACTTTTGGGGCAGGCTTTGAAAGAATAGCGGGGGCAACCGTAGGGATGAGTAAGGAAGATAAGGACTGCTGTGGTCCAGGCACTTTGCTAAGAACTTGAGAAATGGTATCTCACTTCAGTTCTCTCAGTGCTCCTCCGAGGTAGGTGTCCTTATCCTTATTTTAGTGACAATGCAGCTAAGACTCAGAGTTTAAGAAACTTGTCCAAGGTAACCTCGTTATTCAGGGATGGCGCCAAGCTTTGAACCTAGGTCTGTCCAACACCAGAGCCCATTCATTGTACCAGAAATCATGAGTGTCAGCAATGACCAACCCAGCATGTTTGGAGCAACTGAGTAGTATGGGATCACTGAAACACAGGATACAAAGAGGAGTAACTGAAGAGGCAGGAAAAACCACTGGTGCTCTGGTAAGTACGTTGGAATTTTTTTCTGTAAGTTATTTGGAGTCTTGGATGGGTTAGTTTTAGATTAGGCAATGACATCATGGTTCCTAAGGAAATTCAGGAGCTAAAATCAACAGCAGACTTGGCTAATTGTTTGACTTGAAGTTCTTTTTTTTTTTGAACTGGCTTTATTATTTCCTGAATGCACAGTTGCTGGGAAGTGGTTGAGTTCTACTCTGGCGTGTTGGCTCTCAGCCAACAGAGAAGTAAAAATTCACCGTGAACAGTTGGCCAAGAGACACATGTGGATATTTAAGAAATAATTATAATTGCTTTTCACATGTCTGCCAATGGAATGGAAAGCTTTTGCTCTATTGTGTTTTTTGATTGTTGGTTTGTTTTAATGTATGTTTTCAAAAACATAAAGTAACTGGACAACAGATATCTGACGGAGTTGCCAAATCATTTCTAGGCTTTGGCCCAGGGTTTGATCATCCCTCTGCTGTTTCCTGGCTTCCTATGCTCAGAAGCACCCGCCATCAGCTCTCAGCCCTGTGGCAAAAATGAGGAATGGGGTCAGAGTCAGGCAAGCAGAAACCAGAGCCAGGAGTTGCTCTGGGAAGTTTGAGCATATGTTTTGTGCAGTGAGGAGTTCTCTGCTTTGTACTTGGCAACCCACATGAGACTCAAGCTAAAAAAGGGGGCTGATGATCTGAGATTGAGAGAGAGAAACCAGACAGGAGACCTTGAATCATGGCATGGCCCTTTCCCCACCTGTCTGATGGAGCATTCTTCATGTTGACCCACAACTTAGACTAAAGCATTGCCCCTGTTCCTCATGCAGATGAAAACACACTTTGTTCTTAGTGTAGGGATATGTTTTTCCTTTCCTTTCTGTTATACTCCTTCTCCTTCTGCTTCAAATACATTCCTTGCCCAACTCCTGGCTGTCTCTCTAGGACCTTCCCTTTTTTCTTTGGCTTATAAACATCAGATTAACCTGCAGGTGTCTAGAAACAGGCTGGCTGGACAGGAAGGAAACAGGCAGACCTAGTTTTTAAATCTGTACACAACTTTTGGAGCCAGGAACTGCTGTACAGTCTAGCTGCTTTGGGATAAGAATTTAAATTAGTAAAAAGGAGTGATGATGTAATAGGGAAATTAAAAAATATATATGTAATAGGGAATTAAAAAAAAACATAGATGATAGGAATGCAATCAGATATTTTAGTTAAGCATTTTGAGAAATAAGTTTAAATAGATTAAGTATTCCGTTGTGAACATTGAAAACGTATCACTGTCTTGACTGTCAGTGCATTTAATAATGATTGGTAATACCCAGATTTCCAATTTGATGAGTAGCCCATTTAAAAATGATATACACATGTATTTATACTACACTTTGTTTTAAGAATGTTTTGGTATAAATTATTTAGGATCTGAAGCCCATGGAAATGTCTCTTACATTAAATCAAGTTTATTCCAAAATGAATCATTCATTTATTCACCCCAGTTCATTGAGCATCATCCATGTGTGATAGGCCAGGTGCTCTCCCATGTGCTGGGGATACGGTGGTGATCTCTTTCATGATGTTTTGTGGCTCCATTCATAATTTTATATTCTTTTAATTTGTCTTGTTCTTCCAACATGAATATACAGTTTTCAGAGCTCTTATATTTGGAAGGCTGAAAGGGCTCAGGCTTTGAAAGTGTCTTGTTTTCACTGCTTTTGCCTTGTTTTAATAAGCTATATAAAACTTGTGAATTAATATGTTTTTTAATAATTTTTTAATGTTTATTTTTGAGAGAGAGAGAGTGAGAACACAAGTGAAGGAGGAGCACATAGAGAGGGAGACACAGAATGTGAAGCAGGCTCCAGGCTCTGAGGTGTCAGGACAGAGCCCGACGTGGGGCTTGAACTCTCAAACCGTGAGATCATGACCTGAGCTGAAGTCAGACACTTAATCGACTGAGCCACTCAGGCGCCCCATGAATTAATAAGTTTCTTAAGGGACTCATGGGTGGCTCAGTTGGTTAATCGTCCGACTCGATTTTGGCTCAGGTCATGATCTTGCAGTTTGTGAGTTTGAGCCCTGTATCTGGCTCTTCACTGACAGTGTGGAGCCTGCTTGGAATTTGCTCTCCCCCCTCTCTCTCTGCTCCTTTCCTGCTCTCACCCTCTCTCAAAATAAATAAATAAATAAATAAATAAATAAATAAACAAACAAACAAACAAACAAACAGTAAAAAAATAAGTTTTTTTTTAAACGTTTGTTTATTTTTGACGGAGAGAGACAAAGCATGAGCAAGGGAGGGACAAAGAGAGAGGGAGACACAGAATCCGAAGCAGGCTCCAGGCTCTGAGCTGTCAGCACAGAGTTGGACTCAGATCTCAAACTCATGAACTGTGAGATCATGAGCTGAACCCAAGTCGGACGCTTAGCTGCCTGAGCCACCCAGGTGCCCCAAAGCTTAGTGTCTTAAGGAGAGGTGGTGTGTTATCTTATGGGATCAGACTCCTGGTTCCCTCAAGTGTTTGTTGCAGGCTCCCCTTGAAACTTGGGAACCATGCATACAGCATACAAAACTGTTTAGGAGAAGAGAATGCCCCCTTTCCTCTGTCTCAGTTGCCATCTTCAATCTTTTTTCTCCCTTTTTCCATTTCCTGGATATTCACCAGGTAACTTCTTTGGTCCAGACAGCTAAGAATAATTAGTTTTTGTTTTTTTGTTTTTTTTTTTTTTCCTAAGTTAATAGTACCTAGATCATTTTAGAAATTGGCATACTCTACCACTCTGACAGAGGTTTTTCTTAACATTGAATTACATTGTTGATTTTTTGCATTCTAGAACTTGATGTTTTCCGATATGATCATTTAAATGCACTGAGTTATTGATCAAAGCAACAATGGAATTTATAATTTCCAACCGGGCCTATGATTCTTGGGGTTTTCTTCAGAAAAGAATACCTCTGCAGTGGAGGAGCATATCACTTAAAATGAAAAGTATCTTTAAAATCTGAATTATGAAAGAAAATAATAAATGATTCACTTCATAGGAAAGTTCTTTGACCTTATCTAAGGTTTCAGACCTCTTTAGTGGAGAATCAAGTCTCGAATCTGGGTCTCCTAGGGGCCAGCTCACTTGTGGAATTGCCCACCACAGCTTCGGGGGAGTACCTTAGAAAGGGTGGAGGGGGATCTATAGGAAACATACTCAGTAGAATGAGTCTTGATCAGCACAGGTTTATTTATTTATTCATTCATTCATTCTAATTTTTTTTAACGTTTGTTTGTTTTTGAGAGAGAGAGAGCACAAGCAGGGGAGGGGCAGAAAGAGAGGGAGACAGAATCTGAAGCAGGTTCCAGACTCTGATCTGTCAGCACAGAGTCCAATGCAGAGCTCGAACTCATGAACCACAAGATCATGACCTGAGCTGCGGTTGGACGTGTAATTGAGCCACCCAGGCACCCCAGCACTCCTGATTTAACACATTCTTGTACTACTTGCAGTGTTTAGATTTGAGTAACAAGTTTTCTTGGCAATTGTGGCTTCACTCAAACCTGTACAGCTGTAAATTTCTAAAGCTGTAAGGTATTTTAATGATGTTCTAATTTTCTTGTTTTTAAGTGAGGAAACCATGGCCTTGAGTGGTTATTACTTGCCAAAGCTTATTTCTTAGAAGAATGGGAGATCTTCAAGTACCTTTCAGAATGTGACCGAAAATTACCCAAATCATGACATGTGTTCACTAAAAGATGATAAACTTCTCTGTCTACATTTCAAACCCAGTCAGGATGCCACTTGGGCCAACTTCTAAAGTTTTTAGAATAGCTGCTTTCTTTAAATTTTTAAATTGTGAAATACATCATTAAAAAGAGCACATGTACCATATATTTTAATGTATTTTGTTATTTTAAATCTATATTGTTTTAACTATATATCCAAAACTATAAATACATATATAGTTAAAATAATAAGAAAAACGGGGCACCCGTGTGGCTCAGTCAGTTAAATGTCCAACTCTTGTTTTCGGCTCAGGTCATGATCTCATGAACCGTGAGATCCAGCCCCGTACGAGGCTCTGTGCTGAAAGTGTGCAGCCTGCTTGGGATTCTCTCACTCCCTCTCTCTTTCTGCCCCTCCCCCGCTCACTCACACTCTCTCTCTCTCTCTCTCTCTCTCTGTCTCAAAATAAATAGTAAACGTTAAAAAAAATATAAAATAAGAAGAGTTAATGAAATATAAAACAGACACACAGGTACCAGTCACTGAGTATAAGAAATAAACCTTCCAGAATCTTGAAGGGTCCCTATGGATTCCTGATCTAGCTCCTCCCCTTCCTTGTCCTCAGAATAATCTCTGTGCAGTGCAGTCTAGTGGTTAGGAGTGTGAAGCTATGTAGCTGCTCTACACCTCTTGGCAAGATACTAATCTCTCTGTGGCTTAGTTTCCTCATCTTATTGTCTAAAGGGAATGATAATATACTTCACAGGGTTGTTGGGAGGGCTAAATAAGTTCAGCTATGTAGCATACTTAGAAAAGTATATTGTGTTGCAAACATTATTTGTTTGCTGTTTGGTTATCATCATGTTGTATTTTATATCTGAGAGACTTTTCATGCTGTCAACCAGATGGAATATAAAGGTCTACAAGCTGGTTTTAAGAGGGATAATTTTATTATTCCCTTTTCAAATCTTTCAGAGTGGAAACATCCTGATTTCTCTTGGGCCTTTTAGATTTCGTCTGTTTCACTTTATAAGTGTGTATTTTCAAAATACTGTCCTAAGAAGCTTCCATTGAAACATCATGAAAGTTTATTTAAGCAAAGACTCTTTTATGTTAGAATCATTATTTGAAAAGATAATACCAGTCTCTGGCCAAACAATTTTGTTTTAACAGGGGGTACCTAGGTGGCTCAGTTGGTTAAAGCATCCAACTCAGGCCATGATCTCACGGTTTGTGGGATCAACCCCACATCAGTCTTTATGCTGACAGCACAGAGCCTGCTTGGAATTCTCTTTCTCTCTGTCCCTGCCTCTCCCCCCACTTGTGCATGCTCTCTCTCTCTTTCAAAACCAAATTAGTTAACTTAAAAAAAGATTTAGTTTTAACAGGATCTTGCTATTCTGTTGTGTAACAGTGCTGGTTGCATTAAGATACAGTGAAGGGTGATATTAAAAATTGACAGACTTTATAGAACACTATTTTGGGTCTTTTTGGGTTTGGTCCCTCTGCTGAGTTTACTAAAGAGTACCTCTAGAAGGATGAGAGAATAAATGTTTAAAAGAGTGACAAGGGGATAATTGTCAAAATAAGACTGTAAAACAAGAAAATGAGTTTCTAAAAATTGCTATCTTATCAGTATGGAGAGCCAAAGAAAAATTTCCCACTTGGAGGTTTTTGCTTTTTCTCTTAGTATTTATAAATACAGTTGAAAATCAACAGTACATTTTCCAAGTAAAAGAAAATACCCTTCTGCTCTAGGACTTTGTTTTGAAGTTGCCAATATAAAATTCACCAGTAAGGTATTTGGAAACTCTTGACGTCACTGTTCCTTTTCCTCTCAATTCATGCAAAGATTATTGTCTGAGCTCTGTGTTTTACCATGAACGTCATATTTGATGACATCCCTTTATTGCCTTTACACATTGGTTTAGGCACTCCATAAAATTTCTTATCCTCTATTCAGTTGGTGCTCTTTTCCCCCAGTAAAATTACTTTTTTCCTTGGTGACATAATTCTCAAGTTGGCTTCTAGTCAGCAACTCTGTAGGCACTTGTCTCTTGGTTTTTAGATTCTGTAATGCAATAGGCTAGCAATATTTCATTTTTATTGAGATTGCATTGTATCTTTGTTAAGAAACTCATTTACATGTGTTTACATTTTAAAAATGTATCTGGGATCTAAAGATTCACTTAGAAATTCGCTTTCCTATCAGATTTGCAAAAGAAAAAAAATGTTGCAATGAAACCATGTCAACGTAGCAAAAGAAAATACTGCGAGCATGCATAACATGTCTTCTATATCTCTGTGCATCTGGCAGCAGAGATCTGTTTTTCATGAATGATCTACAAATCTGCTTAATGAGTTCATAACCAAGCATGTGGTACTTGGAGTAGTAGAGATGATAGGAAAAGCTGTCTGTCATTCATTTGCTTCTGAAAACATTTAATGGCAGTCTTAAACTTATTTTTTTTTACTTGTGGAATCTCACTTTATAGCAACATGAGTTTATATTGATCATATTTGTAATTGATGACGTACCCATTCCCTTGGTGAAGTAAATTATGAACCTAGGAAGATTTTCATGTGTCAGTCCATCAGGAAATATTTTTTTCTTTGTATTTTTTAGCATGAGGAATACAGCAGCAGAAGCATAATAAAATAGCTACCAAACATCTGAAAAGATAAATACATTTCCCCTTTCTAAATGAGATAGTCAAGAGAGAGTTAGTTAAACATTTCTAATCTTACATTTGATGATAATGTTTATACAACCTAATAGTTGCTCCCTTTCCTCTCTTTTGCTTCCCTAATAATAACAGCACTGCTTCTGGCATTAAATGAGTACAAAATAAATAGAAAGGCCATGAGCTTGATGCGCTGTTTCCTTTCTTTTTCCTTGATCCTCCTCGCCTCCCAACCTACATTTCTTGGCATCTTTCCACTCTCTGTTTGTTAGAACTCCGACTCTGACGTAAAGAACTCACAGCGAGTGACCCCCGTGGCAAACCTGTAAAACATTATACAACATGAATAAGAACTTTCTTATTAGATCTGCAGCTGGCTGGGTGCAGACATATGGCAGCAAGAATGTTTTGGAAGAAAGGCATTGCTTGACAAAGAACCCAGTCTCTTGAATAAAGGTTTACACTGGTACTTCTGGATGTTTACAATACCTGATGCCAGGGGCAAGACTCCACACCCCCCCCCCATTACATTGTTATTTTACTGTTTAAACCTCGTGGTTTCATATGTCGAGGTGGCTAAAATGTAGAAGCAGACGTTTTATGTGTGTCTGTATAACTTTAAAAGAAAAAAAAAAAAACCCACAGAACTTTCTCAGGCTCTTCCTGCCCAGCTGGGAGTGCTCCTTTCTCTGAGGCCCAGCCTGTGATGGAAAGTGAGGGAGTTTCTCCTCTGCTGAGAAGACCCAAGTTTTCTGACTGGGATTAAAAACGACCATCAAAGGGTCACCTGGCTGGCTTAGTTGGTAGAGGATGTGACTCTTGATCTCAGGGTTGTGAGTTAGAACTCCACGTTGGGTGTAGAGATTACTTAAAAAAAAAAATAATAATGACAAAACAACCATCAAAGGGCGCATAGGCTTTGAATGCCTGACAACATCCACTGTTTCTTCTGGTCACTGTTGTTGACAGTAGTTATTTTCAGTTGCTAAAAAATTAGGTGGGGAACGATTTGTAACCTAGGAAGTTGTCACACTGGTTTTCATTTGACTTGCGATTTCTCAGACTTTTCCTTGCTGCCCTACTGCCATTTCTCCGATGCCAGCTGCTAGAATTGCAAAGAACGTGGTCATGTTTGGTGATCTGCACTAGCACACTGGCATTGAATAATATAGTGAGAAATTTCCTGACGGTGGCAGATGTGCAGTTGCCTCAGGAGGGATGATGACACTTTGAATTACAGTTACGAGAACAGACAGGTTACATCTAGTGGCTAGCCAAGGTAAATGAATGAAAGTTTCTGCTTCTACTAAGATTATTGATCTCCTTTTATTACTGATTCTTTGTAACCTTGATGATATTTAAAATGCTCAAAATCTTAGATGTGGTCATTAGCTTCCTTCCCCTTATTGCACCTGTGATAATTTAGTGATAAGCTAAGCAAGGCATGCTCACTATATATCCTTGAGAGTATTTTCTAATTATCCCCATGTGATAGCTGAGAAAACTGAGGCAGGGAGCCACCCCCATGAGCTTCCCAGAGCACACATCATAACAGAGGCAGAATGAGCTGGGAGTCTAACACTGAGCAAGTAGGTGCTTATTGGCGCTTCTGACTTACTGAGCATATGTTAAGAAGTATATATTTACAGAAGCAACATAGTGTATGCAGAGAATGGACTCTAGTCTGGGAAGATTGAAGAACACTAGGAAAGGTGTTAATAAGAATAATGTTAGAAATGCTCTGAGCTGTAAGGATGATTTTTTCCCTTATTTTTAGGTGTTCATGTTAAAAATTCTTTGGCAAGACATCTTGTCTTTGTTGATTTCATCTACATAGTAAGAATGCAGACCTAAAAACTGCCCTAGATTTGGAAAAGTCCTATCTGTAAAGGTCTTGGAGATCATCTAATCCAGGAGTCCTCAATCTCTAAATCAAATCTGCCAGATGAACCCTATGGTCAGTCATTATAAACATAACTGATCCTACTCTAGAAAAACTCAGGTTTTTCTAGAAAGTGCAGAAAGCCCAGCTCTTGCCAGGATCTTGCATTCAGCAGGTGCTATCAGCACTCATGAAGTATACATTTTTATTTTGAGAAAATGAAAATTGCTTTATTCCTTCAATGGTTGAGAGCCCCATTAGGTAGTCGCCCTTAGTAATTTTCTATGTGTGAAAACTAAGACCCATATGTTATGGGTTGAATTGTGTCTCCCAAAAAAGATGTTAACATCCTAACCCCCAGCACCACAGAATGTACCCTCACTTGGAAATAGGGTCTTTTACAGGGGTAATCAAGTTAAAATAAGGTCTTTAGATGAGCTCTAATCCAGTATGGCTGATGTCTTTAGTGGAAAATTGGGAATTTGGACACAGAGACAGGCACACACAGAGGAAAGATAGCTGTAAAGACAGAGGATTGGAACAATGCATCTCTATAAGCCAAGGAACATGAAAAGTTGCTAGGAAACCAACAGAACTAGGAAGAGGAAGGAAGGATTTTTCCCCCTATTGGTTTCAGAGGAAGGGTAGCTCTGCTGACACCTTGATTTCAGACTTCTGGCCATCAGAACTCTGAGATAACACATTTCTGTTGTTCTGAGCCAGTCAGTTTTTGGTACCTTGTTGCGGTGTCCCTAACAAACCAATGCATCATGGGTATTACTGGTCATAGTCTCATAGGGAATTAATTAGTAAGGTGATCAAGTCTGCAGCCCAGTCTCTCTGAGTTCTGAGTGCTCAGTGCCTGCCTCTAGAAATAAATGATTTCATTTCATTCCTGTAAAGGAATTACAAATTAACAAATTGTTATAAGGGACTGTCACTTTACTATTACCCATTTGAAGTTATCTGTGTTCATGAATTACTTGATTTAGAAGTTCCTGAAATCTAATATATATTTTCAGGTACAGATTTCATTTATTAAAATTGAAGAATCGAATTTGAGGAGGTAAAATTTCTTCAGCCATTTCTTTCACGTCTCACAGTTGATCAGTGAAATCTGGAGAAAACCGTAATTACTCTTCCTTTTCCTTTACTTCGTGTGAACACTGAAACCATAGTTAATAAAATGTGTCAGATTCCATAGTAGTCAAGGAATTAGGGTCAGCTAAAGTCGACCCTACTATATCTAATGGGCACACCCTTCTCTAGAAAGTAGAAATAAGACTCAGAGTATGTATTTCATAAGATAAATCCAATGTGAGCACCAAGTAATAGATTCAAATATAATTTTTCAAGGCTTGAATATGAGTTCACAAATCAGTATTAATGACTGTAAAATACATTTTGTTAAGAATTAGCCTCATGGCAAAATCACATTGAAAACCCCACCCTTTCTTTTCAAATTAAAATTAATTAGTAAATTAGAAGTGTGAATGCCTTACCAAGCTCAACAAATTAAAAAATGGTACATAGATCCAACAAATCCTTCCTCCCCTGGGCCTTGTCATCTGCGTACATTAATTGAAATAATGCTTTGTTCATTCTGTAGAAAGTGAGTGTGTTTTTAAATACCTCATTTAATGTAAATTCTGACTGGGTTTAATTAAAACATTAAAGTAAATCAGAATTGGGATCCTGAGCACGAAAAAGGATTTATTGTTGTCTGGTTCAGAGTTCAGCCAGGAAAAGCACTCTCATGATAATCTAGAGGTTTAATCCTTTGAAATGTCACCCCAGACTGAAGTTCCCAGAGGCTAATGGGGTTTTCCTTATCAGGACATATTTCTGATCCTCATGCAACTCTCCTCTTAGCTTTATCCTGTTAGACCGGTTTCTATTTATTTTGACATTCCAAAACAAAATCGTTCCATTATTCTACCAACCTCTGCAAAAGCAGGGCTCCTTATGTTAAAAAACAAAAAACCCAAAAACCTTATCTATGTGAACGCATTTCCCATATTCTTGCAGGATACTTTACAACACATTATATAAACAATTATTTTTTTTTATTCTTTCATTGTAGGGCAAAATAGTGTTCATTTGATGTGAAGAGTAATCTTTAAGATAATTCTGTATTTCTGATACTTGACCACATGTTACATTTATAAAATGCATAGTCAATAGTATTAGGAATAGCTTCAC
Source organism: Leopardus geoffroyi (assembly GCF_018350155.1). Classification (NCBI taxonomy): domain Eukaryota; kingdom Metazoa; phylum Chordata; class Mammalia; order Carnivora; family Felidae; genus Leopardus; species Leopardus geoffroyi. The sequence continues at coordinate 53,587,096 of NC_059341.1, forward strand.
AAATTTAAATAGATTTGTCCTACTCACAATCATTACATCACATAAGAGACGAGGCCAAAGGATAAAGGCCTTCAGAAAGCACTTTTTTGTCTGTTCTGTCATTTGCTCCCTTGTAAAATTCCTGTGAGATGGTTAAGATAAGTAGTGTCTCCATTGACTTAGAAACTGAAGCTTCAAGAGGTCAAATATATTTCTCAAGTTTGCTTACATAGTAGAGGTTAAACCTTAATGTGACATTTGCTCTGTTGTGGAAAAAAATTACTCTATAACAATGTATATGAACAGTGAATGGTGTACCCTTATAAGGGAATTTTTTTCAGTTAAGATATTGGATTATTATTAAATAAATGATAACACTGTTTTTGATAAGAGTAGTACTTTCTAAAATACCTAAGGAATTAATTGAATACTCCGACTATTATAAGATTTGTTTTACTCAGAAAATTCTGAGTGATCTTTAAATTGTTTCTTCTATGTCTTAGGCTTTTTTTTTTTTTTACTTTTTTTTTTTTTTTTTAACATTTATTCATTTTTGAGACACAGAGACAGGGTGCATATGGAGGAGGGGCAGAGAGAGAGGGAGAGGCAGAATCTGAAGCATGCTCCAGGCTCTGAGCTGTCAGCACAGAACCTGATGCAGGACTTGAACTCACAAACCGCGAGATCATGACCTGAGCCGAAGTCTGACACTTAACTGACTAAGCCACCCAGGTGCCCCTCTGTGTCTTTGGCTTCTGTTTTTTATTCAGCGTTAGCATCTGTGAAATAAGAGATTAAGAAAAAAAATGTCTTGTGTCCTGTGCTCAAGTCTGATATATCTGTGTCCTCTGCTTGCTAAATGGACAGTTACTCCCTTAAAGTTTCAGTGTCTTCCCGCAGAGTACAAGTAACAGCAAAATAGGAAGCAAATACATTGGAAGCCTCAAGGAATTTTGTTTTTAATTAGTTTATGCTTATTTGCTAGCATATGCTCTGAACACAATTTAATTATACATCTGGAGTCATATTGAACAAAGCTATATAAAAGTAATGATAAAAGCTATAAGTAAAAGTCATGATAGATGCATGGGACAAAAAAGGGTAAACTTTGGTAAAATCTGTAATAAGGAATATGAAGATCTGGATGCTTGGCATTTGTCACACATTTATTTAACGCAGAGCAGTTAGTTGGTACACTGTATAGATACTTGAAAATTTGAATATTTGAAAATTTATTTTGGAAATTATTTTCAATAGCCATAATCAGCAGCATTTATTAAGAACTAACAGTGTTGTTTGGGTATAAAATGAACTAAGCCAGAGTCTCTAATCTTGAGTTTACAAATTTAGATTGACAACATTGATATGGTTAGATATAACAGGCAGATGACTACCATTTAACGTGAACATTCGTGATATTGACATCACACAAACATTTGGGTTGAGGTATCAGGTTCCCATGTGACAGTTTCTTGTGAAGGCTTATTCAAATCAATCTGTAAGAATGTATTAAGGGTCTCATGCTGTATTGACTGAGAAAAACAACGCAACTAAGGTATTAACTAGATATCAGAACTCAAGCTATACTGTTGTTTTCTCTGGATCATTGCCCTTTGTCCATGTTCTATTGTTATGTTAATATTGCAGCACTTAAGTAATCAACTATTCTGGAACATCTTCTAGTGAAGACACAGTGTTAGGCTCAGCAGTTGGCAAATGTGCCTGACATTAAGGAATTTGCATTTTTTAAGCTAGAGGTCTGTGGTACGGTATGAGAGGTATACAGATTGTAATACTTGCCTTTTTCTGAAGCTGTCTTTTTGTCTTCTTTGAGTAATAAACCTCTACTTCAGGAATCTCTCTCACTCTCCCTCATCTCCTCCATTTATGTTTTCTCTGCCTTGCCCCAGGTCCTCCTTAATTCTTGACCAGATAATAGAATTGTTTCTTTTTTTTTTTTTTTTTAATTTTTTTTTTCAACGTTTATTTATTTTTGGGACAGAGAGAGACAGAGCATGAACGGGGGAGGGGCAGAGAGAGAGGGAGACACAGAATCGGAAACAGGCTCCAGGCTCTGAGCCATCAGCCCAGAGCCCGACGCGGGGCTCGAACTCACGGACCGCGAGATCGTGACCTGGCTGAAGTCGGACGCTTAACCGACTGCGCCACCCAGGCGCCCCTAGAATTGTTTCTTAACTGGTCTTCATGCAGACTCCCTTCTTTACCTGACCCCAGTCTACTAAACACTGTCTTAGCCGATATCTTTCTAAATCTGAACAAAGCAGTGACTGTCTTAACCCATGGTGTAAATATTCCAAGTTCCTAGCATGCCTTATCAGGCTTTTCCAAAATTTGCTACCCTTTTTATAGTGCCTCCTAAGTGTAGGTGATCAGTGAATTGGTCTTCTTTTCCTGAACAAAGAATCCACGTGCTTTCCAATTCTGAGCATTTGCCAGTGGCCCATCCTCCTGGGATGATCTCCAAACCCCTTGACCTCCCTCTCTTTCTTTTTATCAAAACCATCTTCACCCTTCACAACACATAATAAATGGTTTATGCAGCCCTCCTTGTCTTTGAGAAACATATTTTAAGGGTTATAAGATTTTATTATAATTCTTCATTTACATGTTTTCTTTTCCTCTGGTAAATGAGAGTTCCTTCAAGGCAGACTCTCAGCTTTTTATTTGTCTTCTATAACCCAGCATCCGACAGTTAGTAAGTGCTTAATAAGTGTTCAATTTGTGAGTGGTAAATATATAATATAGGTCTCATCAAAGCATGTGTATCCTTGGCTTTCTGAAGGCCTTTATCCTTTGCTCTTGCCAGGCTACCCTTTTGTTCTCTCCAGTGATGAGGTATAATCTACCTCTAGTGGGTAATATATTAGAGTAATTTTTTAGAATTTTCTTTTTTTTTAACGTGTATTTATTTTTGAGAGAGACAGAGCACGAGTGGGGGTGGGGTAGAGAGAGAGGGAGACACAGAATCTGAAGCAGACTCCAGGCTCTGAGCTGTCAGCACAGAACCTGACGCACGAACCTTGAGATCACAACCTGAGCCAAAGTCAGACGCTTAACTGACTGAGCCGCCCAGGTGCCCCTAGAATTTTCTTATCCATGTTTACATTTATACTTTAAATGCTGTGTCCTGTGTGGGACAGCCCTTATACTGATCTGTGTAATTAAAAAAAATGGAAATCTGGGTGCTTGTCAACCACTCTAGACATTTAGATACATTTTGGGGCTCATGGAGCCTTTAAAAATGCTCAAGCTACAGTTGATTTAAATTACCTATTTAAAGGGAAAAAAGAGTATAAGATTCTCCCCCACCTTTCTTCTGAGTTGTCAATTCTCTATCTCTTTTTGTTGGGTTCTAATTTATTAGCTTTTAATTTTCTTTGGTTAATTAAACCTGTTGATACAGTTAACAACCTCAGATGAAAACATTATGAGAGCATGAATATTTTATGGCCTTAATCTTTGAATGTGAGAGGAGAAGATGCTCGTGTTTCAATTCAAATGTATCTTGAATTGATTAGACATTTCCTTATGAGAATAAGGGAATGAGTATGAACTTTAGTTTCAAAATGTTGTATCCATTCCATGTTTAGTAGGGGTCTTATTCTAAGGGATCTTGCCATCATTCTCCTTCCCAAAAGTTGCCCTATCGTTCAAACAACTGTAACTATGTTTATAGACTTGTCTTTCTAAAGCGCAAATCTGTTCATATAATTTTTACTTGAAAGTGTTTAATGTTTCCTTTGCTTTAAACATTTTTTTAACGTTTATTTTTTTTTAATTTTTTTTAATGTTACTTTATTTTTGAGACAGAGAGAGACAGAGCATGAATGGGGGAGGGTCTGAGAGAGAGGGAGACACAGAATCGGAAGCAGGCTCCAGGCTCTGAGCTGTCAGCACAGAGCCCAATGCTGGGCTCAAACTCACAAACTGTGAAATCATGACCTGAGCCGAAGTCGGACACTTAACTGACTGAATCACCCAGGCCCTCCTCCTTTTGCTTCTAAAATATATCATGAAGCCTTTAACTTAATGTACAAGGATCTTTGTATCTTGACCCCAACTTACTTAGAATTCTCCCTCATCCTGGGCAATCTCCTATGCATTCTTTAAAAACCAATTTAAACATCACATCCTATCTTTTGTTCAGCCCTCATTGTTACCTCCTACCTCTCAGGGAAGAATTCATTGCTTCCATATCTGTGATTAATTCATGATATGTGAGGAGTACAACGTTGAGGATAAGAGCTGGTGTTTCAAAGGCAGACCTTGCTGTGTATTCATTCTGGCTGTGGGACCTTTGACAGATTCCACATAAAAAAGAGCTCTCTGTATGTCCCAGTTATATCATTTATAAGAGAGGGGAAATGATATTACTCTAGAGGGATTATTTGGAGGATTTTTGAAATAATGCATAGAAAATACTTAATGCATGCCTGGCACACAGTAAGGACTCAACCACACCAGTGGGAAAAACAAATGTGTGCTTAGGTTTTATTTTAATCGCTTATGTTTCTTTCTCCTGTATTAAAATGAGATGGCCAGAATCCTATCTGTCTTTGTTGTACACAAAGTATCCAACAGCCCTTGGTATAGAATATTGGCTTATATTGTTATTGATATTAATATATATGGAAGGTCACATAGTGGTCAAAGCATTATTTGGAGAAGAATTCATCAGATTATTACAATGCTTTAAATTACCCATATTAATGTTGTAGTAGGCACTCAAATATTTTGAGAAGGATTTTGTTCACAGAGAAAAGGAAAATGAAAGCTACTGTGTGAACCACAGTTTAAAATAACAAACCCAAAAATGTCAGATATTGTATCTCCAGTGCAGAATTACTCCTGGAGCCAATTTAGAAATAAAAACAATGTAAGTGCGTATAAAATCTCCCTTTGGTTCAAACTCTGCAGGTAGAGCCGGTATAAGTGGAAAGTTCCCTAAATATTTTCAGAGTACCTAGTAATAGGAATAGCAATCACCATGCATATACTTATCATTTTCTAATAGGAATAAGCCATGCTTATATTTACTTTTTAATACAGCTAAAATATCTTGAACATAAGGAAGTTAATTATAATTCTCTGTTCCACAATATTTTTAGCAACATACATCAAATTTAAATAGGGATGATTAATGCTCATAATTTTTCCTTAATCACTTCTGTAGTGTGGAATGTACATGCTTATTAGAAAAAAAAGTTTTAATTGATATATAATTCACATACCATAAAATTTACCTATTTAAAGTATATAATTCATTGGTTTTTATATATTCATGGAGTTGTGCAACCATCACCACTGTCTAATTCTGGAATATTTCTATCATCCCCCCAAAGAAATCCTATATCCATCGATAGTCACTTTGCCATTTCTGCTTCTATCCCTGCCACCTCCCTACCATTTGTCTTTTTTGTTTTTTTGTTTTTTTTGATTTTTTTTTTAAGTGGTGATAGTCATTTTCAAGATCCAAGTGTCTGGCAACAAAGGGAACTGAGATGTTCACAGGTTACATCTGTGTTTAATTCATGAAGTTGCATATATGTGTCATAGCTTGATACATGTGTCAGATACGTAATCAAACTACCAATCTTATAGTTAGCATGTTATGATGATTTTGCTTTGGAGTAAATCCAAAGTCAGTTAATGTGTGTGGATCTGTTTCTCTTCCATTTCCAAGGCCTTTCCTGGTATGTATTGATTGCCTTTCATTGTTGCTACTCTTCCATGAGAGAGAGGGAGAGAGATTGCGTTTGTACATGTTTGCTCAAATAGAACTCAATAATGACATTTTCATGGCTTCAGGATTTTGGGGCAGAGGCAATTATCTCTCTCTCATGGTCATTTGTATCAGATGATAATTGTTTCATCTCCAGAATGCTATATCCCTTCCAGGCAGGAAGGTGGGAAGGCAGAAGGGCAAAAGAGACATGCCAGCCACGTTTCCTCTTTTAAAGAATTTTCCTGGAAGCTTCACACAGTGACTTCTTCTTATATCTTAGTGACCAAGACTGTCCCATGTCTGCCTGATTTGTAAAGGCGGGGAGGTCAGGAAATGTAGTTTTTAAGCTGGGCACATTGCCATCTTTATGAAAATCGGGGTCCTGTGAAGAAGGAAAAAGAATAGAAAGTTTGTGATATGAGCTACTAGAGGTCTTTGGTCACATAAGACAAGCAACAAAAGAGAAGATTCTGAGTTGGAATGAAGAGACAAATCATCTTTACTATTAGGTGTTCTTTTTTCCTCTTGGTTGATTGTTTTTATTTTTTTTTTTTAATTTTTTTTTCAACGTTTATTTATTTTTGGGACAGAGAGAGACAGAGCATGAATGGGGGAGGGGCAGAGAGAGAGGGAGACACAGAATCGGAAACAGGCTCCAGGCTCTTAGCCATCAGCCCAGAGCCTGACGCAGGGCTCGAACTCCCGGACCGCGAGATCGTGACCTGGCTGAAGTCGGACGCTTAACTGACTGCGCCACCCAGGCGCCCCATTGTTTTTATTTTTTATTCTATTTTTATTTGAGTACAGTTGACACACAATGTTACATTAGTTTCAGGGGTACTTACGTACTTCTGTCTGTACCTCTGAGCTTATAGAAACTTGGTATGCCTACATTTCCATCAAGAAGTGCTACAGAATCTTAAAGTTAAAATAATAGGCATTTTATTCTTTAAAATTTGAAAACTTATGTATTTCACAAGATGTGTTTTTGTAGCAAGAGAACTCTAGGGAGAATGAAATTGAAGACAAAGGATTCACAGCTATAGAAGTTTTGATTCAACTTCTCATTATTTAAATTTCTATCTAGTTAACTTCTCTTATTAAATTTTCTTTGGGACACACCAATCAGTCATTCTTTAAACAATATTTATTGAGTACCGTAACTGGTACCAGGCACACTGTACATAGAAAATAAGACCAAAAGTTTGTGCTAACTTCAAACTCACTTTCCAGAATGGGAGACCAACAATACACAAGTAATGAAATAAATAGACAAGTTAATTTCATATTGCAATAAGTATAGGAAACAGTGATGTCGAAGAGCAATGGGGGAAGATGAGGGCAAGGCTGGCCTCTTTTCTTTACTCCCTAACCCCAGTGTCTTGTATCAAGCCTGGCCAAGAGTAGGTGCTCAATCTGTATTGGTTGATGTTGGATGGTTGGATGGATGGATGGATGGATGGATGGATGGATGGATGGATGGCTGGCTGGCTGGCTGGCTGGCTGGAGGAAGGGATGGATAGATGAAATGGGAAAATTCATTCCAGGCCTGATCAATAATATTCAAACCTTGAGTTTGTAGCAGGGAGTTGAAATTTAATTCTAAAGTAAGTGAAAAGCCAGTTGCATGGTTTTATATGGGTTCTCTCATCTATAAAACTTACGTGAAATTGGTAATATTATTATCTCTATTTTACAAATGAGGAAACTAAACACAGCAATGATAAAATAACTTACCCAGATTGATGAGACTAGGAGGAGTGAAATAGGGATTTGTTTTCAGGAAATTTGACTCGGGAGTCTACCCTTCCAAGGATACTGTCTTGGGCACATCACACACACCCTGCAGCCAGAAACAGCATGAGAGGAGTCATTCCCTCATGACCGCTTCCAGAAATGAAGAAATGTGGGCTAACAGGCTAATATTCCCATAAATGACCATAATTTTCCATTTTCAGATGTAATTTTCTGATCATTTGGAATCCCACAATTCTAATTCTTAAATTTCTTAACAAAGGGTGAGAAACCAAAACGTTTTCTATGGCAGTTTCATTAAAGAGGTTTGGCTGTGACGTGGCATTGATGAACAAATATTTTGTCAAATTCCATCCCTCTCCCTATTTCTATATCACAATTTCAATTGAAACATGTTTCTTGGTAAAATATTCAGTACTCCCAGTTATAGTTGGAAGCAAAGAAAATGTGTTTAATAAAAAATATATATATTGTATACTTTATTTAAGATGGTCCTTTCTCCTCCCAAAAATATCCAGAAAAATTTCAATGTATATAAATAATCTACGAAGCAGGAATCCCATTATTTGTACATTATTAATTCACATTGACAAGGTCAGTAATAAATTGATATATCAATCAGGACTCGCCTTCTACAACCCAGAATAGCCATCATTAGTTAGCTATGTATCTATTTCCTTGTGTTTCTGTGCTTCAAATTAACTTTTTTAGTTGTTCCTCTTTTTTATATTTGGCCTTTAATACAGGCTCTAGTGTATAGTAATGCTTAAAAAGAAAGAAAGAAAAAGGCAAGAAGTCTCTCTGCTCTAGCAGTAAGAACAGAGTTAGAGAAGAACATGATAATTCTTTTCACACTTGTAATTCTACCGACCTCTTCAAATACAAAGAATTTATTAAGTTCCTAATTCAAAGTTCATAAATTTTGACATCCAGAGAGTTCATGAAATACAAAGAACTTTAGATCTTACTATACTGCTTTTTTCCTCCTCCTTCCCTTTTTCTTGCCATGATATCTTATATTCTAATTTATTTTCCTTGGTCCCCAGTGACCCAAATAATATATCCCCAAAGGGAATACATTTCCAAGAAAAGTTTTTTTTTTTGTTTAATGAAAAGAACACTGGTTGCAATATAAACAAACACATGAAATTACTCTCAACATATCAAATGGCTCTTGGAGCCATGAAGAAGAATGGAGGGGCTAGGTCAAATTTGGGGAGGTGGTTATATATTCTGCCTTAAACTTGAGCTAAGAGAATATCTTCTGGCCTTATAATAAATTATTTCCAATAACATTTAAGAATCTGAGGACAAAATTCACGTTTTGTTAAAACTTACTAATTGTAGAAAGTAGAAGTAAAGTAATTTTGGCAATACCAAGTTCAGAGGAAAAAGAAGAAACCCAAGGGACGTGTAATGGAGTTGGTATATATTGTTCTCTGCCTTGTAAGTGAATCTGCCCTTTTCTCACCGACCCCAAAATGAAGCTGTTTGACAAGAAGGAAGTAGTCTGGAAAATGTTGGGAATTATGTCATTTTGCTGAAGTTTCTTCGGCGCTAATGAGAAACATAGCTTACAACTGAATAAGGCTTTTAAAAATTTACAAAAAGCATTTTTGGGCCAATGTTGAGAGGAAATTTTAAAAAATTAATTCAGTATTTTATGTCATTTTATGAGACTTAAAATGAGTTCAGTTTTTTTAAGTCACATGAATTACTGAGATTTATTTGAAAAAGTCATGCTATGGACTTTTAAGACCCTTTCTGAGAAAGATGGTTAAAGTGGAGAATTTTCCTCTGATTTAGTTAGTTTTGTTGATACATAACAGCTTAAAAACAGAGCAGTAATATATCTGTATTTTTATGGGTTCACAAGTGTTAAACTATTTGGGGATAAAAGTAATTTTTCCACTTCTCAGCACACAGTGTTAATTTTAATGCTTTTACATTAAAGAAACTATTTTTGTTTATACCACATACAATGCATAAGAATGTTTGATTTAGAAAAAGGAAAAAAAAATCCTTAAAACTATCCAAATGCAAGACCTCTTGAATCTTGAGTTAAAGCTTTTGTCACAACTGAGGCTATTTCTGATTTTATTATTTTCCCTGGGATTTCCAAATTTTTCTTGTAAGTAAAGATCAGTTTTATAGATTAGTTTCATGAATTTGCCCTCTTGGGTTTGACTGGGTTTTAATAATTTTTCTGGGGAAAATACTCTCGAATGAGCCCTTTCAGGAGACATTGTATAAATGCAATATGAATGTAGATAGGGAAACTGAGAAATATTGGCATGATCTAGTCTAAAAATAACAGGTGAAAAGCTGGAAATAATAAATGAGACCCCCATTTTTAAAGATTTCTACTCAGTTATAGAAATTGGCAGAAATCACATAAGAGGTAGTTTAACAAACTGTAAAATACAGATTTATAATCACATTCAAGGCTGCTCACAGATTTGGGTTTCACTTGAAGTAAACTTGATAGAGTTAAATGACTTTAAGCCATAATGCCTCTTTACTATTTCACAAGAAAAATGTATTTCTTTTGTTGCTTAGAACTTAAAAGCTTTTTTTACTGTGATTGTTTTACATGGATTTCGTTTTGTTTTGTTTTGTTTTCACTTGTTGTTTTAGGGCTAATTAACTGTCACTTGCATGGGAAATTTGGTTGTATTTCCAACTAGTAGATCATACAGCTGAAGGTGCAAGTCTTTTTGATATTGAAGAAACATAGCATAGCCTTTACCTAACTGATCTTTTCAAGTGTTTGTTCTTTGTGATTCTCAGCTTTTTGCTACTCTTTATGTGTCAGGAAGAGTAAGCCATCCCATTTGTCATTACTGCATGCGTCACCAAGGGGTCCTAGTAATGTTAGAGGTTGGGTTTTCCAATTGATACACAGAAAGTAAATCTGACCTGATGCAGTACACTCAGTAGACTCCATTGTCATGTACATCTCTTATGTTACTGTGAGTAATGATGCTTGAGTTTTATTTTACTTTTGAATTTGATCAAATTTTATAAACTGTGTGGTGGCATGGGTCAAGGAATGGGTTTCTCCCATTCTAGTTTAATAGAAAGTAACCATATATATCATCAGATTTATACTTTTTAAAAAGAATCAGAATACAGTAACACCTAAATAATATTGTATAATTACTAATGGTGACAGAAGTAACAGCTAAGGTTTGATGAGTGATACTTATTACACACCCGGTATTGTACTAAGCCTTCTTTATGTAATGACTCATTTAAGAATCCCCTAACCCACATGAGTTAAATGCTATTATTATCTGAATTCTAATGGTACAGAAACTGAGGCACAGACACATTCATTAAATTTTCCAAGATCATGTATCTTGTAAGTATCATGTCAGATTGTGATTTAAACTAATCAGCCTCCCAGAACCCATGTGCTTAACCAATGTGCTATACTTGATTAACAGTTCAGAAGGTACTTCAAGATTCTGTGGTGACTCTGGGTTGGCAATATCAGTATTTGTTATGTTTACATAGAGCATGGGGCTAGATATATTGTGGGCACCCAGTAAATATTTCTATGAATAAATATGTGAATGTAGCAATGAATAATGTGTATTAAAGAGACACATTAGTAGAATTTAGTATAACCTAACGTCTGACATGTAATTTACTATATACATTTTGAGGTAATTCTATAGCCCACATTAAAAAATATAATTAACTTGTAGGATTTACATAAGATTTTCTGAGACATTAATTTTTTCTCTTATTCCACAGTTTTTAAAGGAGGTGGAGACTAGAGAGTGGAAAATGGATTTTAGAGAAATAAATCTATCACATTAACTATCATCATTATTAATTCCATGAAGACAAATCAACTCCCACATCTTTTTCTTTTTTCTTACCAATATACTTCATTGCCCAGGATGGGATATTTGGTTTGGCTCAGTAATTCCTTATTGTTAAAAGTAATACAGTAGGAAAGAATTATGTGATCATACATGATTCTATAAATTGTATGAAAATAATGTATATGGAAAGCATTTAGAAAACTGTAAAAAATAGTTTCTCAGAATGTATTCCAAATAAAATTATTACTCCCTTTTGAAAGAAAAGTATTCTGTGATCAAATTCTGGAAATGTTTAGTTGAATTGTGTTTCTTTAAGACTTCCTCAAACTTTAATAATGCTAATATATATTGCGACTAAGTAGAATTATATTTTGCAGAATTTCACAAGCTTATTTAACTTTACTGCTATTTCTTTGTGAAATGTTGCACTGTTTAAGCACAAGACCGATGTGATTGCATTATTCATAGTAGTACCAAAAATGCAAATTAGCAGTAAAAGTGTCAACAATTTATGTAATCAAGATAGTACAGATGTCATATGTAAATATGTAAAAATAATGGAAGCGTTAGTTTCATCAGTGACCACATATAGGTTTAGAGTAATGATTGTCATTGGGATAACAGAGACAGAAATAGAATTATGGAAACACTCTAAATCAGAGTGTGTGAATATCATCATAATTGTCAGAAATAGATCTATGATTTACAGTAGAGAGGATGGGATTTCAAACTCCAGAATTTTTTTTTTTTTTTTTTAATTTTTTTTTCAACGTTTATTTATTTTTGGGACAGAGAGAGACAGAGCATGAACGGGGAGGGGCAGAGAGAGAGGGAGACACAGAATCGGAAACAGGCTCCAGGCTCTGAGCCATCAGCCCAGAGCCTGACGCGGGGCTCGAACTCACGGACCGCGAGATCGTGACCTGGCTGAAGTCGGATGCTTAACCGACTGCGCCACCCAGGCGCCCCAAACTCCAGAATTTTTGAATTTCTTTCTACTTGAAGTCTTTTCATTTCTCATGTTTATGAAATTTATACTTGGTTGGCATGTTAAGAGTCAGGATCAGGGATGTATTCTGTGTAGAGTGGATGGAATTTAGGTAGTTATCAGCAACTGTGAAAACAAAGATATCCCTTAATTTCGGTCATTCAGTTCTTTACTATTTCCAGGGTCTCAGTGCTAAGGAGAGTTAGTTCTAAAGAATCTTTGTTCCCCCTACTAATTTGTCTGAAGATTCAAGATGGGGAGAATAGGAGGAAGCTAAATTATTCTGGAAAAAAAAAAAAACAACAACAACATATTTAGAGCCTGAGAAAGATCCTTGAGGCATGAAAGGCTAGGACCAGTAAGTTGAAAAAGACTCACTTCCCTTGTCCTGCCTCAAAAGTAAAGGGCAAGAGGTGTGACAGCTGCCCTCCTCCCACCCCACCCCCAAATGCTGTACGATGCCTTTGGAGTATCTGATGAATATTTTTGTGGCTTTTTGCAGTATTCAGTGTAATGTAACCATGTCCTGTTTCCCCCTAAAATCTTTGATAGTATCTCCATCACTTGATAATGCCTTTGCAGAGTGAGATGGACTTGGGTATGGGTGATGTGATAAAGTGGTGGTGGTGAAGGTAGGCTATGGGTAAGAACCAAGGCCACTGATCAAACCTATCTGGTTTACCCAAAGGTGTCTGATGGAGTCTCCCAGTCTGTAAATTCAATTATAAAGGAGGGTAAATCTTGTCAGTGTCCCCTGCAATTAGGCCTTTCTATGCCCCAAACCCTAAGGAAGAACCCTGCAGGGCTGGGTGACAGTGTGTGGGAGCCTCAGGGATTCTGTCAACATCTTTAGCCTAAGGCCCAAATCAAATATAGATTTCAGCGTCCCTCTTCTGCAGAGCACAATGTCCTCTTGAACTTCTTACTCCATTGATAGCAAGAGGTGAAGGAAAGAAACAAAGGATTAAGAGCAGTTCCCCTCAAAGGACTAGACAGGAACTGAGCTTGGCTAGACTGTCTGTCAAAGAGCTTTCCAGGCCAAGGCACTGCCATCTAGTAGACCCTGTGGTCAGGGGAGTGAGCAGTCCAGGTCTACCTTCCCACATGGAATCCTGAAGAGAGAAAACTTAAGTAGTAAAGAGATTATAAAAAGAGTATGCAAAGGGGAAGAATCCAAAGGGAAGTGCTAAGTGTAAAGAGAAGCTTTAATTTGTTTATCAAATGGAAAGTTTCATGCCTCTCACAGTAAGTAGAGTTAAAAGGCAGCCTGCTGTGTCTTTTATGACTCTTGAAAAATGTAAAGGGACACCAGATTTGTGCTATGTGCTATGGCTAATCTAAGGGTGCCTTTGTGGAGTGTGGGATCTATTGCATAAAATTGAGGAAGAGATTGGGGAAGAGGGGGAATCCCTGGTCTGTTATTGCTGAAGAGAATGTACTTGGCAATTTTTAATTAGTGGATCGAAAGATTAACTTTTGGGCAATTTCATACCAGAGGAAGGGAGTAAATACCAAATATATACCTATGGTTAAAAAAGATCAGCTCTTTTTAAAATTTTAGCTTAAGGATAATCTGCTATTTCCCAAATGAACCACTTCTCCCATCTCGAGATCGCGATCGTTGCATCTCCTATTTCCTCTGTCTGGCACGCCCACCCCCAAGATATCTGTGTGTACAGCTCTCACTTGATACAGTTCTTTCCTAAAAAGCCACTTTTTCATAAAGGATTTCCCTGATCTACTTATATGAAATTAGCTCTGTTCCCAGGCCCTCTCTGCCTTGAGCCGCTGATTCTCCTTCCTTTATTCCAAGCTTCTGTGTAGCTTTATCATCTCCTGCTATCTTCTGTTTATTCACTTATGTTCTGTCTCCTTTCACTAGAATTGTAAGAGCCAGGTGAGTAGAGATACATCTTGGTTTGTTCACATCTAGGTTGTGCCTAGAACAGTTCCTTGAACACAATAGGCATATAATAAATATGCATTAGAAATTTAATGAATAAATGATGCAATGAAAAGGAAGTTTATATAGCAACTTTGGCATCCTCCTATGCACCATCTATGGTAGATATAAGTATAGATAGTGTGTGTGTATATACACACACACATAGACACTACAATATATATTATATATAATATAATTATATATATTATATAATACGGCATATATATGTTATTTTATGTGTTTTTAAAAATATGCTTTAGTGATTTTTGACAAGTGAAGTAGAGGAATGGTTTCTAGAGAGGAAGGCCAGGATAACAATGGGATTGTCTCTGTGTGTTACCTTTTTTTTTTTCTTATGTAAAGCCTCTTACCTCCTTAGGTATGTGCAAAGAATTATTTTTTTCACACCTAGTGGGCCTCATGCAGCTTTCATCTCTTTGCAGTAATAGCGATGGTGAACTTTTTCCTCCCATGGAGCCCCTAAAAAGGTGTTCTTTTTTATATTAACAAACAAAAAAATAATGCAATATGGCTCAGGGAAAAATCTAGAAACAAGAAAGGAAAATATTTTACCTACAGAAGCATACTTTCAACTGTCTGCATTTCTCATGCTATTATTAAAAATACCTCTGCTTGGATAGAACCATTTTGTTTCCATGCTGACTTCTCCTTTGCTTTCTCCTGTGAACTTTTTAAATTCGGTGTTTGGCAGCAGTTTTGTTTTCCTTGGAACTAAGTACTGTGTAACATACTGTTAGCTGAAGGCTGTAATGTAGAAATGTATTATTAAAAATAAAAGAGAGAGGAAAGAATTTACTCCATAAGGATGAAAATGACTCAGTGTCAAGGAAGTTAGGATTTTTGAAATGCTTTAAATAATAGATTGTGTTTCTTTTAAAGGAAGTATACTTTGTTTCCTAGAAATAAATATAAGGATCTGCATTTTCCTATCTTGATTAGTGGGACCTGGAAAAGAAGAGAGATAACTCTTTTTTTTTTTTTTTTTTGAGAATTCCTTCATCAGATAGAAAGATTTTTGTTTAGCATTTGTGGGTATAACTTTGGTGACCTATATATCCCCAAACCTTCTTATTAAAATGCCTTTACCCAGAGGGGTAATCATATTTCAGTAGTTAAGAAGGTATTTTTAAAGGTGAGAGGCAAACATTCTTTTTTCTTCCTGAATTAAGCAGCCATGTATTCTTGACCAGCTAGAATACATTTGAAAACCTTTTTTTTTTTCATTTTTCTAGTCAGTCTCAGTATGTGTCTCTCGTTCTCTCTTACATTTCTAGAAACTGTACATAACTAATCATAAAATCCTAAGCATTCTTTCTTCAGAAAGAGTATCATATCATGTTAATGAAGTGTCTCTTTCCCCAGAGTTATCTAGGTATCATGCTGCTCTTCATTTTTCTTGAAAGTTTAGTCCAGATGAATTAAAGTGCAAAAAGAAAAAGATAATTCCACAGTTTCTACTTCTGTTCCTTATGGTCCATGACCGATTTCTGTCTTTCATCTAAGCCCATGAAAATGTCAAATGACTACTCTTGTCATCTGCAACTTAATACTAATCCTACCTGTTTGATTCAAAGGAGGTTTTGACTTTCTCATCAGTATTGGTTTGCACTTAATTCTGAAATTCACTGACTTCCCTGTTCAAGATCTCCTTGTCACTGTTTATTATAACCAAGATTTTTGGTTTGTCCTAATTTAGTCATGAGAGGGAAGCTAATGAGATGTCTATATACTTCCTAAAGCATTTAGTCCTATGGTACAGCATTAACAGGAATACTTACCTGTGGGCAAATGCTTCATTTTAATGTAAATAATCTGTAATAATAAATAAGTCAAGCCGTTTATCACACTATGCATGGTTTTTTAAAAGGGATAGTGAAAACATTGTGGTTATTTTAGTCTTTTGTCCTAAGGGCAGTGCTGTTATGATAGTAAAATGAATTCTTTGTGCAAATAAGATGAAAATGCATGTGCTATCATGTGCTTATCCTCACTCCCTACCTCACCCCTACCTGTGCCGGGTATGATGTAATCACAGGGAGAGCAGAGCCCTGACACCCTGTACAGCACCCCCACTACTTCCTACTACTGCCTTTAAAAAACAAATTACAGAGAATATTATAACAAAACCCATACATTCGACACTGAAACAATTAATGTTACATTTTGACTCAGATTATTTTAATTAAAAACAAAGTCTTTATATGATTTCTTCAAGTCCAAAGGGAAAAAAAAAATCTTGTTGAAGTTTCTTTGACTCTCTTTCCATCAAATAGAGAATATTACAGTATCTTGTTTATCATTTCAGAGTTTATTGCTTTTTTGATTTTATTGCATAGCATGTAGATTTCTTTAACTTTTCATTATTTTGAAAAAAGTAGTGATAGTATCATTTAAAAATACATTTTGAAATAGTACCAAATGGCTGGTCCACTCAGACTTTTAAATATAATAATATATAAAATAAATATGTAATAATAGAATAAAATAGAATGCCTTTACCCTAAATCAAAAGGTCAGATTTAGAGAGTGAACTTTTGGAGGTTTATAAACTCTGGCTTATTATTATCAAGTTTATCTTCTTGTTCTGTGCTAAGGGATGACCCAAGTGACTCTGTATTTTGAAAGTTTTTGTTCAATGTATTATGTATTATGTATTATAACTTGTGTTTGTGGTTTACTTACCTCTTTTTATTGTGACACTCATGATAGAATTTATTAAATTATCCCATTAAAGTCATTAGCAAGAGAATAATGGCATAACAGTTTTTATAAAATACTATTTTCAGAAAATTTAGGTAGTACTCAAGTTATCATCTCTTTAAAGTTGCCAAAGCAAGTATCTCCTCTTTCTATTATTTTTTTTCTTCCTATTATTGACAAAAGTCAATAATAATAGTTTAATAATAATAGGTCAATAAGGCAGGTGATGAAATGTGTCAGGAATGGGTTTTGATAGTTCTGGTGAACAACTAATTAAATGTTGATTTATATGTTTCTAAATCAGACTATTTATTTCACTAATTGATTAGTATTTAACTTTTTTTATAATCAACTTTATATAAGTATTAATATTTACTAGCAGATGTAATGCCATTAAATCCAGAAATTAAAAAAAATTAAAGCATTAAAGAAATGTCCGCTAAGCGTAAACATTCAAGTTATATGATGATTACCTGGGCTAATTTACCCCAAACTGTGTGCTAGCCAAATTATAATTAAATCATTTCACTAATTCCAAGGCATACAATAACTGACCTTCTTATTAAAAATGAGTAATTTAAAATTACTTTGTTATATTTTTCACTTATTAAAACTTGAGCATTTTGCATGTAATTTTTAAAAGGGCCCTGAAGGCCACATTGTAAATGCAATATTATATTCTTTTGTATACTCTAATTTAGTGGATAGTTCCCCTGTGGTTGGATGACACAGTGATTGACACATTGTAATTACTGGATTTTTACATTTTTATTTTCTAATTCAAAGGGTATGAATTTTTAAGAGTATGCAATATCTGTTAAGATTGATATATATATACATATATGTATATGTAAATATATACATATGTGTGTATCTGTGCACTACATACTAGCAATATATAGGCATACTAAGCTCCCAGAATATTATCAGTTTGCTAATTTAATAGGCAAGCGTCATTTCTTGCTTTTGTTTATATTGAAATTTTTTCACTTCAAATAAAGTTATTTCCAGTATTGATTATTGATAATTGTTTTGTGAACTATCTTTTCCTGTAATTATTTTGTTAAGTTGCATTACTTTCAAATTTGTAGAAAATTAGTGTACTGAAGATACTTATTTTTTTTTACCTGCCATTTGAAGCAAATATTTTGCCAGTGTGACATTTGTACACGGATATTTGAGGATTTTATGTAGTTGAATCGTAATCCTGTGTGTATGTGCGTGTGTGTGTGTGTGTTTTGATTCTCTGTGTATGTGTGTGTTTTGTTTAGTTTGGAAAATCTTTTCACATTTCAAGGTAGTTTAAATATTTGCTTGGACTTTATTTTATTTTATGCTTTTTATCTTTTTAAATTTGTGTTTTTATCTATCTAGAATTAATATTTGTGTATAAGGTTCAGCTCTAATTTTTTTCCAAAGAATCTATTTCTTTTTTTCATTTGTTGACTAATTCATCAAATACTCATTGATATTTATGTTTTCTTTTTCATATTTTGTTGCCATATGTACTTGAGTTCATGTCACAAGTGTCCACTACATCTCATTCATTTATATTTTGAGTCTTAAATCACTAGCTCATAATTAGGGTTAAATTTTAGAATATATTTTAATATCCCCTAGGGTATTACTATCTCTTCTAATATTTTCTCATTCTTACCAATGTTTATTCAGATAAAATTTACCTAGTTGTTTTTTTTTTTTCAGTTTCCTAAACAAATATGGATCACTTTTCACTGAAATTAGGTTAAACCTGTAAATTCGTGTGGGTAGAACTGAACGCTTAATAATTTTATACAATTCAGTCTTTTTAATCAGGAGCACTGTATGACCATCAGAAAAGTTTTACCGTTTTCTGTTTATGGTTATCACACGTCTTGCTAATGTTCAAAACTATAATACTTTTTTGTTGCTATTGTGTTGTGAACAGATTTCTTTATTTTTTTTCAATATATGAAGTTTATTGTCAAATTGGTTTCCATACAACACCCATTGCTCATTCCAAAAGGTGCCCTCCTCAATACCCATCACCCACCCTCCCCTCCCTCCCACCTCCCATCAACCCTCAGTTTGTTCTCAGTTTTTGAACAGATTTCTTTATATCCACTAAGAAATCATTGCTGTTGTATAGAAAATCTAATAATGTATATGCATGTGTTGAAGGGTCTGTCCTGTTGGTGTGCTGGTTTATTAGTGATGGGGAATTCTTCCATTGGGACACATGAATAGTAAGTGTACTGGACAGATGAATGGAGTTTTATTCCTTTCAGTCAGCATCTTCTATTTTCTTAGTATTCTTCTAGTTGAATGTTATTTTCAATAAATAAATACAATGCTTTGCAAGTAGAGTAGTTCAGGGCCATTACAGCTATGGGACAAACTTGATAATGTCTTATAGTGTCTCTTTTGATGTAAATCTACATTTTGTGACCTTGGGGGCATATTTCACATTAAATCATTTCACTCTTTAGAATTCCCATGTTTTGTGATATTATCAAAACAGAATTAAAAATGATTGAAATATTTTTGCCTTCTCATTTTTGTCATTCATGACAGTAAATTAAGCTATACTAATGATTTATTTAGCGTATTTTCTTAATAAACTAGAAAACTAATGGCTTACAAACTTAAAAAGCTTAACCTGGGTTAACATCTCTCTAGGACATTCTGACAAAAGAACCATAAAGCTATGTATTAGCAGACTCTTTCTATCAGACAGTAATATTAAAATATCTTCAAAACAACTACCATTTGGAATCTTAGCTATCAAAGAAATTATGACTAGGTATATTAATTTATTCATGATAGCTATTTAATACATTACTATTAAAACTTAGATTTCAAAAACTTGATCTTTAGAAGAAGGAGTACACATTTTTTGCCACATAAAATAAGCATCATTGAATTTATGGTAATTATTATATTATATTACAGCTCATGGGGCATTCAGAATGGGACCACAAGCGAGGGCCAAGAGGATCACAGGTAAGTTTGTTTTCCTTTCCTTTTTTTTTTTGCATTTCGTTTCTTAACGTTTTGAGCCATGAGTCTTCTAAAACTCAAGAAATAACAAGTAGAAAGAGGAAGAGGCAAATAATCATGCCATTTGTTTTTATTTAAGTTAGTTGTGATTAAAGTCTGGTTTGAAATCCCAAAGGCAGATGCCTGCGTATTCTTCCTGAGAGCTTTCTGGTACCCCAGATTGGTTGTGTTTACATGAATGTAGATTTTATATTCATCTTGTCTCTGCACAATACATTTTGATCAGCAACCCACTCTCTTGCTTTTATTCACTTCCTTTGATAATTTTTCAGTGTATTTTCTTTCTTTCTCTATCTTCCTGTTTTTGGTTAAATATTTTGAAACATAATCAAAGTAAACCCTGAACTAATTACAGATTTTGTCTCTAAATTAACTGTCTTCGTCTTAGGGAAATAGAAAGATGAAAGGACCTATTATTTTTGAAAAGAAATTCTGAACCTTTCTATATTACCAGATTGTTTTCATTGTCTTACTTTATGTCTTAGGCAAGGGGAAAAGCTTCCATGACGCATTTATGCTTTTTAATGACCTAATTAGACAATGTGGATTTGTTTTGGTTCCATAATTACTTTGCCTGACAGAATAAGGACTGAGTTTTATACTAAGAAAATTCTCTCTCCTCCTAGGGTGTTTGTGAAGAAATATGAAAATCATTTATCTCCTAGTAGCCTGTGTGTTTACCTGTCTGTAGACATGCCAAATAAAAATTAAGTGGGTGGAACATTTTTACCTTTCCTGCTCACACTTTATATTTGTCACTAAAAAAATATGGCTGAAAGAAAGTTGAATATGTAGCACTGCATGTGAAAGTCTGTTGGGAACTGTGAGATTCTCTGGAGTGTTTTATGAAGCTGATGCAGACCGGCACGGTCATCAAGTTGGCATGGTAGCTATCTAATTTAGGTCATGGGAAAATAAAACCCAGTCAATCAGTTGTTTTTCGTTGAGATTTTAATAGCTGTGGTTTTATTGTTGTCCATTATCAACTTGATTAGTAAATAATATAAGCCAGGCCAATTAGGTCGGTTATCCCACAGAATTTATGCCCTGCTTTCCTTCACTCTTATTTCCTCTTCTCCATTCTCTGTCAGCTCTCCATCTGTATACATCTGTAATGTTTTAAATCAGAATTTGCCGCAAGATTGGTAATGAAATGACGACTGTGTGGTAAATGCTTTGTGAGTCCAAACCAGTTAAAAAGTAAAGATGAGCACAAGTAAGAAATTCAACAATTCTGATAATTGCCACCAAAAACATTTTGATATTCAAAACATGCCAAGGAACTTCATGCTGACATGCCCCTTCAAAGGGATGTAGTGTTATATATGTTTGTTTAAAATTTGTGTTATTTACTCCTTATATGACCAATTTGGGTTTTTTAAGGTTTTATTTAAATTCCAGTTAATTAACCTACAGTATAATATTAGTTTCAGGTGTACTATATAGTCATTCAGCACTTCCATAGAACGCCTGGTTCTCTTCACAACAAGGGCACTCCTTAATCCACATTACCTATTTAGCCCTTCCCCCTACCCACCTACCCACTGGTAACCATCAGTTTGTTCTGTATAGTTAAGAGTCTCTTTCTTTGCTTCTATTTTTTTCCTTTTGCTTGTTTCTTAAATTCCACACATGAATGAAATCATACAGTGTTTGTCTTTCTCTGACTTATTTCATTTAGCATAATACTCTCTAGTTCCATCCATATCATTCATTGACTGATAAATGGATAAAGAAAATGTGACACACACACACACACACACACACACACACACACACACACACACACAATGGAATATTACTCAACCATAAAAAGAATGAAATCTTGCTATTTGGAACCCATATGACCTATTTGGATAGAATATATCTTCAAGTTTGAATTGGTCACTCTGTTATAAATTAGAAAAAAAAAATGTCATAAAGGCACAATATTGCTTGTGTTAAATATAAACGTAAAGAACTCAGAGTGAAAAACTTTTAAATTCTAGATACTGCATGTAGCTAGAAAACTTCAAAATTCCATATACACAAATATTTTTATAAATAAAAGTTTGATCATATTTGAAAGCCCGAGATGGTTCTCAAAAGCAAAGGCATTGGAACATTCTTGCATGAACTACCATTATCAGCATCAAGGCAGTCTTAGACCTTTCAACTAGCTAAATAAGTATTCTAAACAAGTGTTCCTTTGTCTCCCTTTAATTCTTCAACACAGCTAAAAATTGCTAAGGTAGAAAGAAAAATACACATCCAAAACTGAAAACAGTAACTACAACAAAAAACATTATTCTTTGGAAATTTCAGATAACAAGTATTAGGTAATAATTTCTTACCTAATTTTGATTGCCCACTGGGGGGAAAAAGATACTGTATTTATGTTTTATATCATTGATCTCTTATCTTGCTATTATTTTCTGGGGTGATATGTCAAAAGCCTTTTAACCATTTCAGAGGAATTTCAGACAGTCTTCATCTGAATACAGATTTCTTAATAATTTACTAATACTCAAATCCCATCTCAGTTTAGTTTCATTGGAGACACTTAGTAAGTTTTTAAGTATTTACAATGTATACACACTGTGGCAGATCTAAGTCTGAGGAAAAACTGAGTTGACAAGGTTACTGTGTTCCAAGAGCTCACAAGTTATATTTGGAAGTAGAACAATATTTGAATATATAATTTTCATATAAGGCAGTCTGGTAAGTGTAAAATTAAATATATAAACAAAACATGATAGGAGTTGAAGTGGGACAGAGTATTTATCCCTAGTAAAACTACTTCTTGGAGCTGATATTGGAGGTGAGCCTTCAATGCTGGATAAGATCTTAGAAGTACAAAGGGAGGAGAAGGAAAAGCTTGAGTAAGAGTCTGAACTGGCAGAGTATAGGACATGTTTGGATATATGTGAATTTTCCTTATAACTTCTTTGTAAACATTTATTGGTTAAGGACTGTTGCAGGAACTACAGCAAAGGAATGATTCAGAGAATGTCACGCATTATTGATTAAACGTGAGGAGGAAGTAAGGAGGGTCAAAATGTTGAAATCCAGTACTTGAGGAACTCGCACCATTCACATAGCCCAGTTTACAGAGAAGACGATGAGTTTGGTGTTTGTGATGTTACGTGAGAACATTTCCACAAGGATATTTCCACAAGGAAATATCAGACAACTACTTGAGATACCATTCTGGTGCTCTGTAGCCAGATTAGAGCTCTGTAATCAATTGAGAATGCTAATCATACATGTGATAATTGAACTACATCAGACATAGATCCTAGAGGAAGAATATTAAAAGGGAAAAATGAAAGAAAGACTGATTCTTGGGGAAGGCTAGTTGGAAGGGCTGGGATGAGCCTGGGGAGAAAATTAAAGCATGCCTATGTTCCCACTAGGAGACCATTTGAAGGAGAAATGATGCAGAATCGAAAGCAGCATACTATGAAGTTACACTAGGAAGAAAGTTGAGACAACAAACAAAGGTTCACGGAAACAAAACAAAAACATAGGAAATACCTTTCAACATAGTGATTAGCAGGACATTAGTGAGCTTTGAGAATGCCATTTTGATCGAGAAGGGATGGAAAGCAGAATACAGAAATTAAATGACTAGTATAAGATAGAATGTTCTCTTGGAGTTTTGTTTTAGAAGAGAGATGGCAGCAGAAGTGAGTGAAATTTCTTTTTATGCCACAGTGAGATGTGTGTCTCAACAGTTATTAATGGCAAAGAAAAAAGAATCTGTGTAGAGAGGAAAATAGTGAAAATTCGTGACACTGGCCTGTTTAAGGACTGGAAAAATGGTGTGGTTCAGGGAAAGGAATGTACGTTCTTCCGAAGTGGCCCTTTTGGCACCTGTTGATGTGCTTTTCTTACATGCCATCAGTCCCCTCACCAAACGCCACCATTCACCCTTTAGTCAGAAAACTGACCATGTTCTCAAAGGAACTATTGGGTGGATTCACCAAAAAGCACACATGAAGAAGTTTTGGAAAGAAAGTAGAGGCATCTACACCAGAGCAAGGTATAAGAAAAAGAGACAGATAGTACAAAGTAAAAGAAATACTGTGAGCCTAATGATTTCAGTTTTCTTGGTAGACCAAGGGTGCAAGAAATTGATGATTAATAGTGGAACATCTTGAACGGTAGAAAAATAGATGGAATATATTTGTTTTGGGTATCTAAGAAAAGGGGACTGGCTCGATGTTTGAGTAACAAGAAGTGCCTAGTAAAAGCAGAGGCATTTTCTGTGAGTGGGTAGCCTGTAAGACAAATTTTTACCCCTTTTGTGTTGATTTACAACACCACCAATATATGTCAGGCACTTTCTTTAGCCTTTAAGGGGTCAAAACTGAACTGAACAACTTTGGTCTTCAGGAAGCACACAGTTTTACCTGAAGTCAGCCTTAGCTAGAGGATAAAAAATAATCAGCTAGTGGTTTCTTTTAATATTTTTATTTATTTTTGAGAGAGAGAGAGAGAGGGAGGGGGAGGGAGGGAGGGAGAAAGGGAGAGAGAGCACAAATGTGCAAGGGAGGGGCAGAGAGAGAGGGAGACACAGAATCTGAAGCAGGCTCCAGGCTCAGAGCTGTCAGCGTAGAGCCCAATGTGGGCTGAAACTCGTGAACCCTAAGATCCTGACCTGAGTAGAAGACAGATGCTTAACCAATGAGCCACCCAGGTGCCCCTCAGCAAGTGTTGAGAGGATTAGTCATTATCAAGATAGAGTTAAGCTTATCTTGGATTTCCCCCCATGTGTTTATTACTAAGTAAAAGATTTTCTCAAATTTGATGTGATTCTCCAAAATTGTATCATGTGTGCACTATTACAGATAATAAGGGGTACCCTTCAAATATTTATCATATGGAAAAATGTATATCTTGTTTCAAGTAAACTGTACCACTTAATTGCATATGACTTTTCAGACTCAATAATAATTTAATTCAAATTGATTTATTGCAATAATTTTGTGACATAATTTATGAACTCACAGCTTTCTGACTGTCTCTTCTTCCCCTTCCTCCCCTTTGCCCTCTCCCTTTTCTTCCTCTCCATCCCCTTCCTCTTCTTCCCCTTCTTCTTCTTCTCCCTCTTTTTTCTCCCCATCCTCCCTTTCTTCTGTCTTCTCCCTTCTCCTCTTCCCCGCCCCGCCCCCCATCTTCTTCCTTCTTCCCCTCCTCCTTTTCCATCTCCACCATGTTCTTAAAGTATATATTCCCAAATAGTAGATCATCCAAATTAGGGAATATGCTAAAAGATTAACTTCCAACAGCATGCAGAACTCTTTCCTCTGGCAGCATTCCCAGTAATACCAAATGAAGTCAGGGATGAAATTCTCAGAAGGCAATTAGTTTTTTATTTTTCTTTAAATTCTTGAAGAAAAGTTTTCCAGTGGGAAGTGAAGAAAGGCAATAGAAAATCACTCTCCTTTGAAAAGGTTAAAAATGTGAGGAGTGGATTCCAAGGAGTCTTGTGGGAAAAGATTACTTCAATTTGTGAGCTTGCTAAGATTTTAATATACTAGGAACCAGCAGGCTCTTCTTTACCAATAGTTAGAGACTAGCAGGTTCCTTAGTTGTTTAGTAAATTAGTGATGATTGACAGAGTACCAGTCAGGATTCATCAAATAGACTTAAGACCACTTATTGAAGAAACAGCTTTTTGTGTGATTTATGTAATTCTGTAGACAATGAAATTCTGGTTTGTATGTCCCTAAATAAGTGAAGTAATGTGTATATAATAGAAGAGCACAGCTAAGTATTCTGATGGGGAAAAATAAGTTATCAGATACACTAAGCTATTGGTATGCTTAAAAATGAAACAAAGATGGATATGTGACGTATCAATATTTATGGGATGCAGCAAAAGCAGTTTTAAGAGGAAAGTTCATAGAGTCTACCTCAAGAAATAAGAGAAGTCTCAAACAATCTAACTTTCTACCTCAAGGAACTAAGAAAGAAGAAATGAAGGCCAAGGATAGTAGAAAGAAGGAAATTATAGAGATTAGAGAAGAAATAGATGATGTAGACCCTAAAAAGAAAGTTAAATTAAAAGCTGTTCTTTGAAAAGATAAAAGTTGATTAACCTTTTGTTGGACTCACCAAGAAAAAAGAGAAGACTCAAAATCAGAGATGGAAGAGGAGATGTTATAACTGATACCACAGAAATACCAAGGATCATAAGAGGATCAGTCTCTTATAAGACTAATGTGAACAATTATATTCCAGTAAATTGGACAACCCAAACAGAATGGATACATTTCTGTAAACATACAACCTACCAAGGCTGAATCATGATGAAATTAAAAATCTGAACAAACCAATGACTAGCAGGGAGATTGAGTCAGTAATCAAAAAGTTCCAACAATCAAAAGTCTGGGACCGGATGCTTTCACTGGTGAATTCTACCAAATATTCAAAGAAGAATTAATAACATTCCTTCTCACACTCTTTTAAAAAATAAAAGAGGAGAAACTCTTTCAAACATACTTAATCTGATACCAAAATCAGACAAGGATGACTCACAAAAAGAAAACTACAGGGCAATATCTCTAACGAACATAGATGTGAAAATTCTTAACACAATATTAGAAAATCAAAATCAACAATACATTAAAAGGATCATACACTGTAATTAAGTGGGATTTGTTCCAGGGATGCAAAGATGGTCCAACATTCACAAATCAGTCAATGTGATATATACCACATTAACAAGATGAAGGATGAAAATGATATAGTAATCTTGGTATATGTAGATAAAGTGACAGAATTCATCCATTTATGATTAAAAACTCCCAACTTCCTTCCCACAGAAGGAATGTATCTTAACGTATTAAAGGCCATATATGAAAAGCCCATAGCTAATAGCATATTCAACAGTGAAAAGCTGAAGATATTTCTTGTAGGATCAGGAATAGATATTCACTCTTACCACTTTTATTCAATATAGTATTGGAAATCTTAGCCAGAGTGATGGGGCAAAATAAAAGGAAAAAAAAAAAAAACAACAAAAAACTACCGAAGGCATCTAAATTGAAAAGAAGAACTAAAATTGTCTCTATTTGCAGATGTCTTGATATTATATATAGAAAACCTTGAAGACTCCATTAAAAAACTGTTAGAACTAATAAGTGGCTTCAATAAAGTTGCAGGATATGAAATCAACACCCAAAAATCTGTTAAGTTTCATTACACTAATAATGAACTATCAGAAATAGAAATTAAGAAAACAATCCCATTTATAATTGCATCAAAAAGGACAAAATACCTAAGAATCAATTTAATGAAGGAAGCAAAAGACCTGTCTATTGAAAGCTATAGGGCATTAATGAAAGAAATTAAAGACATAAGTAAATGGAACGATATTCTGTGCTCATGAATTCAAAGAATTAATAATGTTAAAATTTTCATACTTCCGAAAGCAATCTAAGATTCAGTGTAATCCATATCAGGATTCCAATGGCATTTTCACAGAAATAGAATAATCCTAAAATTTTCATGGAACAACACACACACACACACACACACCAACTAAAGAGCCAAAGCAATCTTGAGAAAGGACAAAGTTTGAGGCATCATACTCCCTGATTTCAAACTGTATTACAAAGCTATTGCAATTAAAACAGTATGATTTTGGCATAAAAACAGACACATGGGTCAGTGAAACAGAATGGAGAGCCCAAAAATAAACCTACACACATATGGTCAACTTATGACAAAAGAGCCAACAATATACAGTGGGTAAAGTATTATTAAAGTATTAAAGCCTCTCTTTAATAAATGGTATTTGGAAAATTGGACAGCCATATGCAAAAGAATGATGCTGGGTTACTATCTTACACCATACACAAAAGACAACTTTAAATGGTTTGAAGATATGAATATGAGACCTGAAACCATAAAACTCCTAGGCAAAAACATAGGTAGTATGCACCTTGACATTGGTATTGGCAATATATATTTTTTTAATCTGACACCCAAAGCAAAAGCAACAAAAGGAAAAATTAACATCAAACTGAAAAGCTTCTAAGCACCAACAAAATGAAAAGGCAAACCACCGACTAAGAGAAAATCATCGTTAGGTCTTATGTCTGACAAAAGGCTAATATCCAAAGCATACATAGAACCCCTGCAACTCAATAGGGAAAACATAATTTGATTAAAAAATAGGTAGAGTATCTGACTAGACATGTTTCCAGAGAAGTATACAGATGGCCAACAGGGATGTGAAAAGATGCTCAACATCATTAATCATAAGGGAAATACAAATCAAAACCACATGATTTATCACCTCACACCTGTCAAAATGATTATTACCAAAAAGATAAGAAATAACAGTGTTGGTGAGCATGTGGAGTAAGGAGAACTCTTGTCCATTGTCGATAGGAATGTAAATTGATGCACCACTGTGGAGAACAGGCTTCCTCTAAAAATTAAAAATAAAACTACCATATAATTCAGCAGTTCCACCTCTGGGTATTTTTCCAAAGCAACTGAAACACCAATTTGAAAAGATACCTGCACGCCACCTTCATTGTAATGCTGTTTACAATAGACAAGACATGGAAACAACCTAAGTGTCCATTGATAAGTGAATGGATAAATAAATTATTATATGTATTATATACACATACCCCCACACATCAATGGAATATTATTAAGCCAGAGAGAAGAACGGAATCTTGGGATTTGAGACAATGTGGATGGACCTCCACGGCATTATCTAAGTGAAATAAGTCAGAGAAAGATAATACTATATGGTGTCTCTTCAATGTGGAGTCCTAAAAAAAAATTATTACACACAGAGAATGGGCTGTTGGTTGCAAGAGGTAGGGAGTAGGAGATAGAAATGGGTGAAGTGTTTTTGGTTTAAACAAACTGAATAAAAATTTTAAAAATATTAAAAGTAAATAAATTATCTGTGTCTTATTTAGTAGCATGGCTTTAAGTGTCTATCACATACAAGAAACTCCAAACTATGAAACTTCTAGAATAAGAAGCATATATGTAGATAAATTAGCTTTTGCAGTAATATTTTAAGTCTTAAGGATGGATTTTGATGGCAAGTTATCATACTTGAGTATCCTGTCCACTCAGGTGTTCAAGAGAATGATACTTGACAGCTACTCAAGTTGATAAACCTAAGCATTTGCATCCTAAGGATCTAATTCAGGGCAAAGCAATTCTTTTCTATATTAAGTAATTTGCTTTTGTTACGAGAGTGATTTAAATGCTGTCCAGGTTTACCTGGAATAATGCCATATAAATTTATTAAAGTTAATTTCATTTAATACATTTAGAAAGACAACCATCCAGATTTTTCAGGAATTTATTCCAAGGGATTAATGTGAGCAGATTGGGAATCCATGATTACATTGCCCAAACTCCTGATGTGTTACCAAGGAATAATTCATTTCCTAGATGAAGCTAGCTGTCAGTGTTAACTTTTTCTACAAACACAGTGTTTTTCCCTTGTACTTCCTTCTCATTTTTTACTTTACCATGTATTAATCTAATAATTATTATCATTTTTTGGCATCTCTCCAAGGGAATATTTTTATTGTTGTTGTGTTGTAAAATTTGTTTGAATTTTGTTTATATGGGCCAAAATGCCAAGTATTTGCCTGGGCCCTACATGTTTTAGGAATGGCCTTGTCGTCTCATACAATAGAGGCAGGAAAGGACCTGATTGTTTAATACTTATTGAATGACCCTCTTATCTTGGAGGCTGTGGACATCATTTACATGACATGTACCTTATACTTGTTTTTGTTAAATCAGAACTTTTTGGTACATCTAAAAAACAAAACTGCCCATTAAATCCTCCTCTGAGTGTTTTAAATTTTACCCATTAGTCAGATCTAAATTTTTGGATAATCTCTCCCCCATATTCTGTGAAATTGCTTTTATCTGGTGTTATTTTACTGTTATGTCTTTAATTTACGTTGACACACTTTATAAGGTACAGTCTTAAAAATTTGTCCTGATGCTAACATCCAAAGAGGACACATAGACATTTCTTTTTATCTTAGTTCAGAGAAAGGGAAATGGTGTTTTTCTTTAACAACTGAACCCAGTGGTTTATTACTTCTCCAGCATCTCTGGTCTCTCCCCAGTAGAGGCCAGTAGCAAACTCCCTAGTAGAGGCCACCCACAGTTTATATGATAATGAAAAATGTGTCCAGACATGGTCAAGTGCCCCCTGGGAGGCAAAATTGCCTCAGGTTGAGAACCACTGAGATTACAGCATAATCTCTTTGCTATACATATAAAAGATAATAAATAAATATTTACTAATGAATGTTGATATTTCATATAGGAATACGGGAAAATACTTTTTAGGTGTAGCTTTTGAGCTTTCAGGTTCCATCTTTAAGTCTACTAAGCAATTTTAAAGAGCATATTCATTTTGTTATGAGGTAGTTACTCACAGTAGAATCATTCCTAGAACACTAGGAGGAGAAAATGCACTGTTTCCACACGTAAGCATCCAAGTGATTCAGAAGAACAACCTTAAAGAGAACATGGCTGTGTCTATGCAGTGGTTGCACAGAATGTGTTTCTGGTGAATTGATGGATGGCCTTGAGTGAATCACTCTTCATCAAGGTCCCTGGTCTCTAAAAAGGCATTGATTGATGAACAGGAATTAAACAAGTCCACAGAAATAAAAGGGGAAATTGCCACTGGCATTTATGCTCTCCTCCCTCCATGTTTATAGATTGGTAGAAATGTTGTTCAGTAATTATTGAATGACCCTCTTGTTTGGGGACTGTGGACAACATTCACGTGGCATGTGCACTGCCTTATGCCTGTTTTTGCCCAATCAGAGGCTTGTGGTCCATTATATGAAACACAACAAAGAAATGAAACAAGCAGCTGGAGATGACACACGTTTATCTGCAGGAGCTATAAATAGCTTAAGCAATAGTCAAATGTAATAAGTGTATAAAAGTATACTTTGAAGAAAATAAAAACAATAATAATTCTTTTCATTTGTTAGAATAACAGAAGAAAGATAGACTATCTGGAGAACTGTTAGTTTTGTCTTGGAATTGAAATGCCTGACAGAGGGAAGTAATTTTTACTGCAGGCTGGATGATTTTATGCAATCTCTGGCATAGAGTAAGATGTCGTTCTTCATTCATTATGGAACGTGCTCTACAAGGAAAGCTTTGGGGGTTGACTTTTTAAATTTTTACTCATAGATAAAGCTGATGAAAAAAGATGCAGTTGAACATCGTTAGATTTTCATGGGAGACAAAAATCCAAGGCTAGGATATATTGACTTGAACAAACCGTCCTGTAGAGCAATAGGTGAAGGTGAGGTGAAGTGAAGGTCATGAGAATTAGAAAGCCAGTTAACTATAAGGGGTGAATAAAGGCAACAGAAATAAGAAGTGACTGCAAGAAAGAAAAATAACTGATCTTTTAAAGTGAACATGGACATCTGTTTTGGTATACTAACAAAAACAAAACAAGACAAAACCCAAGACGCAGGTTTTTAAGCATCTTCTTTGTATAATTGGTAGACATTTGGAGACAGTGAATGTTATTATTTAATTTCTTAATGCAAATCTAGGTTATATGCAAAAATATACATTTCTAATACATAACAATCTTATGGAATTTTTCTTTGCTTCTTTTGTAGGGGATGAACTAAAAACTTATTTAAGAGATTTCCCCACATGATTTTATATTGTCATCAAAGCTACTGATTTTTTTTTTTTTATAACATTTTACATTGGAGAAGGAGGTTGCTTGGCAGTTGTGTTCTCAATTTAAGTGAATGTCCCATTTTGCGTAGAATAAAGCCATTGTGTAAAATTAAGTAAATCTAAGGAACGGGGGCTAATAATTACAAAGCAAAATCCTGGCGCAACATTAGAGATATTAGCGAACTGAAATTTCTCAAAATTCACAAAACTGAAGCTTCTTGTCAAGTTTGATTTTCCAGATCATAGGGAGGGTTTTTGTTTGTTTGTTTTTGTTTTGTTTTTGTGGTGATGCCTTATGCAATGACCCATTCCCAGCAAACTCTTCGTTTTACTAGTTAAAGCTTGTTCTCATTGGCCATCTGCAGGTTATCAAACTTGAATCAAAATCGTTTGGTTGCTGAATTATCTGGCTGTATGGTTAAATACTTCTGGGTGACAGTATGCACTTGGATCTCTACGACTATTTCCATTTTAGAATTTTGTAACCATGTTGTTTTCTTTTCAAATCGTTTTAACCCCAAGTGTACAGAAAGTTGTTGACACACCATCGGTGATACGCACTTACATGAGCAATTAAAAAAAAGTTTAGGAGAAAAACTCTCAGAAGGAGATTATGGGTGAGACCAACAGATGGAATGCAAATTTCAAAAGTTAAACCAACGTGATCATTCAGGAAGATAAAGAAGTGCAAACAGATGTAAAAGCTCTAGTTCTCCAAGGATTGAAAGCAAAGGAATGGAAAGAAGTTGTCTATCAAAAATGATACAAAAGAGACCCAAGGGAAAAAGGATTAGTCAATAGAGGAAATATTATTTCATGAAGCGAAATAAGGACATGACCATTGCAGCCATGTTGAGAAGGTTAACATGCATAAAACATTGCATAAAAGCCCTTTGATCCTGGGCATCATGATTTGGGGCAGCGGTGGGGGGTGGGGTTTGCATGCCTTAAACCAATTTTTACTAGTCAGGATTACTGTGACTCACTGCCATAACTTGTTGACATTTCTCTGGTACTTCAAGAATGTGTCAGTGTGATACATACTTGTGTTTTTAGGCCTCTTACAGTTTTTTCAAAAATATTCCAATGCACCAAGTCAATTTGTGAAAACTAATCCCAGTGTAATTTTGTTTCCATTTTGATGTAGAAATACAGCATGACTTTACATAAGTTTTGGCAAATACTGTAGTGTCATCCCAGCAGTCAGTTTTATTTTATGCTGATTATGGTAACTCCATACCCCAAACAGGAGATTTTTAATGAATATTTCCAAAATAAATGGAAGCATGTTGAAATTTAATAACTTACAGTTTAATTTAGTAAGTTTTGTTGAACCAGTGTGTTCTGAAGAAATTTCTATTAATCCACCATAAAGTATAGCATCTCCCTAGGATTTATTGAAATGATTTCTTTTTTTTTTTTTTTTTTTTAATTTTTTTTTTTTTTCAACGTTTATTTATTTTTGGGACAGAGAGAGACAGAGCATGAACGGGGGAGGGGCAGAGAGAGAGGGAGACACAGAATCGGAAACAGGCTCCAGGCTCTGAGCCATCAGCCCAGAGCCCGACGCGGGGCTCGAACTCCCGGACCGCGAGATCGTGACCTGGCTGAAGTCGGACGCTTAACCGACTGCGCCACCCAGGCGCCCCTGAAATGATTTCTAAAGCATAAAATAATAAGGCCAAAAAGCCTTTTGTTTTATTTATGCTATTCCTTTGCCTTCCAATTTCTCTCTTTCAAAGCTTACAGGTAAGTTGAGATTCCCTCCTTTTAATATCTTTGATGCCATATTGTAGGATGGTATTTGATTACTTGAACTGTAAACTGCCATTATGATCTGAGGAAAAGTTGTATTGATATTAATGTAGGAGAAGATAGAATTTAAATATATACTTTTCCATATTGGAACATGAGTTTCTCTCATTCTCCAGACCCCTGTGGCTTCTCCCTCCCTTCCTCCTCCCCGCTTTGTTCTCATGACATGGACTTTTTGAGTGCAGGAGTGGTCCTGTCTCATGCAGCGCAGAGATCTGAAATTTACATAAGGACTTTAATAGAAACTTGTGACACATGATATGACCAGACTTTTCATTATTTTTTTGCTATTTATTTGGCTTAAAACCAGTGGAACAAACTGAACTTGGCATTGCTATTTCTGTTCAAAAAGAAGAAAAATATATAATTTTACTATTTCTTATGTTTTCGTCTTGGCACTGCGGCTTTTGTTTATGGAAAAAGATAGGAGAGGAAAGTGCATTATTTTAACTTCACATGATAAATAATCATACCAAACTAAAATTCCCTTAAAAAGCGTTTGTTATTTTTTTTAATTATCATTATTGCAATGCACACTGCCACTAAGTCAGTGCAAGCTTGAGAAATAATATTAATATTTTGTTTAACATTATAGGTTCAAATGCATCACTAAGATTATATTAATGTATTCCATTAGAATTCAACTAGTTTCTGTGCCTGTGCATGAAAGGGAAACCTTTCATCTTATTATGGATGTTATTTCCTCTTCATAAATCCTTACAGAATTTATGGAAAAGCATTTTGATTACTCTTTTTTTTTAAGAGAGAGAGCGGGGAGAGTGCATGCTCGTACCCACCTGCAAGCAAGGGAGGGGCAGAGAGAGAGGGGGAGAGATTTAGTTTTGATAAAAATGATTTACCTTTGGTAAAAATGATAACTCACACTTTATTGTTAAACTTACTTGTAAGTGTTTTATGGACGTAGCTACTTGGAAATATTAAATATTTTTATCTGAAGTAAATTTATACCAAATAATAAAGAAAAATGGGAATATAAGTAATGTCTGACAAGTGTTTCAAAGAGGTTCTGTTTTCATCATTTTATGCACTGATGGTCATGAAAATTTGAATTGGGAGATGCAGTAGGGGAAATAAACAATTTTCCCAGACTGAACAGCATATTATCCATATTAAGTGCATATATAGCGTATAGGAGATGCTATGTTACACTGAATATCAAATAGTTGAAGACTTTCTCCCTTTTTTTTATATTATATTTCAAACATGCAGCAAAGTACAGTGAACAATGTACAAAACCATATGCTTACTACTTAGACTTAATAAATATTAACATTATGCTACATTTGAATTTTTTTATTAATTGATGATTGCTTAGAAATATTCTTATTAAACTTTTTTATAACATGTACACTTTTCTCATTAAGAGATATATATTTAGTTAAATTTATTTCACTATACTTGATAATGGGAATGCATAGAATGTGGAAAAAATTAGACAGTATGGAAAAGAATTAGAGAATATGGAAAGGAATGTGGAAAAAATTAGTTTTTCAAGGAGATAAGCAAGATACAGGGTTTTTTTTTTTTTGTATGTAAGCAGTACATTAATAAATATGTATACAAGTAATATCTATTTTAACACCATTTGGAATAAGCTCGTGGTGTATGACCAACATTTAAATAAATACATATCCAGAAACAGGGTTAACATAAATGTGTGAGATAGTCATAAGCATGCCCTGTATTAAAATAATCACTTTGGAGATATTAAGAAAAGAATATAAGAAATTTTATTAACATTAAATATTCTCTTCTAATAACATTAAATATTCTCTTCTAATTCTCTAAAGCTAATAACAATTAGCTTTGTTAACTAGACCTAAATTTCTTTTAAATCATATTTTAGAAAGTCATCCCTGTATGGGTCATCAGATCAACTTCTTACAATCAACTGTATGTAAAATTGGAAATGGATGTTACTATCTATCTCTGTAATGTTTTCTAAAAGTGTTACTTTCTATACATTGCACATAAATATTTAATGGTTATTTTAACAGCTTAAAAGACAAAGATGTTTGATATATTTTTATTTTAAAAGTGTAATTATCTATGTAGGAGTTAGAGTTACCAATAGTGTATTCATCTCTTCAAAACCTTACAAGGGTTGTCACATTTGCATACACAGTGAATAGTTTTTGCAGAGCAGAATCAAAAAATAAAATAAGAATTGTAAAAATCCTTAAGATACCACCCTATTTAACATTTTTATTGATGACTAGTTTGGACAAAAAATGCACACTTATATTTTTTGTTAAACATAGGGTATGAAGCTTGTATGTGAATAACAGAGTATATTTTCATTAAACTCCAGCTAAAATACTAAACCAAAAAAGATTAAATTGAAGAGGAGGAGACAAAATCTTGCACTTAAGTTTTCAATAAATTTCTAGTATGAAGGTGCCTGCATATTTTTATAAACAAGTGAAGAAATAGAAAAAAAGGCTTAAAGGTCCAGGTTAACTTCAAGCCCAAATCATGGCTTTTTCTAACAGCATGTGCAACCTTGGGCTCTATTAGCAGTGGTTAGCAATGGCATGCAGAGAAGGAGTCATGTAATAAAATCTGCACTGGCGACATGAAACCTGCAGTGTTGCATTCAATTCACATTCCCAGATTTCACGAAGGGTGTTGAAAAGCTGATACATTTACACAGAAGATCACCATGTGTAGACAGTATGGGAGAAAGAGTGTTCTTGATTCGTCAGAAGGAGTAGGATGTTGAAGGGGAGTGCAAATTCTTTTTTTCTCTTTGAAGTCCTATAAGATGCTATTTGAACAAATGGATAGAACCCAAGAGCAGTCAAATTTTGATTGGATATGAGGAGGACATTTCTGGCTATTCATATTGACCTAGAAATAAAATAATAGTGTCCCTGACTATGAAGTTGTTTAAATGATTGTTATGTAGAATGGTTTCTATTAGAGCAGATGATCTAACCTAATAAGAGTGTGTCTCCTGATTGTTTCTGAACAGTGATTAATAGTCAAGATACTAAAATCTCAACCTCCTAAGTTAGTGTGACTCAGAGAAGAGTCCTGTTATTATGCTTTTCATTTGATGGAAATTTCCAAATCTGGGGAAACCATAAGTTTTAAGCTCAGATATAGGCCATATTCTTTATAGAGTATAATTATCGGTTTCCCTTGGGGAGTGGCTTTAAAGCCATCGTTTACATGGATTAGCAATATATATCCATTCAGTATCACCTAGGGAGTTTATCAGAGACTGATTGACAAGGTTTTAGATGGAGCTAGGCAACTTTCCTTTTAAGAAGTTTCCCAGGTGATGTGAAGAGTACCCATACATTCTACCATTGACTTAAAGGAGTTGTATTGGATGCTGAATGGATTTCAGTGCCTAAGCTAATCTTTTTCTCACTCCTGTCTGAAATTCTGAAGTTAGAACTATATTTCTTTACTACTCATTGGTGTTGATTTGTAAATTGTGAAAGCTTACATTTTGTATTGATATCAGTCATTTATTCATTAGTATGAATGAAGCATAATGAGAATTTTGATGAGGGAGCATAGAAGGGCAAAGAAACAAAGGTACTCAATAATGGAGTTGAAAGTCAGGGTAACAATGCTGACAACTGATACTGGTTTCTCTTCCCCCCACTTAAGGTGCCAGGACAAGAAATTGAACAACTCCAACAACTCCATGTGTAATCTACATGATTGATGCACATCCCCCTCCCCCAAGTTGTGCAGTGTACAACATGAACAACTGCACATGTTTAAAGGGCCCTTAATGCCCTTTAAACCTCTTTCTACACACACAACAAAATGTTTGTTCTAAAGCCTAAACATGACTGTGTCCCTCCAGTTAACTCTGTGGAAAAGGACATAAGGCCCGTTATTGACTCCTAGCTTTCTACTAACATCTTCACTCCCCAGAATAGATCAGATTTCCTGTTCCTTGGATGGCATTGTGTTATTTCACCCTCCATGCTTTGTAAATGTCTTTTCTCTGCCTGTAATAAATGCTCCCCCACCTTTTATTGTCTTCTTAAATCCTTCTTCAGTGCAGTGAAACATTGAGTACCGATGCTTCATTTAAGCATTAACCATTCTCCCATAACACATTTTTATCCATCATGGATTTGACATAGAATATTATGTAAAATTTCACACAAGCCAAAAATTTCTCATATTCAGGAACTATGTCTTGTTTGAATCTCCCATAGTGACTGCTCAGAAGTTGGTCAAGAAATGTTGAATCAGCGAATGAGTGAATGGGGTGAAAAGTGTGAAATCTGAGCATACAGAATTTTCATTTAATTATACTTCATGAGTTGGTTCTGGTGTGGCCCTGCTTTGATT
Source organism: Leopardus geoffroyi (assembly GCF_018350155.1). Lineage (NCBI taxonomy): Eukaryota > Metazoa > Chordata > Mammalia > Carnivora > Felidae > Leopardus > Leopardus geoffroyi. Next base: position 53,624,979 of record NC_059341.1, read on the forward strand.
TGAAGCATACCTGGAGTTTCAATCAATATTCAGGAAAAGCAAATTTTAAAGAACTGAGTATTGTTTTAACAGTTTCTGAACATTAAAAAATACCTTATTACTGATCATGCATGGTGACAATATTTACCAAATTGTAGAGCTCCTACTTGTGGAATGTCTGAATAAAATTTTATCCTGTAAGGATTTTCAATAGTTGGATCAATTAGAGAAGACGAATTGAAAAACTTTTAAAAACAAGGAATCCAGAAAGTAAGAGAAATCACATCTATAATAAACTTGTTCAGCTTATTTCTTAAGTAATCTATTAGGTTAATTTTAGTGTTAATTTTTCAACAAATATATAACCTGGAACCAAAAAAACTTCACAGCCAAAGTTCTAGAATTTTTAAACTGCTACAAAACTACCTTAGAATGTTAAACAGAATTTTTATTAGCTTAGAATTCTTCAGTAACATCTCAAATAGAACCCCAATCTCTCTACCCAAAAGTAAAAGATTAAAGTGTTGTGACACTTGATAATCTTTATCCAGTACCAAATCTACACTTAAAGCTTGATAATATATTTTCTTCTGCTTGTTTTCCTATTTTCTTTGTGAATTAATTGCATACTTAGAATTTTTAAAGGTCTAATTTAAAATTCATGGAAGAATGTAAAAATACATAATACCCTGTCACCATAGCAGGAAGTAATAAACATCTGTTGAAAGAATCACTATTTGAGCAGACAAGGCATTTATATATAAGATATGCAAGTGATTTAGTGTTTCTGTGGCTGCTAAACTCTGATGTAGTTCAAGCATATATTTCATACTTAGAAGTTATCTTTGTAAGATGTATGAAATACAAAATCAGAAATGTCAATATATAATGTCCTCCCCCTTCCCCATATTAGTTGGTACCTATCAGTCATTACTAGCCAAAATGGTGATCCTGCGTTTCTGACCTTATTAAACTTTCCAAACTTGGGTTTTGGTTTATCTTGGACTAACATGCTAAAGTAGAGATTCTGCATGCCTTTTCTTTTTATTGACTTTGATGGTACTTTTTTTTCCCTGTAGTAATTTCTCACTGCTTCCTGTAACAAAAGATAAATGATTTGAAGTAAAATATTAAAAACATATCTTGAGTTAACTTCAGGAAAAAGAAACTAACATTCAGTGGATAGGTTTTTGTCTTGTTTTGCCAGATACTGTGTGAGGCACTTCATTCACATAATTTATCTTAATTAATAATTCTGGAAGGCCAAAATTAAATTACTTTTTCAGCTGAGGTTTTTTTGACCACCTCCTGTGTATGGTTTTAGTGCTAGTAATGAGACAGTTTCATGGAAACAGGGCAGACAAATTTTGCCCCTTAAGAAGTTCATATTCAAGAGTTCTGGATAACATTACGCATTCACAAATGAAGAGAAAGACTTAAACAGTCTATAGGACTAGTCAAACATCACAGAGCTAGAAAGGGGTAAGGTTGTGTTCAAATCCACGTCTGGCTCTAGAGTGCCGCTTCTTTAAAAAAAAAAAAAAATTAGCATTCATTTTTGAGAGACAGAGTGTGAGTCGGGGAGGGGCAGAGAGAGAGGGAGACACAGAATTTGAAGCAGGCTCCAGGCTGTGAGCTGTCAGCACAGAGCCCGATGCGGGGCTCAAACTCACAGACCGCATGATCATGACCTGAGCTGAAGCCTGATGCTCAACCGACTGAGCCACCCAGACGCCCCCTAGAGTGCTGTTTTTGACTCCACAGCACTATATTACCTTTCACCAAGATATATTTGGTATCTGATTTATGAGACCATCAAAACACTTTACCAGATAAGGTAAAAATTCAATTTTTTATACCACTGCTAATTACCATCTGTTAAAATAAACTCACTGTTATTGAATGAAACCTTAATTTTAATTAGAAACAAAGCCCCATCTCGTGATAGAGGTTATAAATTTAGAGTCTCAGAAATTTAAATAACTGCAGGGTTAATCTCTGAACACCAGGTTTTCCGAACAGCCTTATAAATGTGCAGGAAATAAACATTTTGGAATTACTTTTCTGACAAAAAAAAAAGGTGGTTTCAGGGAACACACATATACCACTGCATTTTCTGCTGCCAAGCCTGCCTTCCATAAATTAGATTTATTATGTACAGTGCATGAGGAAGTTCTCCAAACCTGTGCAGCTCTCACACCCTCCCACATGACCACGTATGCAGCAGGACTGTTAAAGAGGTTAGTTTATTTATGATGGAGTAGAAATTACCTCTAAATATGAACTTTGGAAGACCTCTGAAAGTGCTGCAACCTTTCATTTTCCCACTGAGGTAAAATTTACTGTACTTCATCGTCTTAAAGCTGCACATCTGTCAAAGCAAAAGGTTGTAATTAAATTTCCTTGGAATTTTATGGAACTACAAATTTTTGGGTAGAGTCCTGCCGAATTCCACACTAACTGAAATGAAAAGTAGTTACGTGTGGCGGTTAGGAGAATGCTCTTTGAAGTAATAAAGATCCCAACTCCACCATGGAGCACATATATCATCTTAATACGACACTTAACTGCTGGAAGTCATAATTTTCTCATCTGGAAAATGAGATAATATCTACTTTGTAGGGATGTTCTGTGGATACGGTACATTGTAAAGCATTAAATCAAAAAGAGTGTCTAGAATAGAGTAGACATGCTCATTTAAATGGTAGCTTGAAACACCTCAGCATCCATCCTCTGCCACCACGACCGTCACCAGCCGCCTTTATCTGTTTCTGTTCAAGAACTATGTGTATGTTCCCTCAGAACATATACTACTCATTTACCCCAGTGCCACAAAGAACCACCTTACACGGGCACATTTGTCAAAATGTCCTGCATACGTCAATTAAGCATTTTCTTGGGTTTCTTTCCCAAAGACAGCAAGATCTCTCAAAGAGAGATTATGCTACCTTGTGAACTACTCCACTGAAAGACGATTAGCTTGAGCTCACCATTACACAGATTTCTTTGTTCTATGAGAAATGGTATTGTAACTGAGCTCCAAAGTGGAGATATCTTCCTTCCAAGTGTCTGTAAATGTCATTTAACATATTATTTATTGAGTTACCTCTGATTACATAGGTAAGATAAATTACCTGTCTCATTGGGAATGCCCACTTCTCGAGTAATTTATGAAGATGAATTGTAACATCATCCATAATCATTTTCAATGAGGATATTAATTTTTATGTTCTCTATTTTGCAAAACAAGTTAAGTTGTCCTCATTAAACTTGGATTTTAACTTTTTAAATTAATATTTTTGTTTACTTGGAATGTGAAGCAAAATGTAAATTTACAAAAAGTAAATTTCAGCTTCCTTAATAGTTACCTAACCATTTCGTTAGAGCTAATATATTATTTAAGATTAAGCTACAAAATTAAGCTGTAGAAAAATGATTCAAAGCAGGAGAAGAAAATAGAGCTCTGATGAAATCAACAATGACAAAAAAATAGAATTTAATCTAGCCATAGAAAGAATTTTTTTTTTAACCATAGAAAGAATTTTTGATAGCCTGTGAGTCGATTTTAATGTGTACTTTGGGTTTCACCTAATTAAGTAACTTTAAAAATCACCTGATGCTGTTCACTGGTAATTTTTTGGTGTTTGGGAATTTTATCTATATAAAATTTATTAAGTAATTTAAGGTATAACATGTTAATCTCTATGATTGGGATCATCTATAGGCTTCCATCCATGTAGAAAGAATTCTTTCTCTGCTTCATTCTGAGTTATATCGTGTTACATGATTCTGTTGAAATTAGCAGTTGATGCAATTTTCACTAAAGAGGCTGTTTCTTTCACCCTCCTTTTTTAACCCCCAAATACTTGATTGGACGTGGCAGAAAATATTTAATTTCAAATTGTAATCTGACAGTTTCATTTAGTTTCTTAAACACAGTATGATTGAAAAGATCTTTTCCAAATGTACAGCTAACCTCAGATGCATAGAACTAATAGAAATTAGGTCAACATTTGCATATTCACAAATCAAAGAATTTATACCTAGAAACTATTGCCACATCTTAATTTGAACTTTTTACAATACTAAACTATCTCATAAGTGAATGTTACTGAAAGAATTGCTTAAATTTTACATTACTGGTCTTTATGTTTTCTAAATGTGGTTTGGGAATAAAATATTACCTTATTCTGAAGCAGGAATTTGAGAACAAAATTTGCCTCAAATATAGATTGAATTGTGAGCAGTATTTCATGTGTTATAATTTTTATGTTGTCCACTGAATGTTAGAGTAGCAGGAAGTGGCAAAATTGACAAAAATAAAGATGTGAACATATTTGAAATAGAGTACTGTATGCAGACTAATTAAAAACAGAGGGATGAGTAGCTCGGCAGAAGCATTAAGGTATCCTAAAAACAGGAAACAAGGATTGCCTTGGTCTTACATACCTTGAAAGGACTAAATCCTCTACTAGCAGTAGACAGAACTGAAGAACAACTCTTTGAGCATTAAGCAGTCCATTGCCAGTGGGAATAAGATTAGACACTCTTTATTTTAAATATATTCAATTTATGGAAATTTACAAAAATAAAATTTGTCTTGTAGAGAACAATTTTCTTGTCAGTCACCTAAAGACCTTCCTTGATAATGAAAATATTATATATTTTTTCTTAGTTACGTGCTATTATAGGCACAGGTGGACTTTCTTACACAAAGGAATAAAAGAAAAGGGTAAATTGATAAATGTTGAATGAATGTATGCTTTCCAGTTTCTACTTTTAGATCTTTAAGTTTCAGAGCCACTCATAAGTTTACAGTTAGTTATTTGTAATCTTTGTTAGGCTTATCTTTTGCATTTTCATTATGACACACAACACTACCATGTTGCCTTAAGTGTTCATTCAGAAAATATTCTTTGAGTATCTATTTTGTGTTAAGTGCTATAAATGCAAGAATAAGCATGATTCTTGCATACCTGAAAAAAAAAACCAGCTACACATCATTCATCAATTCATTAAATAATTCAATAAACATTATGACTCTTCTGTGTGGGCAGACACTGCATTAGGCATTAGAAATAGGAACACAAAAATGAAATTGCCATGTTCTTAGAATGGATGAAAGTGTGTTTGGTACTGTGTTGGCAGCATGCTTTGAGAATGATAGAGACTATAAGAAAAATATAAATACATTTGATATTCACGTCATGCCTGATAGAAATGAGGGGCATTTGAGACTCGAGAGTTGATTCAAAATTAGACAAGGGAAGGGTTGTGGAGGATTTCCCATGCAAAGGCAAGGTGTATAAAAGCTTAACAGAATTTTAATTCCGTAAAACAAAGTGAAGAGTGCTGGTTGGGAAGCAGCTTGAGACTGACAGAAGTCACATCTTGCTGTTCCTTGTACTTTTTTTTTTTCATTCAAGTGTAATTAACATACAATGTTGTGTTAGTTTCAGGTGTAGAATATAGTAATTCAACAATTCCATATATTACTCACTACTCATCATGATAAATGTACTCTTAATCTCCTTTACCTATTTCATCCATCCCCCTCCTACTCCTCTGGTAACCATCTGTTGCTCCTCCACAGTTTAGAGTCTACTTTTTTGTTTGTTTTTTGTTTTCTTTTTAGTTTGTCTCTTTTTTTTTTTTTAAAGCTTATTTATTTTTTTGGCGGGGGGAGAGAGAGAGCAGAGGAGGGGCAGAAAGAGTGAGAGAGAAAGAGAGAGAGAGAGAGAGAGAGAGAGAGAGAGAGAGAGAGAGAGAGAGAACGAGAACCATAAGCAGGCTTCGCACTGCCAATGAAGAGCCCAGTGAGGAGCTTGAGCTCGTGAACTGCCGAGATCATGACCTGAGCCAAAACCAAGAGATGCTTAACTGACTGAGCCATCCAGGTGCCCCTTGTTTTGCTTCTTAAATTCCTCATATGAGTGAAATCATATGGTATTTGTCTTTCTCTGACTGACCTCGCCTAGCATTATACTCTAGATCTATCCCTGTTGTTGCAAATCATAGGATTTCATTCTTTTTCACGGCTGAATAATATTCCATTATATATATATGTACACACACACACACACACACACACACACACACACAACTTTCATTCATCTATTGATGGACATCTGAACTATTTCCATAATTTGGCTATTATAAATGATGCTGCAATAAATATGGGGGTGCATGTGTTTTTTTATTTTTTTTATTTTTACCCAGTCTTCCAGGTATAAAGTGATATCTGATTCCCTGATGATGGATGATGTTGGGCATCTTTTTATATGACTGCCAGCCATCTCTTTGTCTTCTTTAGAAAAATGTCTATTCAAGTTCTCTATCCATTTTTAATTAGATTATTTGTGTTTTTTGGTATTAAGTTCTATATGTGTTTTGGATTCTAATCCCTTATTAATACATCGTTTGCAAATATCTTTTCCCATTCAGATTTCCTTCTTGTTTAGTTGATGATTCCCCTCACTGTACAAAAGCTTTTTATTTTGGTGTAGTCCCAATGTTTAATTTTTCTTTTGTTCCCTTGCCAGAAAAGATAAAAAATGCTTCTTCGGCTAATGTCAGAGAGACTACCACCTATGTTTTCTTCTAGGGATGCTGTGGTTTCAGGTCTCATATTTAGGTGTTTGATCTAGTTTGTGTGTAGTGGAAGAAAGAGGTCCAGTTTCATTCTTTTGCATGTACAGTGTTCTCAGCACCATTTGTTGAAGAGACTTTTTTTCCCATTGTATATTCTTGCCTCCTTTGTTATGGATTAATTGACCATATAAATATAGACTTACTTCTGGTCTCTCTATTCTGTTCCATTGATCTATGTATCTGTTTTTGTGCCACTATCATACTGTTTTGAACATTGTAGTTTTTAGTGTATCTTAAAATCTGGGATTGTGATAGCTCCAGTCTTATTCCTTTTCAAGCTTGCTTTGGCTATTCAGTCTTTTGTGGTTCCAAACAAATTTTAGGACTGTTTGTCTAGTTCTGTGAAAAATGTTGTTGGCATTTTGATAGAGATTGCATTCAATCTTTAGACTGCTTGGAGTAGTATGGACATTTTAACAATATTGTGTTTTTAGATGATACTTTGCTAAGGCTTTTGAAGGACCCTGAATTGGGAACTAATATGATTAGATCTATAATTGAGGAAGATTATTCTTTTAGCAACATAGATAGGAGATGGATTGCTTAACACTTTTCAAAGTCATTCTGTAGCACTTGGATAATAGATGAGCTGAAAGCAAGAGATGTGAGGCAGGAGACAAGTTAGGACACTATGAGGATAAAAAAGATAAAAACAAGCTGGACAAGTGTGATTGTAGAGATTCAAAGGAAGGTTATGTCCTGTCATGTCATGTGTTGTGTCTTGTCCTCAGGCCTTTTATGACCTCCTCTAAACTAGCTAGTCCCCTCACCATACATCTCTATTATTTACTACCACAGCCTTATGTTTCCTTTATACTATTTATTATAATTTGTAATATTTTTATTTACTTATTTATCGTACTTATGAGTATAGCTGTAAATGGGGTGAACCCAGGCATGCTTTCTTCACATTTGTGTTCCCAGTGCCTGAGCAAAATATTTGGCACATAGTAGCTACTTGACAAATATTATATTTTTACATTTTTATATTATATTATATTATATTATATTATATTATATTATATTATATTATATTATATTTTATATTACATTAATAAAAAATAAATATGTGGGAAGAACAAGCAAAGGATATCTTTTATTTTTTTTAATGAGGTAAGTAGGTAATGTGGTGTAATCATTGAGATAGGAAATGGAGGAGGAGAAGCAAATTTGGGGGGAAAGAGAATACAGATTAAGTTTTGAGCCCATACAGATAGTTTCACTTTAACGTGATCACCTTCTAAGAGGCAGTTGCACATATGATTGTGAAGTTCATGAGAAGGGGCCAGACTAGAGATGTAGATTTGGAAGTTTTTGAAGATTTGGAAATTTATGAACTAAGCCAGCTGCAGTTGCCCAAACAGAATGTGAAAGAATGAGGAGATGGCACCCTGCGACACAACACAGCCTCAGGAAATGCAGTAGCATTACTAACAGCATGAGAAGAGGAAAGTATTAAATCTTCCCAGGATATCACGCAGAAACCAGCATAAGGACTACCTACACTACCCAAAGATTACCCAAACAAAGAATCCTAGGAATGGTTTTCAATTCTGAAGAGTCAGCTGGAGCAAAGTTACAGGAGGAGGCATAAAAGCACAGTGCTTTGAGAGCCCAGTGAATAGGTCAGCATGGTGGAGTAGCACTCTAGCACATGTGATCCCTGTGGGTCAAGTGTGGTGGAGAAGATGGGTTAGGTAAGAACCACTGTGACACACTTTGTTTGCCCTACTAAGGAGTTTGGAATGAAACCAGTACGTAATAATCACTGAAGGATTTTAAGGAAGGAAGGTCTGCTACATTAAGTCCCACCCCTCCTCCCACCATGTCATTGAATTCTGTATTTTTTGGATTGGTGCATGTTCACATTCATGTGTATTTTTGCATAACTTCCATGAGTCTGGGAATCAGAGTGTGAATTTGGATTCTAACTGGCTTAGTTAGCCCCTAACTAGTACCATGATTTTAGACCTTAAATAACTTCTTTATGTTCCAGCCTTCTTAATTAAAAAAAAAATCATGAATTTGGCTGTGTTATCTGTAATGTCACCCATTGCTTTACAATTTTGTGGTTGTGGTATGTGCTTTGGAAATGGGATTTGATGTATCCTAAAAATGCCCAGTCATTTTATTTGCCAGAAATAAGGGGAAAAAATTCCTTGGTTCTTTTTATAATTATGGGAAAGCTCGTGAAAAATGTAAAGGCTACTGCAGTAATAGTTTGCAGGAGATGGGACAAAAGTGGAGATGTGCAATTAGAAACGAGTAATAAATTTAGGTTTGAAAAATTCATCAGAGTGGGAGAGGAGCTGTTCTTTGAGAATTGCACCCATTTCACTACTTGTTCCAGGGAGAAACTTTAATGGAGTCAGAAGAAGTTGGTAAAGATTATTTGTGAATTAGGTTTCACTTCCTCTGTGAGAGTTTCACACTATTCCGAAGGAGTACAAGGCCAAGGCAGCCTTCATAAATAAGTGGTATTTCTTATATTGTTTTTATTTTTAATTTAAGGATAGTATCAATCAGGATGGAAAAGTACTGAAGCATTAAAGAGACCTCGACTCTCAAGACCATAAGGTTTATTTCATGCTCCATCATGTGTTGTCCATCATGCTTTGGCTTGGAGCTGTGTCCATATTGCACTTCCATTAAGACGAGGTGGTGGGACAGCTGCCATCTAAGGCATTGCCAATCATTGGCGGGGGGTGGGGGTGGGTAGGGAGGTTATTTCTTGAGCAATGAAGTACCACACTCTGAAAACACGCATCACTTCTCCCTATAACTCATTGGCCACAGCCAGTAGCATGGCTCCACCTAACCATGGAGGAAGCGGGCAGTTGTAATCCCTCCAATGTGTCCAGAAGAGAGGAAAGTTGGGAATATTTTACAAACACCACCTTGGTTCACCCTTCTAATTATTGCTGGATGAGAAAATTATTCTCCCCAGAGTTAAAAACAAATACACTTCTCTCCTTCTCAGGGGAGACAACCAAAAACTTTCATCCAGTGTCCATGTGATCTGTTCTTTCCTCATTAGGGAGTGTATTAGTTTGCTAAGGCTGATGTGACAAAGTGGCTTAACGTGAGTGGCTTAAACAAAAGAAATTTATCGTTTCACAGTTCTGGAGGCTAGAAATCTAAGATCAAGATGTTCATGGGGTTAGTTCCTTCTGAGCGCTGTGAGAGAGAACTTATTCCATGTCTCTACATAGATTCTGGTGGTTTTCTGGGCATCTTTGTTGTTCCTCGACTTGAATAAGCATCACTCCGATCTTTGCTTTTATCTATACATAGCATTGACCTTGTGTATGTGTACGTCTCCAAATTCTCCCTTTTTATAAGGACAGCAGTCCCATTGCATTAGGGTCACTCTAAAGACCTCATCTCCAAATAATGTCACCCTCCAGCGTATGGGAGGTTCACATCTCAACTTATGAATTTGGGGGAACACAGTTTAACCCATAACAAGGAGTAATGGGCAGTAATTTCTGTATCAGATGTGGATGTGGCTCCTGTTGATCCTGAGACCTCTAAATGTAAAAGACAGCTTACCAGCCTTCTCACTCTCCCCCGACTAGTACACACACATACAGACACACTCACACAGTATGCACGGGTGGAAAATGGGCAGAATCAGCACAGCAAACACTGTCACTTGGAAAGGGAAGAAAGGAAGTCACACAGCATCACTAATGTGAAACAGTTCCAAAGCCTTATTGGGAAACCCTTATCCTGGGATAGTATACATTTTTTCTTAGATCTTGGTTCTGCTCCCTGGAAGAAGGCCCCTGTCCATTGTTCCCTAGGTCCCTGGCTCTGACCTCAGAAGTTCTCCCTGATTATCCTCCAGGACCACTTGTAAACTGGGCATTGGGAAGCATGCCCTTCTTTGGAACTGAGCACCTTTATTTGATCACTACCTACAGAGTGTTGGGATCCAAAGGGTTGTGTTAAGTACTGAAAACTCATTCGTTTCCTGGTATAACCCTTTCAAAAACATAGCTCCTTTTTAAGCCGATTGCATTCAGCTTTGTATACTAATTACATCTACAGTTTGTTTCTGCATATATGTCTTAGATGTGCTATATCTTCCCATATGGTGTATGCTTCTTACTCCCACTTTAGATTCTGATAATATGAGACTATTAGACTTTGTTGGAAAACCCTACCAGATTTTGATAAGAAAAGTATCTTTCTTTAGTCTCTTTTTTCTGAGTTATTTTATCCTACTGAAAGGATATATTGAGTGCTGTGACCTTAATTTAGTTTTGTTTTAAGACAACCTGGTCCATTCAGAGGTTTCAGCAATGGGAGTGATGCCCATATTCTTATTAATCCTTACCAAGACTGAGTAGTTACAGGCATTTTTAGTTCTGTCTCCTCAGCTTGCTTTTTTGCCATGTGAGAATGGGAAGCAGTTGCCTCTTTTCTTTCTTATAAATGATAACACTTTTTTTCTGAGCTTATCTGTTTCTTGTCCTGCCTTATCAAATACAGCTCACAGTAACCAACACGTGCTACTCATATCCTGTTTTTCATTCTTTCTGCTAGAGCTACAAGTTCATTAGATCCATCATCTACCTTCAAAGATATTGAGAGCGACAGTGTTACCAAACATTCCTTCTCTGCATCACATAGACTGTCTCTTTCCAGATTCTGAGGGTAGGTTTCTCACCACCTGCCACCAGATCCCTAACCCATTGCCTCATATATTAGTGATTTTTTTTACAGCAACACTCCACTTTTGTCTGCCAGTTTCTGAATGGCTTCTTATTACCTTAGGTTATGTTTTGTTAAAATCAAAGCAAAGATCTTAGACTCAACCTATAGGTGTAGAGAAAGCAGTTGAAGAGCCAAGTACAATTTGAGTGAAGGCATCCTTGACAGGAAGAAAAACACATGCTTACAAGGTTGGCTTAGAGTTGATTCGTTCATAAAAAATATTCTAAAAGCTTTAAGAAACACCTATTTGGGATGGAGAAATGAGACCAGGCATATTAGATCAAAATTTAATATAAAAACAAAATATAGCCAGTTAAAATTGTGTAGTGAGCACTACAGAGGTGTCCAATCAAATTAAATTCACTGTGCCCACATTATATTTATCATGTAATAAACCATTGTGGGGGGAGGCCTCCTGCACCACTTTTAATGAGCTCATGACTTGGAGGTGGGGGATTCTGGGGAGGGAGCAGAGAGTTTTTGACTAATTCTTGGGGTTCAAAAACATGACTCCCTTGTTCAGAATTTAAAATTTGAATTAGAACCATAAGAACACATAAAAGTTAAGAAAACAGAACATAACATTTTAATGGTCTAATATTGACTATAGTGGGTGGAAGTCAAAGAGAAAAATCAGTGTGGACTGAAGTCTTCAGGGATAATTTCACAGAAGCTGTTGGCTTTAAAGAATGAATAAAAGATGATGGGGTGGAAATGAAGAAAAGGTCATTTCAAAATTCAACCCTTGTAACCATACTGGTAATATTAAAAATATTCTAAGGTCCAAAAGCATTTAGTCAATTTAGTGCTATGATCCTAGCAGTCAATGAACCAGTGTACCTTTTGGTGGGCAAGGGCCTTTTGATTCTTTTCTGTTTCTATTTCTATTGATCGTGGAGCTGGGAAAATGACTGCAAATTATTTTTTGCTCTTTATTTTTTGTGACACTGAGCGCAGTAGTGTGTGCTAAGTCAGAGGAATAAATGCACAGGCTAGTATTAAAATCGTGCTCCGCATACTCACATTGCTTTCCTGACACGCATGAAAATGTGCAAGCATTTCCTAAAAGTGACAGCTAATGGTATAAATTAACCTCCTGAATCTGGTTCTGTCATTTTCAAAAGTACTGTAGCGCGTGAAATATGAATAGTAAATGGGAAGAAGAATGGCATCCCCTCCTCCCGCTTTCAGAAGCAGATGGAAGGTTCCACTATCAAGAAAATTATAACCTCTCAGTTTGTTTATTACTGAGATTTTCAAACAACCTTCCTTTACAGTGAACTAATTTAGGCTTGGAGGGAAAAATAGCAGAGGACAGTTCTGTTTAAATTTCCTTTTAAAACTGTGAAAGGCTTGCCGAATACTGAGCTTTATCACCGGCGGAATAAAGGCAAACTAGCAGTAGTTTATCACCATGGCAAACATATTCAATTCAGTTTGAATAGCAGGTACACATTTAATGCCAGACGGAATGCTTACACTTTTAGGACTTCGAGGTAAAATTCTAGTTTTTGTTTTGTTTTACTAAAGAATCATTAAGCAACAGGTGACTAATATCGATAGAGGTCATCGTATGAGAAAGATACAAGGAATGGAGAACATGCTTCCTAGCTTGGAGCCAAATGTGTCTCCCACTCCTTCACCTGATACCTTCCCCCTCATGTTAGACTTCGCTGCTACACTAGTTAAATACACACATGCATAGACATTGCAAACAGCAACATGTTAGGGCTTGCAATATCTTTCTTTGGAATCGAGCGTTTAGTATATTCATACATACTTGTTTCTAAATGTGAAATCTATAGAGAAATCGTGAAATACCAGAATTTAAAAATTGGACAAAACTTCATTGACTAATAGGATTAAGAAGAGAAACACCTTATAAAGACTTCATTTACATTGTAAAAATGTGGTTTTTCTTTGTGTTATTTAGTTTGGTGGCTTTTTATTTTTCATACTCTTCACAAGTCTCTGTTCATTGATTCAGAAACTTCTAAAGACACATTTTTACAAAAAAAAAGACATTGCCCTCCAAATTAAGACCTAGTGGAAATAGCCTTCTCTGTCCCGTTGCTTTAAAACTGGATATAAATGAAATTATTTTGATGGAAAGAATTCAAGTCATTTTGTAAATAATAGCAATATTGTTGTTAATTTATATTTAAAATGGTTCAGAATACTGAAGTTGGAATATTATAGTGAAAAGCTATATACATTATACTGTAAATTATTAAACAGAATGATTTGTCACCATTGATCCATGGTACAAGTTAGAATCTGAAACAATAGTCATTACAAATGCACGTATTGATGTTTATAGCAATATGTTGGGGACTGTAGACTTTTTTTTTCGTTTTTGTGTTTGCTCTTGTCTGTAAGTAGAAATATTTACTCTGATGTGATTCTTGTTTGCACTTGAAAACAAGTGCCGTGTTGTAGAGTGAAGTCATGGTGAAATATAGAAGTGAAAGAATAAAAGGAAGTGCATTTAGAAACAATATTCTCCCACAGTCCTAATATGCAGAGGGGGAAAAAAAGAACAATTTTAGTAATTACTAGAACTATTCTTAGGAAACTACTGCCTATGGAGCTCTTAAATTCTGCAGAACAGTTTTATAATTGCAGACCTATTCCCTGTTCCTTCCCTTTTTTCTCCCTCCCCCACTCATTGTCTGAAAACTGTTTTTTGTTTGTAAATATCCAAACTGTACCAAGTCAAGCCTCCACCAGAATGCTGGAATTACCTGCCCACTCCAAAAGAACTCAGATTCTGAAATATTCTCCTTACCCCCACCTTGCCTCATGCATGGTATAAATTCTTGAATATAGAAAATATTTTTTAATCTCCTATATTTTCTGTGCTCTCCGTAAATAAATAGTTGTGATTTAGGGAAGCACTAAGTATAGATAGATAATTTTTCCACTGATTTCTAGATTGCCCTCAAGGAGTTGCTTTATTTACCTTACTATAATTCCTACAAGTCATTTCATCTAGAATGAAGATTGGTTAAGAATCTCTTTTAGTTGGATTTCACTAAGGGGAACAGTATAGAGGATAATGGTGAAGAGAGCAAAGACTCTTCTCCAATTTCGTGGAGTCAGAGACTGCCTGGAATCAACCCCTGCCCCTTACTTATTACATGTATGCCCTTGAGCAGGTTACTTTAACTCTACCAACTCCTCTGTAAAATATGTATAATGTTAGTACCTTCTTGCCAGGGTGTTATGAGGACTAAATGGCAAAGTTATATCAAGTGTTAAATTAGTCGCAGGCGTAAAATAAGCCCTTAGTAAGTGGTAATTTTTATTCAATTTCCCACTATGATATTTGTTCACTTTTTTTTTTCTTGATCAATGAAATTAAGAAACTACTAATGTTCCTACAAAAAAAACCAGCTTTCATTTTTATAGTCTACAAATAAGAGAAAACACAGATGGAGTGAGATACGTATTAATTCTAGTATAATATAGAACAGGAGTGCCACTTAGTTTCTGTGGAGAGCTTTGGGTACAGAAGAGGTTTTTTTTTTCATTAAATTTTTTTAATGTTTATTTATTTTTGAGAGACACAGAGCATGAGTGATGGAGGAACAGAGAGAGAGGGAGACACAGAATCTGAAGCAGGCTCCAGGCTCTGAGCTGTCAGCACAGAGCCTGATGTAGGGCCCGAACTCATGAATGGCGAGATCATGACCTGAGCCAAAGTCAGATGCTTAACCAGCTGTGCCACCCAGGCACCCCCAGAAGAGGTTTGATGAGGACAGAACAAGAGCTGATTGGCAAAGGCCAGTTTCAGCCCAGATTCAGAAACATCTTCTAATGACTACAGCCTTCCAGTTTAGAAAGACTGCTTTGTGAAGTGGTGAAGTCCTCGTTACTTTCAACAAAAAGGATCCCAGGAAAGACTGGGTGCTCTTGTTTAGCAGTCACACAGATGGGCAGTGTCCGTTGTCAAAAGTATGACCCTCGATGCTCTCAATTTTTTTGTGAGGTAACCTACAAAATCAAACTTGGAAATACTAGGTCATTAGAGATTCACATTTGGGTGGGATGATATGTTATCTACTCAAAAATCAAATGTTAGTGTGATTGGTGAATTATAGACATTGGTCAGTTGCCCAGGAAACTGTATTAAGTAGTATATTACATGACTTGCAATCCCAAATTGTTGATCAAAGGGAGCACCTGGGTGGTTCCATCAGTTAAGTGTCTGACTCTTGGTTTTGGCTCAGGTCATGATCTCACCTTTCATGGGTTCGAGCCCCACGTTGGGCTCTACACTCACAGTGCAGGGCCTGCTTGGGATTCTCTCTCCCTCTCTCTATGCCCCTCCCCTCCTCACACTGTCTCTCAAAATTAATAAACATTAAAAAATTATTGCCATTTGAATGTGATGCCCTTAAGTTTCTTATCTCTCTAGAATGTTTCCATCTAGCTAAGGTTTAACAGCATCATTGCCCAATATCAGGACCTTCTACTTCACCTTGACAGGCTTCACACATACTGATTGTTCCATGGTAGCAACCAGTAATCCTGACTTGACATAGTAATGCCAGACACTTTTTTTTTTTTTTAGAAACTGATTATAAGACTGTTGTATAAGTTTTCTTGTCCTTTTTTACATTACAGTCCTAGGAGTAACTCCCCAAAGCACTATTATGAATATGAGATGTTTTATGTCTTACGTTGACTCAAACTCAGGCTAGGTCTTAGACAAGACAAAGCTTGTTCTGTCTAATGGATCTGTCTCAAGTGTGCCATTAAAATTTTGAGTATCTTCTTTTTTCTGGTGATTTTTATCTTTTGTGTCCTTGCTTCTGTTCCTCTGAAAACGTGTTAACTGTTTTCTGGACAGTTTTAGAGTCTGTTCTCTTGATTTCTCTATTTTATTAGAAGAAAAATAGTTTCCACTTAAAGACAGTTATGATTAGGTAAGGCACTCAGCACATTCTTTGCTTCTCTATTTAATACTTTCTAGAAGGGATGTTAGATATTTTTGCTGATTATTAAACGTTTTAAGGTACAAATCTAATAATTCCTTGTTCTTATTCTCTCTTCATTTACCAAACTGATATTTTCCCTTGCCTGATTCTGCCAGGGCCTTCTGAGTTTTTTATTTTCCATTCTTAACCCAATACACAGAGCTCATAAAAAACAGTAGTTATCAAGTGACTGGTGTTTTTTAAAAACTTGCTTAGTTTATACGTTGAGTGAAGATGTTGCCTCTAAATCAGCAGCTGCTAATGACCTTTTGTTCCAGGAAGCTGTGAGAAATCCAGATGGAGTCCTGGAGCTGAAGCATAGTTTAGGCTTCGCCCCAAGTTGGTATTTTCCAAATGTACCTTGTTGAGTTTTATCTTAGGCCCTAATGAATTTATTCTTAGACTTTGCAAGATTCACCTCAACTTCAATAACAGGGTATTCATTCCCTTGCCTTCTTTTTCCCATTCCCCCTTCTGCCTTAAAGTAACACAACACAAGGCATTAAATATCTTGTAAAGCTACAGGATCAGCATACCTGCCTTCCATCCTGCCACCACCTTTTGCCAGTTGATGGGCCTTTTGGTAGTTTACAGAATCTCTCTGAATCAGATTCTTCTTGTGTAAATGGTAATAACAATTCCCACTTATCAGGTTTTTGTTTTGTTATTAAAATGGATAATGTGTGAAAATACCTAGCATGTTACTAGGCACATAATAAATCTGCAGTAAGTCCTAGCTGGTTTTCTCTAGCTATAAAAAAGTTGTCTTTTGAATTCTTTTTTTTTTCTTTGCTGCACATGTTCTGCCTTTTTTCCTTTCTTTCATTACTTCCATAGCCATCCCTTGAACACTTAATACCATGCTAGGCACTGAAGACGCAAAGATGAATAATACTCTCCCTACAGTGGAGAGAGTTCAGTGCCATGCAAAAATGGACATGCACCATCAAGTGTTGAAATTAACTTGAGGATGTGTGCACAGGTCATTTTCAAAAAAACTTCTGGAAAAGGGTCAGCAGAGGCCTTCTGGAGGACAGGAATTGCTAAACTAAAGCTTAAAAGATGAGCAGAAAGACTTGAGAAGATACGTCTTCTGTGTAGAGGAAACAACATAATCCAGAAGCCTGCAACAGCCTGCTCAGAAGAACAAACCAGAAATATTTTATAGAAAGAAAAACAGTGGCAAGAGTCGAGTTGAAAATGAGAGGGAGAGTAAGAGCTCAATCACACAAGGCCTCATTTTGGATATGCCATGTTCCCTTTTAGAGTTAGTGGGTGAAGACTTTCAAATTCTACATTCCTCCCATTATTTCTTCTCCCTGCACCCCGACCACCATGCGTACATCACTAACTTTGCTCTTTCTACTATTGGAACTGTATCCTATTCCTCCAGTCAGTTGAAACAGGGTAGAAAGTTTAATACATAAGAGGGAACTCTTGAAAAAAAAGTCAGCCCAGAGCACACATAGTCCTATCTGTACTTCATAATCACTCACCTAACTTAGAGGATGAATGTATTTTCATCAGAAGTTATAACTGGAAAATAAGGATATTAAAAGTTCTTTTCAATATTAGATGTTTAAAATTTTTTAAAAAGTAAAAATGCAAAACTTTTAGGAAAGGTGAAGAACGAGGTCCATAGCAATGTCTCTAAGCAATACCAAGATTGGTTAATCTTAATTAATAGACTTATCCTTAATATATAAAATTATTTTTTCAAAATTGTTTACCTTTGATAAAGGTCTGCCTAGGTAAGTGAAATGTACCAGGATTTGGATAAAATTATCTGAGTCAAACGTGTATGCTTTTACCTTGAGAAATAATGTGTTTGGAGCCTAAAAAGGAGCTGATTAATTGGCTTTTAATGAGACCAGTTTACTCTTTATGGTTGATAGTACTTGCCCATTTCCAGGAACAGACTGGGTATTGTGAGTATTCAACTTCTCCCTTTTAAGTAAAAAAATCATAATAGGCAATAATAATTTAAAATGTGTATTCTCCTTTACACTATGTGTAAATATTAGAGTTGGTTTTTTGTTTTGTTCTAATTAGGACTTCTGGAAAGGATTTGTATTGGATGGGTGTCTCTTTTATGATTCTGTTTCTTTGATGAGG
Organism: Leopardus geoffroyi; assembly: GCF_018350155.1. NCBI lineage: Eukaryota > Metazoa > Chordata > Mammalia > Carnivora > Felidae > Leopardus > Leopardus geoffroyi. The sequence goes on from NC_059341.1 coordinate 53,643,428, forward strand.
TGCAAACATTCAGTTGACTTATTTGCTTTTTTTCAATAATTTAGAAAAATATGTGTTTCATGGAGTTATATCTAAGGCAAAATAGCTTGATAACTATATCATATGATTTCAACATTGAAAAAAAATCTGTCCATCCAAGTTTCTAGTGAACTATTAAAAGATGTGTGCAGATATGTAAGCTCTCAAGCCATTGCATTCAGCCTAAGGCTGCAGACTTATTCTCTGTAACACTGGGTGTTTATTTACAGGGATCAAAGAGAGCATGTGTGGAATCACAAGTCACATTAATAGTTTTCTTTAACACCTCTAGTCTTGGAATAAATGTACTTCAAGTCCTAAAACACAAATAGAAAAGACTTTAAATTTTCTTTTTAATGTAATGATCTATACAACCTTTGACTGGAATTTGGAGAGCTGGGGCCAAATGGCACTGTTGCTCTGATGCTAAAGCCGGTTCTTAAAAAGGAGCAGAGAAGAAATAGAGAAAAATCTTTTAAAATGGCTACTCTGCTCCTGTCCTCCACAACTGAAAGTCAGAGCTTTTGCCAGAGAGGAGGGGAGAGCAAAGTTGGGGGTGGAAGGGAATGATGAAGAAGGCAGTGGGGGCAGTTGTTTTTCTGTGCCTGCTGACGTCAACGAAATTGCCAGATGGCATTTGAATGTTTTGCAAAAAGACAGGAGCCTTTTATTACAGCTGTCACATGGGGTTTCATTCATTTGCATTCCCAGAAGTGGTCCAAAGCTTTCCCTAACTGTAGGAGTAATGAGGGCTCTGTACCTTCGGAGACCCAGAGAGCCTTTTGTAGGATGTTGTTACCTTAAGTGGCTCTGATAAGGGACACATGCTCAGAGAATGGCATATTTCACTGTCAGCTTCAGAGGGCTATGAATTACGCAGCTTCAATTAGGACTATAATGTGATCATTCAGAAATATTCTCTGCAGAAGGTCTTTTGTGGATCCTGACAGCTTTGGAAGCACACTCAGCAGCACCTGAAGGGTTAAAAATGGCAATAATGAGCTCTAGGTAAAAACCCAGGTTTTGTGAATTTATCCCAGGACTAAAAAAATACCTAATGGAAATAGACCTGTGCATATGTACAAACAGCTTTAGCATCACCATCTTGCCCTGTGCTGCTGTCATCCCCACACCATTTGGAGGGACAAGAAAGGAAAAATGAACTTTTAGAAAATCTGTGGGTCCATGCATAGAAGCAAGAGGCTTTGAAATACCAGGGACTGTGCTCAGAAACTGACTCCAGGCCACTCTCTTGAGCCAGGCTGACCTGTTCCCTTCATACTCCATTCCTCCCACTGCCAGAAAATTTCATGTTTTACTTAATTTTCATGCCTAGAATTTCTGAAAATTTTAATTCACTGGATTGTCAACTACATTTTAATATGACGTACCTATTTCTGGGACAGGTAATTGGATGTGTTGATTTCCACAGCTAATTTGAGAATGACAGAAGAGATAAGGTACTTATACCAGAAAAGTTTTTATCTTTGTTTGCTATCACTCATATTACTTGTTACCACAAATACCAAAATGAGTTGATATTTGAAGACGGAGCTGTGTTACCCCGGTCACTTCCTCCTTCTTACCTCAGGTGAATGATATGATGCACTGTTTTGATGGCAATAGGTCTGTGTGTTGTGCTGAAAGGAAAAGCAGCTTATATACCAAGGGAATTGGAGGCAAGGGACAAGGAAGGCTTAAAAAATTAGCTATTTGTATTACCTAGTTTCAGTCTTAGGCCCACACTGGCAGTGATAACAGAGTACCTACAATGGGACTGATCACCTCAATTTGGTCAAAAATCTTTCGCCCTTTTGTCAGTGGCAACACATGATGCAGATGTCAAGACTACTGGCTCAGTGATGGACAGACCTAGAGCAGTTTCTATGTGCCCTGTTATGCTGCCAATGAAACCAGTCCAGTCACTGCTACCGTTCCATGCTCCAAATACATATACAGGGTCAGCCATGAAATATTTTCCAAATATTAACTATGAGAGTGGAATTGTGGGGAGTGTGTTCATCTTATTTTAATTTCACTTTCTGGTTCTGATTTAGGATCTAGGGAGATGTAGGAGATGATGATGAAGATTATGAAGGTTTCATACAAAACCTTGCAGTTTCCTCTGATTCCTTTTTCCCTCTCATCCTTAGGGGCAGGGGCCCATGTAGTGGCATGACCAGTGTCTTATATTCCTGAATAGATCCAGATCTGAGAGGTGCCCTGAGGTCAGGAGCAAGGAACATAACACCAACATCAAAGAATACCTCTTAGGAGAAAGATGGTATCAGGAAACACAACCCAAATGGGCAGGATGATGGGAATTAAAAAGAGATGGGATATAAATATAAATCACCCACTCCCAACCCCAGGCAGCACCAAGGTGTTTTACAGGTGGAATCAAGATGAGAAACGTATTCATAAATACATATTTCACACAGAGTGTACTTGGATGTAAATCTCAAGAGCATGCAGGCAACGGTAGATCTATTACACACCGTGTTCCTGTTTCCCTGAGAATAAACTCTAGGACAGCTGTCGTGTTAATAGCAGTGTCCTACTTTGTGTGTCCTAACTGTCCACTCAGAAAGTACAGAGCACTTGTACGAGGCATAAGTATTGCTACTGTTGATACTACAATGGCCATTATTCATTGCCACCTATCTAAAATGCTAGAGTTTTGCCTGAGCGTTACCAGAATTAAAACAATATGTTCCTGAATATAACTTCAGGTGATAGTCATTTTTGCCAGATTGTGCTTGTCCCCATAAAATCCTAAAACAGCAAGCCTATGATTCATTTATTTCTCAACTATAGAGACATAATGTTCTGTAAACTTATCTCCTTTTTTCATGAAGTAGGTTTCTGATTGGGCAGTAATATGGTATATTGCATATATTGGACAGTGCTACAGTTCAAGACAATATAAAACCATATGTAGATTTCACTGTTTTGAATGGAGTGTCATAGCAAAGAATTGAATAGCCAATTGTCAACTTACATTAGAGTCAAACCACCATCTACTCTTATTTTAATAACACCATTTCTCAGTCAGAAGCAGTTAGTGTAGAGTTTGTAGGGTCTGGTATCTCATTGCTGGTGCCATAATCCAAAACGCAATTCCATTTCACAAAGGAGTAGCTACAGGAACAGCTTCTTTCTGACACACAGGTATAACCTTCCCATGCTTGAGGCAAATGGCCAAGACCTGTGCTTTGTTAAGGAATCAGAGGCAGTGATGATGACAGGCTGTGCTAGGCTGAGTGTCATGAGTCTTGCCAAGGGGCTGGTAGAGATGTTATTTTTCTACTAAATTCACCCAGATAATCGAGGTTTCAAAGAACTTATGAATTTTAACTTCTCTCATGAGAGGCTGATAAACCATAATGCTAGTGTACTCACTTTTCTTGAGAAATATCATTGCCAAACATTATAACACGCTGGCTATTCTGTTTTTGCTTTTGAACTAGAAAAGTCTACCTAGGCAGGGGCACCTGGGTGGCTCAGTCCATTAAGCATCCAACTGTTGATTTTGGCTCAGGTCATGATCTCACAGTTGTGAGATTTAGCACCGGGTTTAGTTCTGTGCTGAGCATGGAGCCTGTTTGGGATTCTCTCTCTCTGCTGCTCCACTGCTCACACACATACACTCGCTTGATATCTCTCTCTTTCTGTCTCAATAAATAAATGAATAAATAAATAAATCTTAAAAATATAGAAAGTCTACCTGGGCGAATAAATCAGTGAATAAATAAATGCAACTAATAACTTGCTAAGCATTTTGTATGCACCTAATGAGTTGCACACCCTGGAATAAGCACTGGAAATAAAAAAGTTAAATAAAGTCAAGTGGTGAAGACAGGTATGCAAACAAAGCATTCCAATTTCAGGGCAGTGATTGATACATAATTAGGGTGATATAGGAGTACAGGTGATGGGTATCTACCCCAGTTTGGTGTAAAGTGGGGAGTCAGAAAAAGTGTTTTTGGAAAAATTAAGTAGTAATGGAATAGTAGGAATAAACCAGGGGCACCTGGGTGGCTCAGTCATTTGAGTGTCTGACTTCGGCTCAGGTCATGAGCTTGTGGTCCGTAAGTTCGAGCCCTGTCTGGAGCCTGTTCCAGATTCTGTGTCTCCCTCTCTCTCTCTGCCCCTCCCCCACTTATGTGCTCATATCTCTCTCTCTCTCTGTCAAAAATACATAAACATTAAAAAAAAATTTTTAAGGAATAAACCAAAGGAAGGTGGTGGTGAGAGATGGAGGGCAGGGGGTATTGAGGAAGTAAATACCTTTACCAAGGTGTATGATTAAAAACTAGCATGTGGAAAACATAAGTAATTAAGTACTTTTGGAGCAGTAAAATACAGTGGATACTCTTTTTAAGAGTGAAATAGAGTAGCAAGCCATATAGCAGGTAAAAATGCCAAGACTCAGTGATTAATGAGATGAAGTTGAGGAAAGGGACTTAAGGCTTTGGAGATAAGGGTGAATGATTTGGGGCAGGGGGAATTGAAGCAGCGACTGAGATCCTAGAGTCAAATAAGCAGATTAGGAAAGTTGGTAGGTGAGGTGTGGGTGCTAGGCTCTGAGGAGCCATGGAGTCTCCAGGGGGTCCAGTGACAGTAGAGGCACTGGACAGAGAGGTTTTGGGCAGAGATGGTTTAGGTGTTATTAACTAGAAAAGATTATACGGATTTCATGAGAGCTTGTGAACAAATTTAGGGAGTGTCTATAGAATAGAGAAGAGCAGTGGGCTAAGAGAGGAAACCTATGGAAATGGGTTTTAAAATGTTGAAGGATCGGGAAGGAGGAGGACAAAAAATCCAGGAGAGAAGTGAACTGTTCAGAGAGATAGGAAAAGAACTAGAAGGACATGATATCATGGGAGTTGAAGGAAATGAGGTTTCCAGAAAATGCATGCCACCAATACTGTAAATGGAGAAGTCCAGTAATGCAGGATCTGAAAAGTATACTTTGGATTTGGCAATTAAAACCCACTGGAATGGCAAGAGCAATTACAGTCTTGATTCTAGAAGACCAGTTCAGTGGGATGGGATCTAAATGGAAAATTACAAAATGAAGACTGTGAATACTAACTGTTCTTTCAAAAAGGTTGGTAGAAAAATTGGTTGGTAGTTAACAGGGGTGTGGAGATTGGGGGAAGAATATGGGATTAAAGAGGTATTCTAGCAAGGGAGTAAGAGGTATTCTAGCGAGGGAGAGACTGGGGTGTTTCCAAAAAGGTGGGGTTTATATAGGCTGAGAAGACTCTAGTATCAAAAGTTTGCTTACAACATATACTTTCAGAGTAAAGAGACAAATGATCTTAATGGTTACTGTCATCTTGCCGTCAGCTTAACGTGTCCTTCTCAATGTCAGGGCTTTTTCTGCCAGCTTCTTTTGAGAACGAGTTGGCAAGTTAGGAATATTTGAGTTGCAACAAACAAGCTCTTTCTTCCCAGCTGCTCCTTTCTAATATTCCCTATCATAACTCGTCAGCAAGAAATTCTTACCACAATAAATTCTTCATGACAAACATAATTTTCAACATAGTATTTACCGTTTATGGCTAAAATCTCAGAACGGATACCAGTATGTCTCCCGAGCAGAAAGGCAATCATTCAGCATCTTGGGTAGGTCATATTGTGGAAAGGTGGTAAATCTTATCTACTTAAAGATTTTATTTAAGAGGCTTTTTAAAATTTTGTAAATCTGAAGAAAGAAAGAATGTTGTCTCAAAGAGCATATGGGGTGATATGTGCTGATGACAGTGGAAAGCTCAAAAGTTAGTATATTCATTTTGAGAAAGCAGATAGATTAACTGTAGGTCTCCAGAATTATTTCTTCAGAAGAACTGATGATCAGCCTGCACTCAGTAAATTTAAACATTGTATATGGCAATAGACAGTATATAGGAATAGTATATAAAACTCTTTTAGCAATGCATCCGAATTTTTTCAGTCTTCTGTTTCCCTTCTGTGTTCTAGAATTTTCTGATAATGTGACTGTATTGTAAATTACCACAAACAAAGCCACTTTCTGCCAAGTGTGCACGTATGCTTGAGTGCTAACCACAAACAGGAGCCCTGGAAATAAGCAGTGTGTCCCATCATCAGGGACTAAGGAAAATCAGCGAGGGCATCCAAAGGAAGTTCAAACATGCAGCCTCTCCTTTCTTCAGCACTTTCTTTTTGTTCCTGGCTCCTGGGAATCTATGTTTGCCAGTCACTTGAGCACTTAGGCCATCGCCTTAAGTAACATGGTACTCAGTAGGAGGTTGTAAGAACGTGAAGGGGATGTTGTTTGACTATAAGGACCAGGCAAAGGCACACTTTTTGGACTGATTAGTATGACTGAGAGCCTACAAACTTTTGAGAACCATTTGTTAGACTAACATATTGTGTTAGAAGGCAGAATTCATTTAATAATTATGTTTTTGGAGTTCTTACAGCATGCTGAGTGCTAAGATTATAAAAATTAATAAAAATCATCCTTGCCCTCAAATTCACAATCTGGCAAGGAATTTATTCACAAACAATTAGCAGTAGTGCAATATGATAATAGATGTTGGGAAAGAGTGCTACAGAGGCTTTGAGGCTGAAGTGATTAATTTGGTGTCAGTTTGGGAATGAGGCTAAAATATTTTATGTTTGGATGTTGGATCTTGATCATTAAAAACAGTATATCAGAGAAATGAAGTGGTAGGCAGAAGTAATACCATAAGCAAAGGCATGGGGTTGTGGTAGCATATGGAGGAGGTAATCTAGCACAGTTGAGGAGGAAGCACATTAGCGGGATGTGTGGAAATGTAACTGGGGGAAAAGGGGTTAAGGATTAAGTTTTAAGATACCTAAAGCCATCCCAAGAAGTTGAATCTTGTTCTATAACTTCAGAAAACCATCAGAGAAAATAACAGAGCAGCATATTAGTATCTCTGTATTGGGGAAAAAACAAGTTTGTGGTAGGAAAAAACTGGGGGGAAAAAACCCTACAGCCATTCTCATGTGAACTAATGAGATGGACTAAGGCAGGGATTAAGGAATTCTAAAGGAAGAAGTAGTTGAGGGGCTCCTCAGTAGAAATTTTCAGTTGCAGTGATTAGTTTGATGTTGGAGGTGAGAAAGTAAAAAATCCATTAGAAAAAGCCAAGGTGTCCAGTTCAGGTAAGTAATTTTGTCATTAAGCCAAGGTGTCCAGTTCAGGTAAGTAATTTTGTCGTTAGCCAAAATAAAAAATAAAGGAGGGGAAGAAGAGTCTAGAAGATGGAGGTGAATTATTTTCTTTGGGAGGGTAATGATTGTGGGGTATCTGAGTGAAGCTATCCAGAGAACAGATAAGTACACAGGCTGAGTCCAGAGAATTGGTCAGTGTTGGAGCTCCAAATTAGCAGGTTCTCACTGTAATGCAAGGTGAGAGCTGGAAGGGAAGGGCATAGATAGAAGAAGAAAAAAACAGTAAAAGGGTCAGTAGTTAAGGAGGGAAGAAGACCCAGCAAAAAAGGCATGGAGTTCCTTCTCAGAGGGACTGGAGAAAGCCAGGGCAGGAGAAAGGGGCTGTGAAACTGGGCTAAGAAGACAAAACCAGAAATGTTATCATTAGATATTTTCATGAGGATATTGAATGGACTTGATAGAGGATTTTGCTTTATTTCGTTTATTTATTTGAGAGCAAGAGAGCATGCTCATGCAAGCTAAAGCAGGGGAGGGGTAGAGAAAGAGGGGGAGAGAGAATCCCAGGCAGACTCCGTGCTGTCAGTGCAGAGCCCCACTCGGGGTTCAATCTCATGAACCATGAGATCGTGACCTGAGCCGAGATCAGGAGTCAGACTCTTAACCAACTGAGCCACCCAGGCCCCCTGAGGATTTTATTGTATCAGATACATCAGTAGAAGATTAAGTATCTTTAAAAAGGATGTTAAGAGAGTAGAGCTCTCTTTCCAAGGGTTTAACATATTAGAATTTAAAAGGAATAAATAGCATCTTAGATGGGGTCAAAGAACAATTTTGTCAGGAAGGGAAATGCTAATAATGTTCTTAGGTTAAGAGGAGGGAAAGGGGGAGAAAAAAGAGTGAATAAGAAAAACACGAATGAATAGAAGTATGTTGTTTGTGTTTGAAGAAAGAGTAAGTAATTAGGCATCTTTTTGCTGAGCATGGTTAAAGTTGCTGTGGGAGTAGAAAAATAGATATAAAATGATTCTCATTGCCAAGAAGCTCACAAAATCCACATGTGAGAGTAGAGTACATTTGCACAGGAAGATTTTATGAATGGCATTTTGATTATTACAAGTCATATTGAAAGTCCATGGCATCTGGTAGTTTGCAATTAAGGCACAGTTAGGGATAGTGTACTGATGTTAGACGTGAGTCACTTAGCTAGAGTGAAACTAGTCCTCGCTCTGCTCTCATATCTCCCAGTGAGCCACCAGGGTTTGCTGAACCTATGATAATCATATTTTATTGCCTCCTGATATCCTGAATATAATAAAATCACTGAAACCAATTTTTTAAATTAACATGATGAACTCTGTAGATAATGCTGCTATAAACACAGGCTATCTATAATAGCCAAATTATGGAAACAACCCAAGGGTCCATCAACTGATTAATGGATAAGGAAGAGAAGGAATATTACTCAGCTATAAAAAAATAATGAAATGTTGCCATTTGCAATGACATAGATGGAGCTAAAGAGTATAATGCTAAGTGAAATAAGTCAGAGAAAGACCAATACCATATGATTTCACTTATATGTAGAATTTAAGAAACAAAACAAACAGGCTAAGGGTAAAAAAAGGCAAACCAAAAAACAGACTCTTAACTATAGAGAACAAACTGATGGTTACCAGAGGGGAGATGGAGGGGGATGGATAAAATAGGTGAATGGGGATTAAAGAGTGCACTTGTGATAAACACTGGCTGTTGTATGAAAGTGTTGAATCACTGTATTGTACACTTAAAACTAATACTGTATGTTAACTGGAATTTAAATGAAAACTTAAAAAAACATAAAGTGATTAACTCAGACTTGCAGACACATTATAAAATTTTATATTCATTACCACCTACTTATCTACTAATTCCTTATACATTTGTTAGAGTTTTATGCTGTATTAGTTACTTCCAACCATAAGAAAAAGAAAATTTTATTCAGACTACTGGTAGCCCATAATTTGAAATGCTTGTTATGTTATCTCTTATAATAAGGCCAGAGAAAAGAACGCTTCAGGGCTAATGAATTCATAACTCAAGAACATTGTAACAGACCTCGTTTTTTTTTTTTTTTTTTTTTTTTTATTCTTTCCACTTTGCTACTGTCTACACTATTGGCTTCATCCTAAAGCTGATTCCACTTGTTATCCAAAGATGGCTGCTGGCAGCAACATTGCTTCCTTCTGGAGGGTGAAGATTTTTTTTTCCTAGAAGCACTGAGCAAAGTTCCCCTCAAGTCTCATTGAATCACAGTGCTTAGGACCTACCTACCCATCCTTGACCAAATTTCTGGCCTTAGAGATGGAATCACCATGATTAGTGTAGAGAGTCAATGACAACATCCATTGTGTATAGTTTGAAGAGAGTTAAGAACTGGGGCATGTCACTGGACATAGGCCTTGATATCAAAATGTTACAGTAGTCCCAAGGGCAACAATCAAGTCTGCCGACTGATCAACAGCCACAAGACCTGCTTGATGGGTATCTGAAAACCTGTTTAATCTTTTGGGCACATGTAGAATGTGGTTAATGACAGAGATACAACAGTAAGTTTAAATTACTGTTAGAAATATTGAAACCAGCAGGAAGACAATTTGAGGCTATGTATAGTTAGATCTCACTCTATATTAATTTCAGTCTTTAGTTTGCCATCAGAATCAGCATGTGAAAACATTCATTGCTTCTGTGTTTGTTTTAATCCTGCTTTGCTTATTTTTTTTTCCTATGGGATATTTTAATTAAGTTCTTGAATTATATTTCCACTGACATCTTCTTTTAAGATGAAATAAAACTAAAAGAAACTGAAATGATGGCTAAAGAGGAATTCACTGCCAGCTTCTCCCTAGATCCTTCCTCTTGATCCCCAGGGGAAAAAAAATAACCACTTTTTAATCAACACTTTTATTAATCTTGTAAGATCATAAGATCATAATCTTAGAAGATAATTTCTGAAGTCAGTTTGTCTTCTTTGCATAGACCTTTGTCTTAATGAATCTGTGCTGAATCTCAACAAATTGTTGGCCATTTGTATTCCTTCAATATGCTATTATTACTATACTAACAGCATATGGAAGCATTGACCAAACTAACAATTATGTCCACAAGGAAGAAAAATCTATGACATAAATGTTGACTGACACATCATTATGACCAAATGACTTCTTTTCTTGCCTGATTTCCTCTTCACTCAGCAACACATTGTTGCTAAACATGAGGAGTAGGGTATCATTTTGAAATGCTTCTCATACAGAACCTCTATAATCTGGCTCAACATCTGCCTATTAAATATCTTGGTGAGTTACTGGGGTCTATTGACCCAAAGATAATCATATTTATTATCTGAGTGTCTCATAACGTTATGAATATAATAAGATTATAACTGAAACCAGTTTCATAAACTGAAGTAATTAACCCAGACTTGTAGACAGATGCATTATAAAATTTTATTTTCATTACCACCTAAAAGGAAAATGAAGACAGATGCTTTCCTATTAGCAACAGAAGTCTCGACAAGAACCACCAGTTTTTCCTTCCAGGAGCAAATATTACATGAGATCTGGCTCAAGTATGAGAAATAAGGACAAAGAATAAATGGCATTTTTCTTGATGGAGAAACCGTGGGATCATCCTTAAAAATTCATTCTGGGAAGAGTCTAATATGATTTTCAAAAACAAAACAAAACAAAAAAACCTAAAGGAAGGGCATATAATAATATGAATTCTTGGGTTGCCTGGGTGGCTCAGTCGGTTAAGCGTCTGACTTCAACTCAGGTCATGATCTCACAGTTTGTGAGTTCGAGCCCCGCGTTGGGCTCTGTGCTGGTAGCTCAGAGCCTGCAGCCTGCTTCAGATTCTGTGTCTCCCCCTCTCTCTGCGCCTCCCATGCTCATGCTGTATCTCTCTGTGTCCCTCAATAATAAATAAATGTTAATTTTTTTTTTAATGTTTTATTCATTTTTGAGACAGAGAGAGACAGAGCATGAACGGGGGAGGGGCAGAGAGAGAGGGAGACACAGAATTGGAAGCAGGCTCCAGGCTCTGAGCCATCAGCCCAGAGCCCGACGCGGGGCTCGAACTCACGGACCGCGAGATCGTGACCTGGCTGAAGTCGGACGCTTAACCAACTGCGCCACCCAGGCGCCCCAATAAATGTTAATTTTTTAAAAAAATAATATGAATTCTTAGAGTATAGTGATGATGTTAATAAATTCTTGATAAGGAGAGCCTAAATTGATGAAGATTAATTGCAGGAAGAGTTTATGGAACTAGTAGTATGTAACAAATTGACGAAGATATTTTATATCATCAAAGGTAAGTGACCATACATAGGAATAGTTACCCCCAGATACTGGTAGGCACTTTTGTGCTGTGATTAGTAGTGTAGGTCCAGACTGCCTGGGTTGAAATTCCTTCCTCTTCTGTCACTTACTATCTGTGTAATGTTGGACAAGTTACTTGTGCGCTAGTTTCAAACTTTGAAAGTCATTCCCTTTATAATTTGTAGAGCTCTGAGTTGCCTTCTGGGAAATCCAGAAATGATATTACTCAATAATGTAATATTTTTAATTTTTGATATTTTTAAGATTTTAACATTTTAAATATTCTCTGCATGCCAAATGGTTCACAGGTAAGCTTACCTCTTCTCTTAAAATCAGTTAGCAAGAAGCAGACCCTCAAGTACTCTGAGAGACAAGGGAGCTTCCAGTTCCCTACACTTTACTGGGGGAATGGGAAGCTGGGGAGCCTTGCAATCCAAGTTTCAAAGTGGAAACTTGGGTGGTGGAGCTATGGGAGTTCTAAGGGCTAAAGATTTTGAGGGAAGTGTCAAGAAACTGAACGTTTCTATGTTTGAGTGATAAGTATCTTTGCAACCAGTCCCTCTCCCTTCTCATGCTTCTCTTCTCTGGAGAGTTGATTTTTATTTTAATCCTATGTTGAGGAGAGGTATGGATGATAATGGTGACTCAGCTAAGGGTAGCCATTTTCAGAGTTGGCCAGAGGTAGGTGTTTTGAGACCTGCATTTTAAGAAACAACTTACTTCCCTTCTGGTAACCAGAGGTGGTGTGATTCATCACAGGATTCCTTCAGTTTCCTCTTTAGTCCTCCAATCGCTTTTAGTCCCCTGAACATCTTCCACTAGACTGCAGGCTTCTTGATGGCAGCTGCCAAATTTGTCTATCTCCATAGCCCTAGGATGTAGACAGTACAAAGTACCCAGTACATGTTCAGTTAATAACTGTTGAATAAATGAGGCAGAGATGGATGTTTCCCAGTGCCTCTGTATTTCCTTTTTGAATCACACCATTGATAAAATGTGTTTTGTCTTAAAATATTGAAATATAGTTGAAATAGGGTACATTTGCACTGTAGAACAAAAAAAAATGCATCATACCTATTATTAAGTGGTTGTATAAGTTTGTGTGAGCTTGCCTAGGAATTTCATCACTGTTTATAGTGTTATTTCTCTAGAAAAATTCTATGTTCCAAAAAAAATGGTTTTAAAAGCATTTTGAAATTTGATCTATTTACAAGTTTGGAAACCTTGTTACATAATTTATGGTATCTTTGACTAGTTGTAGAAAATAGAATTTACTGTGTTTTAACAGTACATTTATGAAGTATTGGATGTTGTATTAAAACAGCTTGGGCCTGTTAAGAGTATCCACTCACCCCTATGTTTAAATTTGGAGGGCTACTACCAGGATATATATATATATAAAAAAAAGAACATTTTCTTAGTTGCTTAGACCCAATGTGGATTTTATACCCTGCAAGTGGACTCTCCACCTTTTATTTTGTGAGGGCAAGAGTACTTGAAGAGATTCTCGAAAGAAGGAACTGAGAGAATATTGTGGACAGAGTAAAAGAAGACTACTACAGGAATAAATACATTATATTTTTTTCATGTCTCAGTCTTGGATGAATTTACAGGTGCAACTGATTCTCCTTAATGTTACTTTCACTCTTCTCTCCCTGGCCATTCATACTGTAAGTATCTAGTTGGACAAAATCATTGCTGTGGCAGCCTTGGTCAAGTCTGTCTTCTCTCCACACCTTAATCTTCCTTAAGCACTGTGCGCTGTTCGATTACATCATTTTTCTTCTCAGACATCTTTCATCAGTCAATTACCAACTGATAGAATTAGAAAACTTTGTCCTTCATTCTTGGTCATCTGAAATCAGGCTTCATATTTCCTTTTCAACCTTATTTTCTGCTAATAAAAAGCAGAAACCTTCCATGCCTGAGAGACTAGCCTACTAATGGCATCCTGTATTTGTTTTTCTCATACAAACACCCGACCCTGTATGTTGACTCCATGCTTCTTCAAGCTTTACTGCTCTGTTTCTCACCTGCTCTGTGCCTGCTCTTCCACTTCGCCAGAATCTTCGGTCTAGTTGTTCTTTTCCATTTGTTCGTCTTTCTTTTCCATCTGGCAGACCCCTCCCGTTTTCACTTTGTTGCCTTTTCGTGTAAAATTTCATGCTGAGCAACACTGAAAAGTACACAAACAACATATTGGAGCTGAGGTCTCTAACCTCAGCTGGACCTTCAGGATTGCCTGAGAATCTAGCCAGCTATTTCCTACTCCTTTTCCAAACGTTCTTTATTCTCCTCTATACTTCTAACCTCCACATTGCCTACATCGCTCTCTCTATGAGGGACTCATGACTAATCTTCAGAGTTAAATAAAAGCCAAAGTATAGGAACTCCAACCTCTCACCTGCAAATCTTTAGCCTTTTTTTCTCACTGTTACCATAGAAAATGTTAGTCACCCTCTACTTCCTTCTCTTGGACCTTGATCTCTTTATCATCTCTGTGTTTTTACTGCAGTTTAAACCCCTCACACTAGTGAGATTCCCCCGGTTCAATATTTATGCTACCCAGCTCTTTAGAGCCTGTTTTACCTCTGGATATGGACATATCTCTATCTTCCATTTTACAGTAGTTTTCAGGAAAGAGTTTTCTACATTATTTCCATTTTCATATCTTTTCTTTGCTTCATTTATTGCGGTGTGACTTACAACCTCAGCATGTCACTAAAATTGTTCTCTCCAGAGTTACCAGTGACCTTCCAAATACTAAACTAATGGATATTTTTTTAGAATTTATTAATCTTTCACATTCACTGGCCATACCTCTCCTCTTGACAAAGCGTTTAGTTTATCCATTTGGCCCCATGCTCTTAATTTTCAGTTGTCCTTTCTTATTTTCCTTTGCCAGTTTCTCTTCTCCCTGACCTTTTCAAACTGGTATTGATTATGGCCCTGCCTTAAGTCTACCTTTCTTTCTCCTTATACACTGCCATGTAGGGTGTTACTGAAATGACCATATCTGTGTCATTGATACCCAGGTGTATATTTTCAGTTCAGATATCTCTCTTGATGTGCAACTTGAATCATCATGTGAATATTGCATATTTACTGAAGTATGAGTATCTTAGCATCCACATCAAAACTCATTCCTTCTCTTGTGATTCCTAATTTAAGGCAAGGTTCTTAGCTACCCATGTGTGCAAGTCAGAAGCCTGAAAGTCAGCCTGACTCTTTCTTCCACACGTACTGATGATGTCACTACCCTGCAGGGGCTTCTCATTACTCTTAGTAGTTAATCAAAGCTCTTACATTTGGCTCATGTTCCTGTCATGATGTATTCCCTCAAACCTCTCCAGACACATCCTTTTCTTCTTCTTCTGTTTTTAAATTTAAGTATAATTGACATGTAACATTATATTAGTTGCAGGTGTCCAACATAGTGATTCGATATATATGTATATTACAAAATGATCACCACAATAAGTCGAGTTAACATCCATCACCATGCATCATTACAGATTTTTTTCTTGTGATGAAAACTTTCAAGATCTACTCTCTTAGCAACTCTTAAATATATATTATAGTATTATTAACTGTAGTCACTATGCTGTACACAGACAAATTCTTTTCAACCTGAAGCACTCTTACTTCACCTGAGTGTTATCACTGAAAGGTCATTCTTTCTCTTCCTCCAGTCCTTTTAACTCCTTTCCCCCCTCTAAAAAATACTCATACAGGGGCGCCTGGGTGGCACAGTCGGTTAAGCGTCCGACTTCAGCCAGGTCACGATCTCGCGGTCCGTGAGTTCGAGCCCCGCATCGGGCTCTGGGCTGATGGCTCAGAGCCTGGAGCCTGTTTCCGATTCTGTGTCTCCCTCTCTCTCTGCCCCTCCCCCGTTCATGCTCTGTCTCTCTCTGTCCCAAAAATAAATAAAAAATACTCATACATTTACCTGAATCCTCTGCTTGTTCATTTCATACATGTACCAGATTATAGAAAAATATGTAGAATCACTTTTTTTTTTAAATTTTTTTAATGTTTATTTTTGAGAGAGACAGAGCATGAATGGGAGAGGGGCAGAGAGAGAGGGAGACACAGAATCAGAAGCAGGCTCCAGGCTCCGAGCTGTCAGCACAGAACCTGACACGGTGCTCAGACTCATGGACCGTGAGATCATGACCTGAGCTGAAGTCGGACACTCAACCGACTGAGCCACCCAGGTGCCCCCAAGATCACTTTCTTTTATCACTACTATTCATTCTCCTTGGCAATTTCACGATTTTTTGCTTATTAGTTATTCCAGAATCAGTTTGTGAAATACAATTTTTACTTATGTCTCCAGTATTTCAGTCTAACAATTCTCAATATTTTTATTTAAATTAAAATGAGAATATGAAATTGTGCTAGAAGGTTAAATGTTTTAGGATGGCTTCCAGAAAATTCAGTTATCTGTCTTGAGGAAATACCTTGGACGCTGTAATTTGTCTGTCTTTGTATTCTTTAAGACACAGAACTGGAGAGAGGAAATTTAATTCTCTGGAGGTTTAGAATATGCTACTTACAACTTCACTCATTTTTAAAATCATCGAATGTCTAAAAAGTGTAAGATCCTAAACTAGGGTCTGGGGTTAAACTGGCAAAGGGAAACTAGCACTGCCTTTGTGCTAACACTGGCAGCCTGAAAGAGGAAGACAAACCTTTATCAAGATCACACATCAAAAGTCGAATTGAAAACTGTTACAAGTGTTTATGACAGAGATGTCCTAAAAATACATGTGAGAATTGGTCAGAGATGCAAGGTTTCTCTGAAGTTACAGCTTCCAAGGCTTTTCATTTGTTTGTTTTGTTTTTGATGCTCCCAGCATGAGGTCCAGGCACTCATGTGGTGAGCCCTTTGGGTGCTACTGTACCAGTCCAAGGTAAGATCTCCTGGTTGGACAGCAGCTGGAGCAAATCGGTAGCATAGATAAGTGCCCGTTGCCCATGAGGTTGGAAAGAGTCTACTGATAGATAACACAGGACAGATAAAACAGATGCCAATGAAGACTGACACAACCAGTCATGTCAGAATGCATACTTGGATGGTTTTGTTTTGGTTTGTTTTGGTTTTAGTTTTTACGGATATTTGAATCACAATGGAAAATTACATGGGGAAAAATGTTTAATTGTATATGCAAATGGATCATCTTTAAAGTGTTTACCTTATGAAAACGGGAATAGGCGACAGAACTGAAGTGTTTATAGTGTAAAAGAATTAGTAACGATGTAATTACAGTTTCTCTTTGACAATGATCCTGAAACATACAACACAATTTAAAATTTTGTATTACTTTCTACCAATAATCTTATGTAAGTTATTCTTCTTTTAATGTTTGTTTTTTTCTTGTGAAAAAAGAAACTGAACTATGCTGGTTACTGAGGAAGCAGCTCTCATTCAAAAAGATCTTCAATTAGAGTTCTTTAAAAAGGCAGAATACTGCCATCTGTTGTTCACTGAAATTGTTTCTAGGCTAAGCAAACAGAAACCTCAAGAGTTCAAGTTTAATAGCAGTTCTTAAAATTTAACAAATAAAAGACCATCAAAATTCATCAGCTTTTATGAGTTCATACTTGAGAGAGTCTTAAATTTTCTATATTTATAAACTCATGCGCAATCAGAAAACCCAGTTTCTTTCACCAACAGAAATAATAATGCTTTTTATTTATATAACAGTTGGCACTTTACAGGGTACTTACCCACCTTCATTTGTGGGAGCAGTCACATGACTGGTTCTGTACCTGAGTTCCTCATAGAGCCACCAGCCGCCTCATATTTTCTAATTAGAAGAAACTGAGAGAAGCAGCCCTATATGGGTGCTTAATAAATATCGTTTATTTCCTAAATGATAAAACAGTGTTCTGTGTTAATTGTTGTTTTTGAGGCTGTTTAGTGACTTTGCTAGTTTCTGGAAGACAGAAAACAGGGACCGCATGAACAACTTTCGGCTTATCTGCAGATAGATTATAGGGAGGTATGTAAGGACACAAGATGGTGTACTACATCCCATTTGGGGGCACGGAATGTTCCTTGTACATCTAAAGAGAAGGAAGTTAAGAACTCTGACAATTGCCGCATTTTGCTGCATCTCACCTCTCACATGCGGCCGGCCCACAGAGATGTTGGAACACAGTTTGATAAAGGGCCCTATATGTTTTCCTCCTACTGTACATACATATTATCTTAAGGAGAAAATCCAAATGTAAACTTCTAGTCCCTGCCAGAAAATTAAAATAAGCAAACATCTGCTTCCTTAGGATGGCATGTAGCCAAAGTTCAGCCTACAATGAGTTACTGCAAAATTTTCACATGATTTCATTTTTAAAAAATTTCCCAACCAACTTCAAGTCTAAAATTATAAATGGGTCCTATGAAAGTATAAACACATATGCAATTTTACTGGCTTTGAGGTCAGAACCAGTAATACACCAAAGACCATTTATCAATCCAGTTCACCTTCTAAGTGAATTTAGGGCCTTAAAGACCAAGATACTACTCCCTGGTACCACAGACAGCCTTCCAGAGAAAGATTTGGAGGGTTGGGGGTGGCAAACTGTGCTTTAAAGTTGCAGGGGACTGCTCCCAAAAACCCATCAGGCATCTTTTCCCAGCATTGAGGACCAAAGTTGGGTAAGAAAGGTCCCAGTGACTCTTGCCTTTTATGTGTCATCTCTTACACTGTTTATTCCTCTCTTATCCCAGCTTGCGCTTCACCCTGAGAATGTTCTTCCCATGCTATGTTTGCCTCCCAGGGTGCCTCCCAGGATGACTAAATAGAAAGGAAGAAAAAAAAAACTTTCCAACAATGGAGCTAAGAGGCCTGCTCTTAGAATTCCTTTCACATACTGTGTTATAAATTATACCAGTGCAATCAGCCATATTAACTGAAACCAGGACTTTTGTACAATTACTTTCCGAGAGCCTAAAATCTCAGAACGATTTTCAGTATATAGGAATAGGGAATATGATCTTTAGATTTACCTAGAATAAGAAGTGAAAGTATTCAGGTTTTCATTTTTGTTATTTTGTTTTTGTTGATAAAGAAATATCTCTATGCTGCCTTCATTTATGAAGAAACTGCTGTCCCAGTATATGTTGAAGACAAACATACATGCAGTACTTTACCACAATGTTTTAGTGCAATAATAATGGTGGGGATATATAATATTTATCAAACATGTACAGTGGGCCAAGCAACTCTGCTGAGGTCTTTATGAGCATGATTTCATTTAATCATCAACAATACTATATAGTATCACATAATAATATTATTATTATCCCCTGTTTTGGATACAGGCAGTCTAGCTGTAGGTCCTCTGTACCAATTCATAAAGGGCCATGTACCAATTCATAAAATAAAAATTTGGGGCGCCTGGGTGCCTCAGTCGGTTAAGTGGCCAACTTTGGCTCAGGACATGATCTCGCGGTCTGTGAGTTCGAGCCCTGTGTCAGGCTTTGTGCTGACAGCTCGGAGCCTGGAGCCTGCTTCTGTTTCTGTGTCTCCCTCTCTCTGCCCCTCCCCCATTTGCACTCTGTCTCTCTCTGCCTTTCAAAAAATGAATAAATGTTAATTTTTTTTTAATTTGATATAGATGAATGAGTAAAACTTCCTCTTTTATCTCAGTACTTTATCATTTTGCTTTCCAACTTCTCACGTATGCAAACTTCCAAATCACATACATGATGAAAATAGGCACCTGTTCCTTTTTGCCACCCCCATGTGCTAATTCATAAACCAAACTTTACTTTCTACCCCTTGTTTCAGGAGTGGTAATGAACTAGCTATGACATAACTATTAATAATAGTTCCTTTCACTGGAAGGCTTTCAAGTGAAAGGTGTTGTATTTAAAATGTGGGACTCTTAACAGATACAATCAGGATCGTAGTTGGTCTGTTCATTTTAAAAACTTTAAAGCAGAGAATTATAAAAATTTGACCTACATTTTCGATACCTCTAGTGATATATTTTAACTTAATACATCTAAATATGCAGGCTTTTACACATCTTTTGATGAAGAGCCAAGACTATTTGCTGTAAGCATGTGTCCACTGTATCGATTAGAGTTGCAAGTTGTCTTTCTGACACGTACCACACCTGTACCTCGTTGTATACACTGCCAGTTTCTGTTTATTTCACAGTGGAAATGACTTAGGCGCTTATAAAAGCATTCTGAGTTCAAAATCTTCCAGGTATGTTGTCACTTTCTTTTTGAACCCTTACAGTTGTACCTCCCCTGCTTAATTTAACAGAAATCAATATTAGGGCCTCACTTTTATGAAATGTATTTATGAAGTCTTTAAAGTTGTTCAACTTAGTTTTCAAAGGAACTCTTCCAGTTTTGACTCATGTATCACTGGTTTATGGATATTTTATTAGCATAGGTAATTTACAGTGACCGAATGCAACTGGCCTCAACAGATGTGGGACCAAAGGAAACCGACATTTGGCAAATGTACAACTCCATTCTTGGGAGAAGCATGTGGAAATTCCAGAGAATAGCCTCTTTGCTTGTGAGCACTCGGTGGACACTGGGCATTTTAACACAGAAAGGAAACAGCACCAGTGACTCAATAATAAGTTATAAGGTAGAGCTTAGGTAAGTTTAGCAATCAGTGAAACAAAGAATTTTCTGTCTACGTAGTATCTTTTTTTTTTTTTAATTTTTTTTTCAACGTTTATTTTTTTTGGGGGGGGGACAGAGAGAGACAGAGCATGAACGGGGGAGGGGCAGAGAGAGAGGGAGACACAGAATCGGAAACAGGCTCCAGGCTCTGAGCCATCAGCCCAGAGCCTGACGCGGGGCTCGAACTCACGGACCGCGAGATCGTGACCTGGCTGAAGTCGGACGCTTAACCGACTGCGCCACCCAGGTGCCCCCTACGTAATATCTTTTAAATTGTTTTAATTTTTTTTAAATGCTTACCGATGCCAAGAAATAAGTTTTAAAATAATTTCCTTCTTTCTTCTTTGATGTATGTTTATGTGTATATGTGAAGTCTTTAGATATATAGAATTGGAAGGGACCTTGGGAAAATCCAACCCAGTTCTCTGATTTCACAAGGGGGGAGCCTGTCTGGCCCACAATGGATACAGTATTGCCTAGAGACAGCCTGTGTGGTTGGTTTTGGAAACCATCATAAATTAAACTATTAAACAAAAAAGAGGATCTGATTTGAGGCATATAGCATCTCAACTAGGTTACTTAGATAACTGTCTTCAATTCTGGTTCTTTAGCATATGTAACCTGTCTTTGAGTTTCATGTAGAGTTACGAAGAGAGGCATTTATGCTGCTCCTAATTCTGTTTTTTTTTTTTTTTCCAGTTAGAATAAATTAATCTCCAAAGCAAATGACTCATCAGATGATTCACTAATTCACTGAGTCAGAAGACTTGAGAGTTATTACATCTTCCACCTTGAAGTAGGGATGTGTGCAACCTATTTGATTAAATTATCAGTTTAATGTTTGCTTCAAAATGTGTAGGAAGAAAAGCTATAACTTAGCTATATTGGTGCTGCCTCCAAAAGAATTCATCAAGTATTAGATGAGTTACCGTCACCCGACTTTTGAAACCAGATAACCTCCCTGATCATTTTGAACAAGTGGTTTGCTGTTGACCTGAAGTTTCCCAGTCCTTTTCTGATTTTTATCTTGGGCATCTTCTCATTCTTCAAGTGAAATAGTGTTTGTTGGCTTTTTTTTTTTTTTATTTACCTTGTTCCTGTAGCTATTTTCTAAAACTTCTTAGCAATTATTTCTTTTATGAATTCCCCATTTCTAAATAATATGTTGACAGAACCCCAAACACAGTGCCACAGTAAATAATCTGACATGTTACTTAAAGATATATAATTTTATTTTACATGATATTAGTAATTTGGTCACGTGGATTTATCTAAAATTTTTAAAAATTTGCAACTTAGGGTAATTTAGAAACTTGAGTGTCCTTCCTAAAGTGCTCGTTTTTTTTCTGATCCCTACACATATTGAAAGCTTTCCCTTTTCTCGTACTAGTAGTGTAATTTCAAAGTTTTAGCACAGCAATAGTAAGAGTGAAAACAAATTTCCTATAATTGAATTGATTGATACCTGCTTAGTCTAGGAGTTATGTTTAATGGTGTTTATAAGTATATTTGTTATTGTTTCTTTAACTTCTTATCTATAACTCCAGATTTTCCCCTGCCTTTGGTGTTCAATAAGTAAAGTAACTTGGAAGCAACTAGATCATATTGTATAGCAAGACCATTTGTATATTCACAGCCTGGAGATGGTGAGATAGACTGGATGGAGATAAGGAGGGAAAGGATGATATTTTAAAAACTGGACACTTTGAATCAGCTATTTTTGCTTTAACATATATATATATTTAACATATGTATTTGTTATATGTTAACATTTTAACATATAAATATATATATATTTAAAATATATAAAACCACACTTTACTGTTTATCAGACTTAAATTCCCAAGTTTCTATTTAAAGGTAACAATCCAAATTTGGTTGTCATTTAAACAGTGTGTAGGGGGGGCGCCTGGGTGGTGCAGTCGGTTAAGCGTCCGACTTCAGCCAGGTCACGATCTCCCGGTCCGTGAGTTCGAGCCCCGCGTCAGGCTCTGGGCTGATGGCTCAGAGCCTGGAGCCTGTTTCCGATTCTGTGTCTCCCTCTCTCTCTGCCCCTCCCCCGTTCATGCTCTGTCTCTCTCTGTCCCAAAAATAAATAAACGTTGAAAAAAAAAATTTTTTTTTAAATAAACAGTGTGTAGGGAATTGTACTTGCATCTTCTTAAATGTTAAGTGTAAATATTTCTGTTATAAGGAGAGCTTGCTAAGTAGAATGTTTTATATTGTTTGATCCTGTTTTTTTTTTTTTAAGGAAAAGATTTGTTTGATTATCTCCACCATAAAACAACTCAACCGTGGTTTTATGCTCTAGTATATATAGTTCATTACTGCACTGAAAGATGATTTCATGCTGTTAGCTTAAGACTTTCCTTTAAAGTAGCTTTTATATAAACTTAACCTTTAGTATTTATTATCACTAAGGTTTCACCAGTGAAATCGAATATTTCTGAGTATGCCTAGAAATTTAGTTATGTTATTTTTAAAGTTGGATAGGGTATGGCAGTATCCTCTTTGTGAGTCACTCTTGTTTCATATTTTGTATCTTCCGATGAAAAAACTCTGCCATTGACCAAAGCTTCTCTCTCCTAAAATTCCTTGTTACTTACTCCTTGGACTCGCCTGTGTCTTTATAATTTGCCTGCTGCTTATTGAAATAGTGATCTGTCTGCCTTTCAGTGAGTCACGTGTGGTAGTCTTGGAGATTTTGTGGCAAACAAATCTGATTGTTGGTTTTAGATTTTATGCCTCATTGAAGCCTTTAGTTATTTGAGCCAAAAAGTGGTGATAACGTCTGTGTGTGATGCAACTTTTGACTTTTATACAATTCTATTCTTGAATCAGAAAACCAGTAGAGCAAAGACCTGGTTTCATTCCAGTATTAAGTATATTTCATTAAAGTATACTTTTTTCCATAGTAAAAATGTTCACTTTGCTTTCATAGCTAATTCCAATATGGATAATTTACTACTTACTGGCATGAATGTTGCTTTGTTTTTACTTGAAGACCTTTGCTTTTACAAAAGCTATGGCATAAATAGCATTGAAATACATATTGTGCTTATTTTCTAAATTCTTATGTAACACTAACAATGACAGGAGAATTAGTTTTCAGTACTGTTTCTATTTTAAAATTACTTTAAAAATGTTTAAGATTTGTTTTTTTCTGAGTACATAAATGCATTAAAAAAGAAAATATGTTATAATCATAAAATTAGAGAATTATAAAAAAAAGACTTGTTCTCTCACCAATAATTCATTAAAAATTATAGTTCTAATTATCAATGAACATGCTCTACTTTTTCTTCAGGTTTGTAAATTTTGTATGGTGAGAGCAGTTTGAGAAAACCTCTTTAATTATTAATTATTAGCACATAAACTGTTAATTTCATTGTCAGAAAGTCTGAAAATTTTATGTCCTAAAAACAATTTGACTTAAATTTTCACTTTTTAAGGGGAACAATACAGTGACTTGTTATTTTAAGTTTATTAGAGAAACATGGATAAGAATAAATATTAGTTTTTCAGAAGGTCACACTGAGTTTTTTAGAAGCATCATAATTAGAGATGCACTTCAAAAAATGTGTTTCCAAAGGAAAATGTTAACTTAGTTCAGTGGCATTTCTCATGAACAGTTTTGAAGTTGGCAATGTAGGTACATATGTGAAGTATGCATAATTATGTATCCTAAAGATATTAACATTACACTGAAATTTGTACATTGGTTCATAACAGATATTTAGTCTTCCAAACAGAGAAAAGCTTGACACGGTGATTAAATAAAGCATTAGATAATTACAGATATATTTAGGAACATAAGGTAAAAAAAATCAACATGTATTCTGGTGTACTGGGTTAGCACTTAAGCTGTAGAATCAGAGTACCTTTATTTGCAGCCTGATGTTTCCGTGTTTCAGCTATCTGACTATGATTTTGGCAAGTTATCTTAATAAAAATGGAGTTAATAAATGAAGTAACTACTTTGTAGACTTGTGCTGAATAAGTATCAGCTGCCACTATGATCATTATGGTTACTATTATTCCAAGGTAAAAGACATAACTATTCTATACTGTATCTTTACAGAAAAATTTAGCCTTTACTTACAGTTGTTACAAGGCTACCTGTCTTCCTGCATGATGGGTGTTTTCATCATTTTTATATTTTTCTGATCATAAAAAATAACACATATTCACTTTTTTGAGAACCTACCTTTCTCCACCAGTGAACAATATGAGTGTTTTTTCAAGTAAACATTTATAGATCTACCCAAATCTTAAAAAAAAAAAAAAAAAAAACTATATACCAGTGTATAATATAGTCAGAATACAACTTTGTATCATTTTCCCTATAGATACCCATTTATGACTGCATTCTCTGGTTGTTATAAGAGTACTATTGTACTTTTTGTGTCTTTGTCCTCATGTTTTTACGTATTTGCAGTTTTTCTTTAGATGTCTGTCAACATTGTTTTACTGGATAATAGGATATATGCACTTAAATGACACATTGATAGACTCAGCAAAATGCACTTCCACAAATACTGGGTTATTTTGACTCACTGCTTATTTCCCCAAACTATTACTAATACTTGGTGCTATCAATCCTTTATTATTTTGCCACGTTGATGAGTAAAAGTTTTCATTAAATTAATTTGCATTTTAAATATGAGGGAGACAAGGAGCTTTTTATGTATTTGATTGTTTACATTTTGTTTGAATTGTCTATTCAGTCCCTGTATCCAAATTTGTCTTTTATTGATTTTTTTTAGAAGCTCTTCATTTGGATATGTTTTTTCTTCTCTGTGGGGCAAATATTTTCTCAGTCTTCTTTACCTTTGCTTATGGTGTATTTTCTTACATAGAAGCTTATGTCTTTATTCCTACCTGTCATATATTTCATTGACAGGTTATGAAGTTATATAATTTTTTCTAACAATCCAAGATTATAACTTGCTCCCCAGTATTTGCTTTTAATAAATTGCTTGTAATTTTATATGCTTAAATTTTTCATCTCTCTGGAGTTTATTTCTGAGTCTGTTGTAGATGATTAAACTTTTCTTCCAAATATATAGCCAAACTTGTAACATCCTCTTATTGAAAAACTCTAGAATTATCATTATTATTTTTACCATTATCCGTATTGAGCACTTAGAATTGACAGCACAATATTGAGTGCTTTACATGTATTGCCCCATTTAATTCTTACAATTACCTTCTGAAGTTGGTGCTATTACTGTATCCACTTTACGGATGTAGAAATCACAGGATGGAATCTTAGTGACTTGACAGAGACCATGCAGCTAGATAGTGGTAAGGTTACGAGTCATGATTTGGATGTAAGTAGCCTAGTTCCAGAATCTGTTATGCAGTTATGTGGGTTTCCTGTGCCTCATATTGTGGTACTGTTCCAATATTAACGGTCTTTGATGCGCTGTCTTTAAGCTTCACCTACTCTCTTGGCCTTGACTTTGCCCATCCTCTCCTTTGCTCTCATGCCTTCCTGCCTGCATTTGGGCCTGGCCAGCAGGTCCGGGAGCATTCCTGTCCTCCGTTTTTTGTGCTCTTCCTTTCTTCAGCAAATACAGAGTAATGACTCTCAGTGTTAGAGGCACTTTGCAAAATATGACAGATGTGCCGCAGAATACCAGAACTAAAACGACTATTCTTACCAACCACAAGAAGAGGGCCAATGTGTGAATTTGATCACAAATGGAGTTGCTTTTTGTGCTTGTCTTTAACATTTAATTAAATAACTACCACATACCAGGCTAAACTATCACATTAAAATATTACTGAATTAAAAGTTACAGTACATTGGGGCACCTAGGTGGCTCAGTTGATTAAGCGTCAGAGTCTTGATCTCAGCTCAGGTCTTGATCTTGGGATTATGAAGTCAAGACTTGTGTTGGGCTCTGCGCTGGCATGAAACCTACTTTAAAAAAAGGAGGAAGAGAAAAAAGTTTACAGTATATTAATGTTACTTTCAGAATGAAATTTCTAAATTAAGTGCAGTTAAATGTTGAGGTCTTCATAAGGAGTGGCTGATAGGAAGTTTTTGTTTGTTTGTTTGTTTGTTTTTTCCCCCAGTTCTCTGAAACTTCTTGCCTTTGAAAAACTAGTTATCTTTTGGATTTCCTCAAATATGTCTCACCCCTCCCCAAGTTCTAACATTAAAAAACATGCATGAACACAAAAATGGCAAAAGGCATGGCACATTTGGGTAAATTTGAAACAGAAATGTGACTTGAATATACTTTACTGCAACCTGAAAGAGTCAATCAGCCCATTTCTGAGAAAAAAGCCCAATTTTGTCTGTGCCTTCAGCCTCAGCTCTTCTCTCACTTGACTGTTCCTTTGGTGTCTCAGTCTTCAGGAACCAGTATTACTGTGGATATTGCCGTGATGGGTGAAGCTCATGGTCTCATTACCGACCTCCTGGCAGACCCTTCTCTGCCCCCCAACGTGTGCACATCCTTGAGGGCCGTGAGCAACCTGCTCAGCACCCAGCTCACCTTCCAGGCTATTCACAAGCCCCGCGTGAATCCTGTTATTTCCTTCAGTGAAAACTACACCTGTTCTGATTCTGAAGAAAGCTCTGAAAAAGACAAGCTGGCTATTCCCAAGGTAAGTATTAAGGACACGTTCCTGGAAAGGTTAAATTTTTTTTGTTTTGTTTTCTGGGTCTGTTTGTTGTCACCCCACACCCATATGGAAGATTTATGTCAGTGACTCAGTGAAGACGTGTTGATCATGGTGATCAAAGTTAATAAAAATTTAAACATAAAGACTTGTGTCCTTAAACCTAATAGCTTTCTACAAGTGAAAGCTTTACCTTGTTATGTTACCTTTTTTTTTATTATTATTATTTTGACTTTGAAGAAGATTTTACTCCTCTATGCCAGGCTCTGTTCTGTGGGCTAAAGATGTAGCAGTGAGGGGTGGGGGCAGGAAAAAGTCCCTGCTCCTAGTGTTTAAAATCTGGTGTCTTCTGAAACCCAAGGATGTTCTGCACATGATTTCTTTGTGTGATACCCTTCAGAGTATGCTCCTGGTTTTCCCAAACCCAAGAAGTTTTGAACTCAGAACAGTTTTGATTGATTCTGGATTATTTAAGGTAAAAGATGGCCTTAGTTATTTGTAGAATTCTTTCTTTTTACATGTAAGATCAGAGTTTTACAAACATAAGCTGTAGGAAATCGGATCCCACAGCCAGTTTAGACCTTGCATGAGAATGGGTCATATTAAAGACTAAAAAAAAAAAGTTTTAAGTCATCTCTGGCACATCCTGCAGTTGTCTGTTTGGTAAACAGGCGTCTGTCCTCTTTAGCTAGTGGTCAGTCAGTAACACCCTTGCTTTAGCTATTCTGAGTCTCTTGACTCAGGAATGTGTTTTTCACACAGCTTTCTCAATTAGGTATTTACATAATTTTTTGAACATCTGCTTCTCTGCAAAAAGTATGGCTAAGCATGATAAGACAGTAAAGGAATGAAGAGAGATTAACTGATTCCTTTCAGTCTCAAAAGAGACATGAAGTTAGGCATAAATCCTGATATGTAAAATGCTTGACCTCTTCTCTTACTATTGAATTACATTCTAAGATGAATATTCAGACCTTTAGGAAATATAGGAAGCTAGTATCAGAGTCATTCTTTTTTTTAATGTTTATTTTTGAGAGAGGGACAGTGCAAGTGGGGGAGAGGCAGAGAGACAGGGGGAGAACACAGCATCTGAGGGAGGCTCCAGGCTCTGAGCTGTCAGCACAGAGCCCGATATGGGGCTTGAACTCACGAACTGCAAGATCATGACCTGAGCCGAAGTTGGATGCTCAACTTGACTGAGCCACCCAGGAGCCCCTGTTATCGTTTAGATGAAGACCCCAAAATGTTAATTTTGTAATATTCATTCCTTTATTGAATTCCTGACCACCTAGATTCCAGATAGGTAATATTCAGCCAATAGATTTTAATAAATTTGCTTCCAATTTAAAACCCATTTCCTCCCATTATATTACATAGAAGTCAGTGATCAAAAATATGCTTGATAATAAAATCAACACTCCTTCTTCCTAGCGTCTGAGAAGGAGTTTGCCTCCTGGTTTGTTGAGACGTGTTTCATCAACTTGGACAACCACCACCTCAGCCACAGGCCTACCCACTTTGGAGCCTGCCCCAGTCCGGAGGGACCGTAGTGCCAGCATCAAACTGCATGAAGCATCTTCATCAAGGTTAGGCAATGCTCCTGTTGGTTTCATGTCTCTAGAGAAGTTATTTGCCAAAAGGAATGATAAATTGCAGAGGAAAGGTGGCCCAACTAATTACAGTTGCCTGGAGGCCAGTGTCAAAAATGAAGACGGTATATGGTTTAAATGCAGAGCAGTACTATAGGGATTAATATTAGATAGTTAGGCTTAGGTTGTGTTGTGTGACCTTACATGTAAATGGGAACAGGGAGTTGAGTTAATGCCCGCCAGTATGACAGGATGGGAAGAGTTGAACCCAGAGCAAAGGTAGGCTAGATTTTACAGAGACTGAGATTCATATTGAGATTCTTAAATCAAAGGCATACAACCTGATATTTGCAAATTGTTGTTAGATTTCCCCCAGCCCACCAGACCGGTTATCCTAGTATGCTATGAAAGGCAAAAGATCACATCAAAAAGTAGATCGTCATCCTGAGGGTATCTGGATATGTTCGAACATTTGGTGATTTAAAGTTTATTTAGACAAAGGACAAATTGGTGGCTAGCAGAGACAGGACATGGGGGGTGACATGGGCCAAATGGGAAAGGGGGTCAAAAGGTACAAACTTTGAGTTTTAAATAATTGTGATAGGGATATAATATACAGCATGGTGACTATAGTTAGTAATACCATATCACACATTTGGAAGTAGCTGAAAGAGTAAATCTTAAAAATCTTCCTCTCAAGAAAAAAAAAATTTACTGTGTGGTGATGGATGCTAACAAGACTTATTATGGTGATTATTTCACAATATATACAAATATCAAATCATTATACACCTGAAACTAATATGTTGACAATATCTCATTTGAGAAACAGTATAGACTTTATGTAGTATGTTAATTAAAATTTTACAAAGTGATTTAAAAGCCAGAATTACCAAAGCTAAAGAAAGATAGTGTTAAGATCTAGAAAGAATTTTGAAGAAAACTTCGTGAAAGAGGTGCTTTTAGAGGGAGCTATTGTGCTTGTCCTTTTCTAGTTAGAATAAAAATAGCATACTTTGTATGAATTCAGTAACTTTGAGAACATTTCCCATACGATTTCAGGTTTTCGAAACATTTGCATCAGTTTTATTAATGATGAAATTACTAAAAAATAACCACATCTTTGTTGAACTCCATGAAGGTAATATTAGAAGTAATTTTCTCCTGATCTGGGCCTTGAATATCAATAAAGCACTATTTTGAGATTGACAGAGAAATGGAAACCTTTCGAATTAGAAGTTTAATGACTAACTTTTCTTTCTTTGTCATTTAAAAATATGTTTAATTGGTTTCTCCCATATTAACATGGATAGTCTAATGAACCTATAGAATCCAAAGCAAACTAAAATGATTCTTTCACGTATCAGTGTAATTCTCCGTTTTATTACCTGGACTTCTGTAAAACTTTAAATGCCACCACAGGAGAAGATTACCCAATCTGATTCATGAACATTTCCTAAAGTTTTAAATTACAGGTCTTTGGTGATATATTCCTCTGAAAATATTGACTATTGTCAGTGTCTCCAACAGCAAATATTGATAAGTGGTACTGGATCATAGTTAAATATTTGTTCCTTAAGAAAATGAATTTTGGGGGTGCCTGGGTGGCTCAGTTGGTTAAGCGTCTGACTTTGGCTTGGGTCATGATCTCACAGTTTTTGAGCTCAGGCCCCATGTTGGGCTCTATGCTGACAGCTCAGAGCCTGGAACCTGCTTTGGATTGTGTGTCTCCCTCTCTCTGCCCCACCCCTGCTTGTGCTCTTTCTCTATCAAACATGAATAAACATTAAAAAAATTTTTTTGTAAAGAAAGAAAATGGATTTTGTTCTCAGTGTATATCTTTAGGGAAGCTATTTTACCGACCAATTTTGCCAGGATTTCTGTCATAGAATAGCTAATGCCCCATGATTTTTTTTTCCATACAGTGACTTTGCCAGAAATCCATTTGTGCATTTTTGAATGATTCCTTTATTTCTGTAATTGTTTGTTACTTCTTGTCACATTTCATTTCTTATATTTCTTTTCTTCTTAGTTAAGTGAGATTAAGGACTGTAACTGAAATTATCATGAAGAGGGTTTCAAGAACTTTTATGAGCTGAACTCCCAGGGATCCTGTCATCCTGCTTAATGAAATAAATACTCATAATCAAATATTTTCAACATAATTTAGGAAGAGTGTAAAATCTCATTCATTTTCTTTGTCCAAGAAAAAAAATACTTAAAGCTGACTTGCCAGAGTATACTTTCCCCCCTAATTTTACTATTCCTTAATTTCACTATACTATTGAAAATCCTGATATAAAATCTGAAAACAGTACAAATTTTCACCACAATGAATAAATGAAATTCATTCTGAAGAGAATTTAAGGGAATAACCATATATTAGTGGCAATAGTACCACCATTAACTACAACTAGTTTTGGTGGACTCCTTTGTTATGGGTGAAAACAGTGAAAAGATAGCCATAGATCATCTTCAGCCCTGAATATAAACCAAAATTAAAAATTCACTTAGAAGACCTATTGATAAAACTACAGATCGATTTCAAAACTGATTTGAGTGTTAGCCCTTGTGGTTTCTTCCCTTTCAGCCTTTTTGTTTCTTCCTTTCCTATGTGCCTATTAAGACTCTGAGGACTGTAGTGATCAGAAGAACAGAGGTGAGAAGTGGAAATTAGGAGCAACCCTCAGCTTACCTTACGTCCCCTTCAGTATTTAGCTAGGTGATTCACTCCTGGGTAGTTTTACCTACAGCTGGGTAGAAAGGACGCTGGACTGAGGATCAGAAAAACCTTGGTCCTACCACTCAGAGATGCGTGTCCTGAAGAGCAGTCCTTGTCTGAGCCTCAGCATCCTCTGCAAAGAATCCTTCAGAGAAGGGGGAACTGTGGCACAATTGTGAGATAAATCAGGTAGAAGAATACCAGATGCTTCAAAAAAAAAAAAAAAAATAGGCTTGAGATAAGTCACAAAAGTCTGAAATAAATCACACCCTAGTGACTGACTGAACTGACCCCTCCTTCAGTATATTAGGCAGAAAGGAAACTTGGTTTAAAAACAAACAACAACAACAAAAACTTAGGATCTGGTAAGACTTTTTAAACCTTGGATGGTGTTGTTATGGGTAGAACTAAGATTATAAAATTTACTTTTGTGGAAGGGGATTGAGATCTTCCACAGCAGACATGTACAAACTTTTCCTGTTGTCAGCTTGAGGTGACCAAGTAAAGGTTTCCCCAAGCTACTTTCCTCTTCCAAACCCAAATTATTATGTACATATTTATGTGATTGAAACAGCAATCATGAAAGTGTGAGGGTCAGTCCAAAGCTGAAAGCTATTGTGAGGCTCACAGAAGGCAATGTATTTGAAAGTGCCAGTAAATTATAATGCACATATATACATACACATATACATATATATACATATACATAAACATATAGCTTTATTGTTTTATTGATATCTTTTTTTTTCCTTTTTTTTTTTTAATTTTTTTTTTCAACGTTTATTTATTTTTGGAACAGAGAGAGACAGAGCATGAACGGGGGAGGGGCAGAGAGAGAGGGAGACACAGAATCGGAAACAGGCTCCAGGCTCTGAGCCATCAGCCCAGAGCCCGACGCGGGGCTCGAACTCACGGACCGCGAGATCGTGACCTGAGCTGAAGTCGGACGCTTAACCGACTCCGCCACCCAGGCGCCCCTGATATCTGTTTTAATAAATGTTATATTAAGGACTGTATAGCTAGAATTTTAATTTGTCTTCAAGTTCATTTATTAACTTAATTATTAAAGGTACTCTATTATACTTTATAAAACTTTGCAGAATTAGTATATTTTCAATGTTTTCATTAAAAAGTAGACAGCTTTTGAGCTAGCTTTCATAATAGAAACTTTTTGTGATAATAACAAATATACAAATATAATAAAATGCAGTTAATGTTAAGGTCTTTTAAAAGTCTACATAGAAAAGTAATAACCATTCATTATGTTATGTACTAAGAAATGAAAACTCCTAGGCCAATATACATTGCATAAAAATTCTTCATAGTAACCTTATTGGTCATTCAATCAAGCAAAAGAAGTTAAAGAACAGCGCTGTAAAGAAATAGCGTAGTTATCTATCTCAAATTCTAAGTTTTCTTTGATTTCATTGTTTCAGAATTTTAGGCATTCTGAAATGCCTAGAATGAGATTTCAAGAAGAATATGAAACAAATATTATTTTGCGTGCTTTTCTTAATTGATAATCACTGGAGTTCATTCTATAGTTCATTCACTCTATAACATGTCTTTGTTATAATTTGTTTTGTAAACTGCTATTAGAATTAGGAGAAAAGATGAAGTTTTTAAATACCTAAGTCAATAAGTGAAGAAAAATGTGAAAAGGAAAACAAGAAATGAAGTAACATAAGTATCAGAGTGTTAAATGGAATTCAATATACAGATTTTTTAAAATTGTTTTTAATGTTTATTTATATCTGAAGAAGAGAGAGACAGACCATGAGTGGGGAGGGGCAGAGAGAGGGAGACACAGAATCCAAAGCAGGCTCCAGGCTATGAGCTCTCAGCACAGAGCCCGAGATGGAGCTCGAACTCACAAACCATGAGATCATGACCTGAGCCAAAGTTGGATGCCCAGCCGACTGAGCCACCCAGGCGCCCTGTAAGTTATGGATTTTATTCATTGCTAATGTTACTAATAATCAGAGAATTATAGGCAGTAGTAAAACACATGCTTAGCATTCTTCCCTTCAAGAAGTATGAAACTATTAGTGCAGCCCCTAAAAAAGTCCTTTTGTTCCACATTAGCACATGGGTCTATTTTGTATTTAACATGCAGAATTCTAAGTAATTCATGCATAATGTTGCTTGCACAGAGGAAGCCATTTTGCTTATGGGACACCTCTAAACTATGCGTTATTAATTATACATCTTACACGACCAATCTCCACCATTCATGACTCCATACCTCCATCAATTTCAGGTTTATTTACAATAAGCCACACAGACCAGGTACATCCTGCTTACACTGCCAGAAAGGAGGCTGCCAGTCCAAGATTGGCAGAATGTCAAATTGTCCAATTTTACTCATGCAAATTATAGATCTGACCTAGTACCAAATTTACAAATGTTTAAAAGCGCAAAGGTATTAGCAAAACATGACCAGGTGTTTTTCCCATGGAGCATTCCAAGATTGCCAACATAGCTTCCTAAATTTTTTTTCTCTCTCAAATTACAATATATTCTGTTTCAGATTTAACTTAAGGTTTTGAGCACTGCATTCAAATAAATTTTGCTTTAGAACACCTCCAAAATTCATATCCCATTAATTACATGGGTATGTAATATTCTCCTCCCCAACCTTCCATAGACCCATTAATTCCAGATTTATTGATAGTTATAATCTAGGCAAACCAAGGATAGCTTGATAAAAGCATCCCTAGATGAAGACTCACTGTCCATTACCTTTCTCCTACTAAACAGCATCACTGTGTTTATCAAAATGTCCATCATTAACGTGTTTACAAGGGGATTTGGCTCAGCATCCCTTTCTTTCCAGGGTGTCACCAATAAAAGAAATTATAGGCTAAATGCTTGTTGCTAACCTTTTCTTCACAAAAAAAATGCTTGTGCAAAGAATACTATCTTTGAACAATTTTATAATCACTTAATTTTCGAATTCAGATATACCAAGAATAGACGAGGCACCTGCCATTCATAACTAATGTAAATTACGAACTTTGTTAAAAGCTTTGTCAAATTTGGGGCACCTGAGTGGCTCAGTGTGTTACACATCCAACTTGGCTCAGGTCATGATCTTGTGGTTTATGAGTTCGAGCTCTGCATTGGTCTCTCTGCTCTCATTGGAGAGCCCACTTCAGATCCTCTATCTCCCTCTCTCTCTGCCCATCCCCAGCTCACACATGCTCTCTTGCTCTTTCTCACTCTCAAAAATAAACATTAAAAAAACAACTTTGTCAAGTTTTTAGAAAATCTGTGAGGAACATGATTATAGTAGTACACTAAGAAGGTGTCTGGTTCCTACTAACTGGATAA
The DNA here is from genome assembly GCF_018350155.1 of Leopardus geoffroyi. Classification (NCBI taxonomy): domain Eukaryota; kingdom Metazoa; phylum Chordata; class Mammalia; order Carnivora; family Felidae; genus Leopardus; species Leopardus geoffroyi. The sequence continues at coordinate 53,677,916 of NC_059341.1, forward strand.
ATAGGAAAATTATCTTTCCTCTTTTATTAACCCAGTATGTTTGATGAGTAACTGCTGTATCCCTGAAGCAGAAATTGAGCTCAGATAACTTATTTTTTTTATTTGGAAGTAATGTAGTCATGTTGCTGAAGCTGGACCATGACTCAGATTGGCAAGCTGAATATGGAAATGGTGATTGCGTTCTGGCAAGATCTATCCCAATAATTGATTAATAATTTCTTCATTTTTCTTTATGCTCTGTCTTTATAGTGCTGTTTGTCCTGATTCTTGGAATAACCCAGTGATGATGACCCTCACCAAAAGCAGATCCTTCACTTCGTCCTATGCTGTTTCTGCAGCTAACCATGTAAACTCAAAAAAGCCAAATCGACCAGGTTAGTAGCTTTTTAGGAGAAGAGTTCCTCCTTAGTGAGTGTGTAGTCATGGGGTAAACTAAGCCTTAAGTGTTGAAATAAGATTCTGAGAATTCATACTAGGGTATGTTTGGTTTGACTATTCTAAAAAGAAAAAGCCTCAATAACCAATTAATTTATTAAATTTCCACAGATGCTTTCAATTTCTGCTAGGTATCCTATCTTGAACTTATTGGATGAATAGGAAATAAGTATCATCATTGAGGATAATCTGTGGAAGCATCATCTTGTAATATAAAAGCTAATGATGTACATGCCAATTTCAATTTTATTTTTAGTGTTAAAATTAGTTTTCAGGAGTATGGTAGTTATAGGAGTTAAGAAATGCTTCATTTGCTATACATATTATAATTCTTTCAAAGGAATTCTTTTGTTTTTTAATTTTTTTAATGTTTGTTTTAGAGAGAGAAAGAGAATGAGCAGGGGAGGGCAGAGAGGGAGACACAGAATCCAAAGTAGGCTCCAGGCCCTGAGCTGTCAGCACAGAGCCCGACACGGGGCTCAAACCCACAAATTGTGAGATCATGACCTGAGCCAAAACCAGATGCTTAACTGAGCCACCCAGGCGCCCCTCAAAGAAATTCTTTATGTCACTCATCCCCTCATATATAAAGGGGTATATGAAAGGAAGAGGTAATTAAATTTGGAGAAAATACAGTTCAGAACCTTTGAGAGCCCTTTGGAAAAGCCCACAAGTTAGCAACGAAAAAAACCCAATAGCACAATGGGCAGGAAGTTTTTCTTACCTTTCAAGACTGGTACAAAATGAAATTTGATGTGATTTCTCCCATCTGGTATCTCGAATATAACTCTTGCATGGGGTTTTCCACGTTGGACTCAATGTACACTGTATACTTCTAAGCATCAGCTTCTCCCTTCCCTTGAGCTTCCTTTATTCAACAAATATTTGTGAAGCAATCACAGTCTCAGACCCTGAACTAGTTTGGGGAATATGGCAGTGATTAAGCCAGACCCACTTCCTCCTGTCACTAGAATTACATTCTGGTGGGGAATACAAACAGATCGATAGCCACTACTATTTAGTGTGTTAAAGGCTATGATGAGGAAGAGAGGGAAGACTTTCAAATAATGAAAGATGAAAAGAGATAAGATCCAACACATTGAGAGAAAGTTTAAGGAACTTGAGTCTAGATGAGTGGCAAAATTGGCAAGCACAAGGGGGATGGAAACAGGCATGCAGATAGGACCTGGAGATCTATGGAAAAGAGTATAGATATCAAAATTAAGGACAGTTAAGTATGTTTCAGGTAGGAAAGTGAATGTTTTGGGTAAAATTACTTCATTTAATTAGAATTTGGGCTGATTCAAGAATGGAATATGTTTTTTGTCAGATTCTTTTGCTAGATTGTCCCCCTCCTAGAATGTCACTTGAGAGTCTGGGGTATATATGATGACCTCTTCTTCTTAGAATGTTCTGACTAGAAGTTTTCACCTCTCAGCACTGCAGAAAACTCTGATGAAATTTTCAGTAGCTTCCGGCGTATGTTCTTAATCTTCTGCCTTTATAGCAGCTTAAGAATTCTCCAAAAGGCTCCAGGGAAAAACTGCCCCCTTCTCACTTGGCCGTTAGACATTCACATTCTAGCTGCCATGGCGGCAGTCCCAGACTCCAATTTTCCTGTCATTAGCATCATGACGTTGCTAAAAGTTCTGCTGACTTGCTTCCTTAATAGCTGCACCCTTCTGCTTAGATTCTTAGACTTTTGCTCCATGCAAATGGTCACTAAATAATGTTCTGAAAGGAAGAACAGTTCATAAGACTTTTGCTTACCCTTCCGTGGTATCTTCTCTTTGCTCTCTCTGAGAACCTAGTCCCTCTGAATTGATCATCTTGTCTTAAAAGCTTTTTATTTTTAAACTCTTCTATTTGTTCTCAAAGAAACATGGGTTTATTACAAACTATGGCATCAAAGCCAGAACCAGAAGTCCTCAAGATGGCAAAGTGTCTACGTGGGTCAGAGAAACAGTGCTCACGTTCATTCCACTAATATTTCAAGACACCACCTTGAAGTAGAAACTTTTGATTTTAAAAGAAGTGCATCTCCTCTATTGTTTCTTACGTCTGGAAATTTTAGTACTCTCTTCCCCCTTTGATCATCCACTTTCTATTGGTGACTATTTCTTGGAATCACGTAAGCAACAACTTTGCTTAAGTCTCTGTTTAGTGTAGGAAGACACTTCCTCCAGAAAAGGCTCCAGGGAAAAACTGGAAAGTATGATTTTGTTAGAATTGCATCATTGACAGAAACCACTAAAAGCAATGCAGGTTTCCAAAAACTAATCTCGTCCTCTCTGCTCTTTGGTAATGTTCATTAAGTCATGTAATTTAGAAGTTATTAATGACCTGAGAAATATGGACCTGAGTAATATGGATCCTCATCTTGGGCTCCATCAAGACAGAGGAACTGAATTTGAGTATTCCACATTAAGCCGGAGAGAAATTTTAAGGGGGCACTAAAGTCATTCTAGGTCAGTGGGACCCTTGGTTCTCTACAAAAATATGTGCAAATAATTTTCGAGGAAAGCATCACCAGTTAAGGGCTAACCTATCAAGTTCAAACAAATTGGAGCTTGTAAGCAAGAGCACTAAACACACATAAAAGACACACACAGGGTTTCTAGCCATGAGTTAGAAACAAACAACAAACAAAAACAACTTTACAGATTTCTAAAAGGGTTGAAATATTTAAATGCTAAAATATTTACATATTTATGTTATAACTTTAAAGTATGTAAATATTTTAAGGAAAATATGAGGTCATAAAAAATAACAGCAATGAGAGAAGACATAACTGCAGAGCAGCTAAATATAACTTTCAGAAATGTAATCGAGGAAAAAGGATAGATTAAATGGAATAATACACTATTAAAGGGAGAAATAATAAACTGGTGAGTGGAGAATATGAAGAAATTACCTAGAATGTGGTAGAGATGAAAAATGGGGAGTATGAGAGTTTAAGAAATGTACGAATATAAGAAAAGGCTAGTATAACATCATAGTTTTAGTACAGGATAGGGGACATAAATGCTGAGGAAGAGCAGAGTAAAGGCAAAAAAAAAAAAAAGTTACACAAAGACAAAATAGTGAAATTACACAACACTGAAAACAAAACAAAACAAAAATCTTAAAGTCAGCCAGAGAAAAAGGAAATTTCAGGGAAAGCAAGTCAGTCTGAGAGCGAGCGGAACTATCTAAAATAAAGGGCATCAGAACACAGAACATTTTTCTTCCAAGTTCTGAGAGAATATAACGAACTCTAGCAATGATCCCTGAAAGCATAGTCTTTCTGAGAGAATATAATAGCCTGAAATTGTGTAGCTGGCACATCTATCTCACAACAGTAGAGGAATTTTCAGATTCCTAAGATATTTTCAGAAAGTCAAAACCTTGCCACCTGCCAAATCTTAACTAAAGGAATTTAGGATGGATGTATTCTAGAAAGCAAAGTAATAGAAGAGAAGTCTGAGATCTAATAAAAATGGTTACTAAATTTAAAAACCATCAATTTATCAAATATTATGTGCATGAATAATAGTATTTTTAGATTTGTAAGTATTTTTTTTTAATTTTTAAGGACAGTATTAAAATATCAGACAATAATAATATGTACCATAAGGGATGAAATATAAATGTAAATGTTCTACTTTCTTGTGTAGCTCAGGAAAAGGACTCAGATGAGGAACCTGAGGCACAAAGATGTTAAGTAACTTGCCCAAGTTCACACAGTTATTCCTGAATCTTTTATTTTGTCCCAATGACTTTATAGTAGAAGAAAATTGATGACAACAAATGGAGGTAATTTAAAATTAGGATTTTCTTTTTTTTTTTTTCTTTTTTTTTGTTCCTGTCTGGCCAAGTACATGACAATGGAAGGATTTGATTTTGTATCTCCAATTTCTTCATTTAGGTTAGAAAATTTAAATTATCAAAATAACCAACCAATGTGCTCATTTTGACAGCACATATACCAAAATTGGTGTACAAATGCTGAATCATTGTACACCTGAAAGTGATGTTCCATGTCAATTATATGTCAATTAAAAAAAAAAAAAGCTGAAAACTATAGTTAGTGCCTTCACTGGAGATAACAGAGCAAATGATGGCACAGACATGAGGAACAGCCTCATCTTCCTGTGTCCTACTCCTCAGTTTATACAACTGTAGTCAAGAAGAAAGAACAGAGTACAAAAAGAAAAAAAATTCCATGTTACATACCCCAAAGGCAGATGGTAGAAATTAGAACCCAGGCATGGTGAGAGCCTCTCTCCATTCTTGCCATAAAGTACATAAGGTATCTCCATCATGATTACTTTGGGGGGGATTTCGCATTGTGACATACTTAGATTGCTGTCGCAGCAGAACTAAATGTTTATAAAATAACCTACATCCTATGCATGCTGAATTCAACTAAACAAATCCCTGAAAGTCTGCCAAGAGGGAAGAAAGTCCATCAAGAATCAGAGAGCTGAAATTCAATTACAGTTCTTCCTGATCAGATGGGCTCTTCTATTTTGAAACCTTTGTTTTTCTGCATTGATGACGTATTGGTGTTGATTGAGCTAAGTGGGTGTGATCTGTTTGATGTTATTGACTGAGATGCCTATGTGGAAAGGGGCTAGGAAAAGCCCCTTTATGTGGCAAAGAGTATAAGGAAATGGAACCAAATGAAGTGTGAAGAGAATAGGAGGAGGAAAGTAAGAAGTAATAGGCAAGAGAGGATAGGGGGATGCAAGCATAGAGAATAAACACTGAAAGGTAAATGTTTCCAGAGGGAACTAATGAAATCTATTCCTTCCACGAATCAAGTAAAACAGTCTAGCTCAATCAGTGTTAATATAAATAGTTGAAACAAACCAATTATTATACAATTGCTAATATAAATGGATAAAATCACATAGAAGTCCTTTGATTAAAGCGCAGGAACAGGATATTTAAATACAATTTACATTTTCAATCTTTTTTATTAGGAGTCACTGGCAATGTAGAGCTGCCATTGTCATTCTGCTTTTAAAATTCCTCCAGGTCATACTTACTGCATTTGCAGTAGAACCTTTCAAGATTCTTTTCATTTTTATAAGATTCTTATAATCCTTTTACAGTGATTACAAATCTCTCTACACCTACAAGGTAGACGGAGTTTTCCCTACAGAAAATTTGAGGTGAGAGAGAACTTTAATTACGGTGCTCGGTGGTTGCGGGGGAGGGGGTTGTTTCTTTTTGCATTCTCTATACGGTAGATACGTTTTCTGTTTTGGAAAAATATTAGGGCTGTCCATTTTACTGAGGGCATAGAAAAGAGACATGTATTTATTAGACATGCTCACTCCTTTCTTGTTCAATTAAAATTAAAATGAGAGTTTTACAGCATAAAACAGATGGATTCACTTAAGTAATTTTCCTCCAGTATTGTTTATCACCTCCCTTTAATTGTCCAGAATTCCTAGTGTCTTGACACATTTTCTCATGCTCTTAGAAGCAAGGAATTAAAAACTGAATCACTCAAAGGAGTTGAGATTTTAAAATTTTAAAGTTACATTTTTAATTTTTTTTAAATGTGTCAGTTTTAAATATTTCACATCAGGATGGTTTGAATCATTCAAAGATTTGTATTTCATAAGCTGTATATTTTTCCTGAAGTCTCAAATACAAAATGATAAATAAAATTAAGAATACATGTTTAGGGGTGCCGGGGTGGCTCAGTTGGTTACGCATCCAGCTTAGGCTCAGGTTATGATCTCACAGTTATGGGTTCGAGCCCTGTGTCAGGCTCTGTCCTGACAGCTCAGATCAGAGCTTGGATTCCGTGTCTCCCTCCCTCTCTGCCCCTCGCCTGCTTATGCTCTGTCTGTCTCTCTCTCAGCAATAAATAAATGTTAAAAAAAATAAATAAATAAAAATAAAGAATACGTTTAACTGAATCCCTTCCCCACCCCATGCATGTGCATGTGTAAATGTGCAACATGAAATTGGATGATACTCCAAAGCTCATAAAGTTAAGTCTTCTAACTTAGTACATGATCAAGTTAAAAAACAAACAAACCTAGAATATAATTAGTTCTTGAAGATTTGTAAGAAGGGCATTTCTCTTGTTTCCTTGGAATCCTCTTCCTTGCATCTGATAATTTTACTTGTAATCTACCCTTTCTAGAAATAAAGAGTATTTGGTTATTCTTAGCACTGATATATCTCTTTCTACCCAAAGACTAAAAATGTAAATATGTACCCATTTTCTATAGCATTCCTAATGCTTTTTGTTATTAAAACTTTACTGTGCAGTGTATGAAATACTTTGATTTGGGAAAAAGGGAATTTATATGTTTATACCTTTATCTTCTCACCTACAATATAAAAATAGTCCTGCTTTCCCACCAGTTTTATTGAAAAATAATTGACACACATCACTGTGTAAGTTTAAGGTGTGCAGCATGATGGTTTGATTTACATATATTGTGAAGTTATTACCATGATAGGCTCAGACAACATCCATCTTTCTTATTATAGATATAATAAAACAGAAGAGAAAGACAAACAAGAAAAAGGAGAAAAAATGTTCTCCTTGTGCTTGGAACATACATGATTTACACTCTTAACAACTTTTCTGTATATCATACAGCTGTGTTAGCTATAGTCCTTATGTGGTACATTACATCCCTACATTAATTACCTCCTAACTGAAAGCTTGTACCTTTTGACCACTTTCCTCTAATTTCTCCTCCACCCACCCCCTGCTTCTGGTAACCACAGTCTGATCTCTTTTTCTCAGTTTGGTGCTTTTAGTTTTGTTTATTTAAAGCTTCCACATATAAGTAAGATCATACAATGTTTGTCTTTCTCTGTCTTATTTCACTTAGCATATGTCTTCAAGGTCCATCCATGTTGTTGCCTTTGGTAGGATTTCCTTGTTTTTTTTTTAAATGGCTAAACAATATTTCATTATACACACACACACACGTGTGTGTGTGTGATGTGTGTGTGTGTATAATTTATCCATTTATCCATTTATAGTTACTTAGGTTGTTTTCATGGGACACAGATTTTTTTTGTGAATGTTTTCATTTTCATGAAGTGAATTTGAGAATTTTTACTTGTTTTCAATATTTTTTGGAAGAGTTTGAAAAGAATTGGTGCTAATCTTTAAATATTTGGTAAAATTTACGAGAGAGACCATCTGGCTTTTCTTCATTGGGAAGGTTGATTACTGATTCAACCTTCTTACTAGTAATTAATGTGTTCAGATTTTGTTTCTTCCTGCTTTGGTCTTGGTAAATTATAGGTTTCCAAGAATTTTTCCATTTCTTCTAGGTTGTCCAGCTTGTTGGTATATAGTTATTTGTAGTAGCCTCTTTTGATCCTTTGAATTTCTGTGGTATTCATTGTATTGTCTCCTTTTTCATTTATATTTTGTTGATTTGGGCTTTTTCTCTTTTTCCCTTGCTTCTTTTAGCTAAGGGTTTGTCAGTGTTGTTTATCTTTGCAGAGAACCAATTCTTAGTTTGGTTAATCTATTCTGTGGTTTTTCTTTTTCTATTTCATTTATTTCTGCTCTACTCTTTATTACTCCTTTTATTTTGCCAACTCTGAGTTCAAGTTGTTCTTCTTTATCTAGTTCTTAAGATGTAGATTTTAACTTGTTTATTTGGGATCTTTCTTCTTAATGTAGGCATTTGTGCTACGAACTTTCCTACCAGAATTGCTTTTGCTGCATCCCACAGTTTCTGATGTGTTGTCTTTCCATTTGTCTTAAGACACTTTTTAAATTCCTTTTAATTTCTTTGATCCATTGATTGTTCAGGAAGGTATTGTTTGATTTCCATGGGTTTGTGAATTTTTACAGTTTTCGTCTTGTTACTGATTTCTAGATTTGTGCCATTGTAGTTAGCGAAGGTACTTGGTAGGATTTCAATCTTCTTTCTTTTTTTAAATTTTTTTATGTTTATTTATTTTTGAGAGAGTGGGAAAGTGAGCAGGGGAGGAGCAGAGAGAGAGGGAGACACAGAATCTGAAGCAGGCTCTAGGCTCAAAACTGTGAGCACAGAGCCTAATCTAGGCTGGAACTCAAACCACGAGATCATGAACTGAGTTGAAGTCAGATGCTTAACTGATTGAGCCACCCAAGTACCCCTGATTTCAGTCTTCTTGAATTTGCTAAGACTTGTTTTGCGGCCTAACATATGGTCTATCCTAGAAAATGTTCTATGTGTGCTTGAGATAAATGTGTATTCTGCTGTTGGGTAGATTATTCTATTATTAGTCTTTTGGGTCCATTTGGTCTATAGTGTTGTGCAAATTTGCTGTCTCCTAATTGATTCTCTCTCTGGCTGATCCATGTATTGTGGACAGTCAGGTATTAAAGTTCCCAGCTATTACTATAGTTCTTCTTGTAGCTCTGTTAGTTTTTGCTTTATGTATTTAGGTGCTCCAATGTTGGTTGCATAAATATTTTATAATTGTTATGTCTTCTTGCTGTAAAGACATATGCTGTAACATTATAAATAATGCTGTAACATTATAAATAATGTTCTTTGTTTTTACCATTTTTAGTTCAAAGTCTATTTTGTCTGAAAAAAGTATTGCTACTCCGTTTTTTTCTGGGTTACCCATTTTCTTGAAATGTCTTTTTCCTTCCCTCTCAGTCTACTGTGCCTTTAATGTTAAAGCGAGTATCTTTAAGGCAATGTGTTGTTGAATCATGTTTTTTTCACCAGTTGGCCATTCTGTGTCTTTTAATTGGAAAACTTAATCTGTTTCCATTTAAAGTATTTATTGATAGGTAGGGACTTACCATTGCCATTTTGTTAATTGTTTTCTGGCTATTCTGTAGGTCTGTTGTTTATTTTTTCCTTGCCTGCTGTTTATTTTTATATTTTAATGTCTTTTGATATCTGTATGCTTTCATTTCTTCAGCATATTTTTTTGTGTAATTATTAAAGGCTTTTCCCTTGTGGTTACCATGACACATACAGTATCTTAAACTTAAAATGCCATGTTTTATTTTAATTTTATTTTATTTTAATTTTATTAATTCCATTTCATTTTATTATTTTTTAAGTTTATTTATTTATTTTGAGGCGAGGGACAGAGTGAGAAGGAGAGAGAGAATCCCAAGCAGGCTCCGTGCCATCAGCACAGAGCCCCACACAGGGTGAGATCATGACCTGAGCTGAAGCCTAGAGTCTGACACTTAACTGACTGAGGCACCCAAGGTGCCCCCTAAATGTGGTATTTTAAACTGATAACAACTTAGCTTCAGTATAATCCATAAACTTTACACTTTGAGTTCTTCTCCCCCTCACATCTAAGATTATTATATTGCTATTATAATTTACACGTAATTTATGTTGCATAACTAATAACAGACTATTGTAGTTATGATTATTTTTACATTTTTTTTAACTTTTAAAGAAGAGCTGTAAGAGAATTATGCTCCACTGTTACCATATTGCAGAATCTATGAGTTTATATTTGTCATTATCAGTGAGATTTACACTACCTTTTTATGAAGTTAATTAGCATTCTTTTACTTCCAGTCAAGATGTACTTAGCATTTCTTTTTTTTTTTTTTTAATTTTTTTTTTCAACGTTTACTTATTTTTGGGACAGAGAGAGACAGAGCATGAACGGGGGAGGGGCAGAGAGAGAGGGAGACACAGAATCGGAAACAGGCTCCAGGCTCTGAGCCATCAGCCCAGAGCCCGACGCGGGGCTCGAACTCATGGACCGCGAGATCGTGACCTGGCTGAAGTCGGACGCTTAACCGACTGCACCACCCAGGCGCCCCTGTACTTAGCATTTCTTACAAAGCAGGTCTGATGGTAATGAAGTCCCCCAGCTTTTTTCTGTTTGGGAGTCTTTAATCCCTCCTTTGTTTCTGAAGGAGAACATCATCAGGTATAGAATTCTTGGTTGACAGTTATTTTCTTTCAGTATTCCTAATATATCATCCCATTTTATCCTGGCCTGAAAAGTGCTGTTGAAAAATCTGCCCATCATCTTATGGGAGTTCTCTTATATATACAAACTCTCTTTTCTCTTGCTGTTCTTAAAATTCTTTGTCTTTGACTTTTGATACTTTGATTGTAATTTGTCTTGGTGTAGCCCTATTTTGGTTGAACTTTTTAGGGGTCTTTGGGACCTCATGGATCTGGATGGCCATCTCTTTCCCCAGATTTGGGAAGTTTCCAGCCATTGGTGCTTTAAATATACTTTCTGTCCCTTCTGTTTCCTTTCTTATTCTAGAATTCCCGTAACACAAATATCATTTCCTTTCATTGTATCCCCATAATTCCCATAGGCATATATCACTCTTTTTCATTCTCTTTTCCTTTTGGTCCTCTGTGTAATTTGCAATGTTCTACTCTCCTGATCATTGATTCTTTCTTCTTCATGGTCAAATGTACTTTTGAAACTCTCTATTAAGTTCTTCAGTTATTCTATCTTTCAAATTTGGATTTCTGTTTGGTTTTTGTTCATTTGGTTTTGGGTTTGTTTTGATGGTTGCTATTTCCTTGTCAGACTTCTCTTTTTGTTTGCATTGCTTTCCTAATTTTGTCTAGTTGTCTGTTTTCTTGTAATTTACTATACTTCTTTAAGAGGGGTATTCTGAATTCTTTGTCAAACAGTTCATAGATCTTCATTTCTTTAGGATTAGTTATTGGAGCTTTATTAGTTTATGTTAGTGGTGTCATATTTATCTGACGTTTTTGTGGTCCTTGATTTCTTAGGTTGGTATCTATGCATTTGGGTAACTGAGCTTCTTTTCCAGACTTTGCAGGTTTGCTCTACAGAGACACTTTTCAGCAGTCAGCTCAGTTTGTTTCTGGGTTGTCTCCTGGTAATGTCTTTGGGCAGGTAGGACCTGCTATTGTGGTCTATTTTGGAGTGAAACAACTGTTCAAGCTCTGAGGTTGGGAATGAGGGAGCGTGCCACTGGCTGATAATAGGACTGTTGGCTTGGTCCCCTACCTAAATGAGGCTGTAGTATGGGCTCCACAATGCGTTGATTCTCTGGTCAGGCTTAGTAGATGGTCAGGACTGCTATTATATACAGTAATAGTGAGACTATGACAGGGACCCTAGCAGGGACCCTGGACCTATGCAGCTTGTTGTTTGGGGACATGAATCAGGCAGAGTGTACATTGAATGCTCTGGTTAGGTAAGGTCATCAGTTTTGCTCTGCAGATGGGGGAACCCACAGGCTGTGCTCTCTGTTCAAGTGCCACTGTATGTAAGGCTATTGATGGGTTATGCAGCTTCCCGTGTGCTCTATTTAGACCCCTGGTCAGACAGGCTATAGGTTGTATTTAGCAACGAGTAAGAGTAAAAACTTAGACTCTCTGCTTGGGCACAGCAGGAGAAGCAGCTCTAAAGCCTACAAAGCTCTTTGTTTGTTGTCTTAACTCAAGCTGTACCACATCTCATGTTCCCTGACCAAGCAGGGCCACTGGCTTTGTTCTGAAAGTTGTCTGTTCTCCCTGCCCATGTGTCAGCTCCAGTGATGCTGGACCACACAACTTCCAAGAGTTGGTCACCTGGGGGTAAGACACTCTCTACAGTGAGTAGGGCTGTCTCAGGGCAGGAGGGGAAGGTGTCATTCCAGCTATTTTCAGTTTCCCAAACAGGCTCTCAGGTTGAGAGTGGCTAGGAGTCACCCTCAGGCTTAGCTATGAATGAATCTCCCTGCCTGTGCATAGCATGGGAACACTCCACACCCAGCACTGGCTTTGCTCTCGGGGTATTCCACACTGCCCTTGCACCTCTTGGCTCAAGTGCCACCAGACCTCACTGCCTCTGGGAATTGTCACCAATCCTTTTGATCAGATGGGGCTGGAAGACACTCCCCACAGTGGGGGAGACTATGACTCACTTCCTTGCCTGGGTATGGACATACTGGGCTTTAGAGCTGACAAAACTCCTTGCTTAAGAATCTGAATCAGGCACATCTGCACCCACCAAGTTCACTGATCTGTGTGTGCCCCCAGCTTGGTTCTGCAGCTGAGCAAAGCTGCTGGTCAAGATTACTATTTGGGCATTGCTTGTATGAACTTGATCTGCCGAGATCCACGTCCTAGTTGTTGCAAACCCCTACCCCCCTTATATATCACAGTCCGATTCCCAGTGGTTGAGCCTCACAGATTCCCCTGCAGTCACCATGGTACAGATCAGAATAGGGACTCCCACAGAGCAACCTACAATTCTGGGAGGGGTGCTTGTTATCCACTTGGGTTGTCTTTTCCTGCAGGAGGAACCAGAATCTCAGGGGAGACTTTGTGCATTATTGTGCTTGCTGGGGTTAGAGCAGCGTGGTCATCCTGTTGCTTCTTTTCTTACCCTTCTAATGCAGTCTGTCTTGATCTCTGTGGTGCAGAGGGAGTGCTTCAGCCTCACCCCCAGGTTCTAGGACTCTCTCAGTGGTGTTTTTTGTTGAGTAGTTGTTGGTTGTTCTTACGAGGGAGAGCTAAGTTGGGAACATCCTATGTTGCCATCTTTGTGACTGAAGGCAAATATCCCTCTTTTCATGGTTGTTGCCAGGGCTTGTACTTGTCAGAAGTGTTCAAAATATGTAGACTAACAGTACTACAGAAGCAACGTGCTTTTCCTCTCTTACAAGGTTTATTTTAAATTTCATCCCAGGCAGTAAGTTTGGAGTCTTAAGGTCTGCTGTTTGTTTAAATTTAGTCAATCCTTGAGTTCCAAGAACTCTAATCATTGAGTGGATTGTTAAATTTGTATTTAAGAGGGACTTGCATTTCTCTGAGAATCTCAGCTGGCAGCTATAAAGAATTTGCAATGAAAAAGATCACTCTTCTCATAAATTTCCCTTAGAAAATATGTTGTATTAAGACACATGGCACTACTCCCATTGACTTGATTAAAAAAAAAAAAGTGGTGGAAAACTCAAAAACTCACAATTAACTATCAAAATAATTAAAGAATTGCCTAAAGCAGTGCCTGTCAGAAGTCTTTTTTTTTTTTTTTTTCCAAAATATAGCAGTTAAAATCTTGCCTTGGCCTATCAGCCCTCTACAGCCTTGCCTGGCAGATTCTCTGAACATGTTCCCTGTCCCCTGCTCCTCCTTCCCCTTCGCTAAGCTGCTTTCCCTTCCACACTGACCTCCCAACTGACCTTCTGACTTCTCCCAGGTAGGGCCCTCTTTCTGAAACATGCTTCCCCAGTACTGTCTAAATGTCTTCCTTACTGCACCAGGCCTCTGTTCAAATTTTACCCCTAGAACATTTCTGAATTTCTTTTCTTTGTTCTATGTTCTCTGCATAATTTTTCTTTATATCACTTAAAACTACCGGAGTTTCTTTTCTTTTAATCCCTCCTCTTCTTCTTCTTCTTTTTCTTTTCTCTTCCTTTCCCCACCTCTTCCACCTCTTTTTTTTTTTTTAAGGTTCTGTTTTTTCCAAGAGAGTGGAAGCTCCACGAGAGCTGTTGTTGTTGTTGTTGGCTACTTCATCCTTAGTCTCTGGAACAGGACACAAAATTTCTCTGTGCAGACACTTTTCTTTATACAAGGTCATACCTCCATCCCACTCCTTATGTTTACCCTGCTTTTCTAAGATTATCTGAAGGTGGCCATAATCTAACAAATAGTCTAAATTAAACTAGCCGTTTCCAACCTTTTTACATCAGAGCATATGATGTATGATCTGTTTATATGATGTGTTATATGTGATACAACGTGTGAATACAGTAGTGTTCCACAGACAGCAGTGGAGAAAGGGGAAAGGATTTAGAGCTTGGTGAAAATTTTATTTCCTTTGTTTTATAAAAATATAATACAATATCATTACAAAATATTAGAAATAATATTAAAAATTAAATTTATTCTGAAAGCTACAAATAAAATCTTATTTAAAAAAATTTACAGCCCTAGTACTTCACAGGACACCTATAACCCACTTGTTGCACACAATGATAGATTTGTTGGGAAACTCTAAGACTTAAGTGAAGTTTTTGTTTTGTTTGTTTAGGAGATTATATGTTGTGTAGGTTTGTCAGTGTCTTTGGTAAAATAGCTAAATCTTTTCCAAAGACATAGAAGACAGTATAAAAACCCTTAGGCGTGTTGTTGTTAAGTGCAGTACAGATGCTGTCTAGCAGATCATGGATTCTTCTTCCTCCTCGGACAGCCTCTGATAGAAGTATGGGCTAAAACCACATTTTACTAAGAACAGCTGCACTCACTACATATTCTCCTGTTCATTAGCACTGTGACCATGGGAAGGTTATTTAACCTGAGTCTGAATGATTTCTTTACCTATGAAGGCAAGTGATTAAGCTACTGATCAAGTATCAACAATAGAGAGGTGCCTGGGTCGCTCAGTCGGTTAAGGGGTTAAGCATGTCACTCTTGATTTTGGCTCAGGTCATGATCTCATGGTTTGTGGGATCTTGCCCTGAGTCCAGCTCTGCACTGACAGCATGGTACCTGCTTGGGATTCTCACCGTCTCCCTCTCTCTCTGCTTCTCACCCATTTGTGCTCTCTCTTTCTCTCGAAAATAAATAAATGAACTTAAAAAAAAGCAACAACAAATATTTGATAGGAGTAGGAGGATAGGAGGGGCTCCCAGCTTCCACATTTATCAAAGGAGGAGCACAATTTCTCCTCTGGTATAACAAAACAAAAGAAATAATGATGCCAACAAGACATGTGGAAATTACAAAAGCCTTTCAGCAAGCTTAATATTACTTTCAATGGACCCAAAAATCTTCGGGTGTAATATATCAAACTTTTGAGAGAACTGGACATTGGAAGCAAACTAAGCCAGCCACGAGTTCCCCACACATATTAGTTAATGATGTGAGAGCTGCCTGTTGTGTGTTTCCCTTGAGTGGTGAGAAATAGAAAACAACTCAAGATTTCATTTCATTTGCCTTACAGTAGGTTGTTCAGCCATAAAATGCTGGAAAACAGTAAGCAGATGGCTGTTCAGAAGATAGTTCTCTCTTCAGTTTTCAGTGCAGGCTGCCTTCTCTGTGTTTGGGAGAATGGAACTTCAAAAGATCTCGTCCCTGTACTCAAGTATCAGCACTTTGAAATCTAAGCCAGTTTTCTGTACAGTTTTCACAATCAAGAGTAAACACACTTTGGCACAGATATCAACACTTAAAATTTAGGCTTTAGTCCTTTTGTTTCATCTGAAATGGATCATATTACATTTTTAAATGTTTTCTTCAGATGCTATTCTGATCAGAGTTCTGTCTCACACCAATAACGTAGGTTCACTAAAAATGTTGATGGTTAATAAAGTTAATTGCCTCTCAAAAATATATCTTTATTTACGAATTTTAAGCATCGGATACCTGCCAAACTCTGCTCCAGATAAGTTAATGTTTAAAACAATAGCAGATCCTGTTACTGCTAAAAATTTCTCAACCTTAGAGAAGGCAAACACACGAGGAAATTTTAATTATTATCATTATGTCAGAATGACAAGAAGAAACAAAGATGGGAGGGGAAAATAATATCCTTCTGTCCTGAAGTTACTCCAGGACACCAAGGCTTTAGCTAACCTTGCCAACATTGCCACTGATCTGTTCACGATGATCCATTCTTCCCATTTCATGCCATGGAGACACCCCACTATACACCTTGTCTCCAGATGGTGGTGTGCAGAGAGGGCAAGCCCCGTGGCCTGAGTGCTCACGTGGTCCTGATGGAGTGAGAGGGGGGTCTAAGGTGAAGTGTAAGAGCTGCAGTTTCTAATTTCCAAAAAATTTATTTAGTGGTTTAATAAATCTTTGTCTTTCTAGGTGCCCTAGCTAAAATTTCACCTCTTTCGTCGCCCTGTTCCTCACCTCCCCAAGGGACCCCCGCCAGCAGCCCAGTCAGCAAAATTTCTGCAGTGCAGTTTCCAGAATCTGCCAACACAGCTGCCAAACAGGGCCTAAGTTCTCACAGGGCATTAACTTATACTCAGAGTGCCCCTGACCTATCTCCTCAGATCCTCCCTCCGCCTGTTATATGTAGCAGGTAAGGATTTTATCGTGTTAACTAGAGTTTAACTCATCAGAAAACGAATACTAGTTTTCTTCTTAGGAACACTTACCTCAAGTCCACATAGCTATGTGGAGGTTTGACAAAGCAATGGACAGGAAAAGTAGAAGATAATGTATTTTATGTTGAATAGAAACTTAATTTTTTTGTGTGTGGTTGTCTGTTAATATAAAGCTTAGAGTCCATACAGTCCATACAGCTAAACTTCGGAGATGATATAAAATAATTAGTTGTATATTTCCTCTGCTTACTGATGGAGAATGCATAAAACCTGTAAGTAAAAAATTGTATCAAGTCATTTAGTATAATAGGATGTTGTGTTGGAATTTTTTTTAATTTTTTTAGTGTTTATTGATTTTTGAGAGATAGAGAGAGGGAGAGAGAGAGAGAGAGAGAGAGAGAGAGAGAGAGAGTGTGTGAGTGGGGGAGGGGTAGAGAGAGGGAGACACAGAATCTGAAGCAGGCTCCAGGCTCCGAGCTGCCAGCACAGAACCCAACACAGGGCTCGAACCCATGAACCGTGAGATCACGACCTGAGCTGAAGTCGGACACCGAACCGAGGCATCCAGGCACCCCATGTGTTGGAATATTTTTATACCCAGGGAGGATTTTATATTGATTTTAAGGGTATTTTATCTTAAGCGTGCAATTCCCACTTTGAAAATATGCAAATAACACATGACACGTTACAGTTGGACCATATGGGTCTCTGAATGCATTTAAGCAATCGGTTTGTATTGCTCTATCATTTTTAAATAGAATTAGAAATAAGAAGTCATGTCTTGTCACAGAGGATAAGAAAAAAAGGCCTAGCATGGTGAGAGTAGTTATTTTGCCAACATTGTCCTGAGAAGGAAATACCTCTTCTTACTGATATGGTAATATTATTGTTCTCTAGAAATAGCTTCAACTTGAAGAACTGGTTTTAAAGCATTACAGTATTCTTTTTTTTTTTTTTAATTTTTTTTTCAACGTTTATTTTATTTTTGGGACAGAGAGAGACAGAGCATGAACGGGGGAGAGGCAGAGAGAGAGGGAGACACAGAATAGGAAACAGGCTCCAGGCTCTGAGCCATCAGCCCAGAGCCCGACGCGGGGCTCGAACTCACGGACCGTGAGATCGTGACCTGGCTGAAGTCGGACGCTTAACCGACTGCGCCACCCAGGCGCCCCTACAGTATTCTTTTAACTACAAGAGTTGACTGTTTTTAAACTAAGTATAATCATGAGAGTGTTATTTCTTTTCTAAGGTTACTGAGGATAACCGTTTGCATAAATGACTTACATATTGATAGTTTACTATCACCTGGTGGTTCACAGACCCAGATTTAAGCTTCACACGTTTCATTTTCTGATCATTTATTCAAAAACTATATTCTTTTCTCTTTACAAATATTTTTAAAGGGAAATCATTTTTGTTAGTTTCCTGGTCCAGGATCAGAGTAAAAAGTTATTTTACCATCCAAAAGTTATTCTGTTACCCTCTCTATGACAGCTTTTTTAATGAAATAATTTATGTGGAATATTAATCCCATCTTTCCCCCCACCTCCCCACACACAAAGCATGATCTGTGGTAAAACAGACCTATCATATATATTTCCCTCAGCGATTCACAACACACATCACTTTATTAAAAGCTCTGAGAAGTCCTGCAAAAAGAAACCTCTTGATTTTTGTCTCATCTAGCATTTCCTGAATATATCTCACCACATAACCAGTTTCTTTAGGTGAACACACAGTAATTTCCCATGGAGCTAGTGTTTGATGGAACATCCTTAAGAAACATGTTTTTGTGGTATGCATCCTAAGCCAAGACAAAGCTCAGTGGAGTAATCACCATCAAGGACATCTGCTTCCAGCATTTCTAGGGAGACTCTCCCACTGCGGGCTTCAGACTTGTGGGAAATAAGTTGCCTAAAGAAAGCAGAGATGTTCTGATCTACCACTCACACAGCTCTTCTCATCACAGTCTATTTTTTGTGAATTTAGCAGGAAGAATGTTAATGGGATTTTTATAAAAGAGGTTTTGGAGAAAAACAAGACAATTTCACTGCCTGCTTTTTCAGTAATGTTTATAAATCCAGTAGTGTGTCTTTTATTTGTTTGGGCTTTATAAATCTGTAATTCAAACCATGTTCTATTATTGCCTTCAAGGCAACCACCCATGTAGGCACAGAGAGCTCCAGAAACACACGACTAATTATTGTGGTTTCCCCTGCTGAACTCGAAGGGTTTGGCATTGAATCCGTCTTTTGGCTGCTGTAATGTCTACGCAACAAGCCATTTTTTTGGCATAAGAGGTAGTATATTTGGACTACTAATTTAAGTGTTCCTTTTAAGTATTATCTTGCAATGAAAATTCTTAAAACTAATAAACCCGGCATCTACCAAGTGTCACCCAAGACTGTAAACCCATCATTTGTGTCTGTTTTTTCCCCCACTTTGGTCCAGTCATTTTCTTTTGATTCCCTAAATCAAAGTGATGGGATTTCATAATTAGAAATATTTCACATGTGACGCTTTTCCACTTACGTTTAAGGCTTGAAAATAAATTTACTTAGGATGAAAATATTCTCTACCTAGAAAAATGCTTATCTCTACAACCCATATCTAAGCACAATTCAGGGAAAAGAAAAGTGATGAGAC
Organism: Leopardus geoffroyi; assembly: GCF_018350155.1. NCBI lineage: Eukaryota > Metazoa > Chordata > Mammalia > Carnivora > Felidae > Leopardus > Leopardus geoffroyi. Next base: position 53,697,003 of record NC_059341.1, read on the forward strand.
ATTTAATATATTAAATTATGAACCATTTCATTTCTTTTCCTTTTAGAGTGAATAATCTGTGGTTAAATAACAAACAAAACCATCCAAGACCATTTGTAGTATTAGGCAGAAGAAAAGAACCCATAAGCAAAAGGCAGAATTAAAATCTAACCATGGAGTTTCTAAACAAGATAAGTAAGAGAAGAAACTTGCCCAACCATTTGTGGGGTTGCTTTTTAATTTATGAAACAGTCAAAAGTGTTGAGAAAGTAAGTGTCCTACATTCTCCATAGTCCTCTGTTAAAGAGCCCAGTCTCTCAAGTATTTTCATTTTTCTAGGTTACTCACAACATACCCCTTTGGCCTGTTTTTCTCAACTAGTGTTCTGTGCTAGTCAGTTTTACATTCACTCTTCATCAAAATGTATCTCTACTTTCTTCATTTCCTTAGGGCCTTAACAGTGACCGGTCAATATTAAAAAAAAAATTAAGTTTTATTTTGTGACAAAAAGTTAACGTACTAGCATTCTATTTTCACATATGCAATCTTTTCTTAAAGGGCTCCTTGGGCATAAAATGTCTCTTAATCCACAGAAATAAATCTAATAATGAGGCTTTTAAGCAGATACAAAGGGATTCCACTGGGAAACATATTTTTTAACTAAATGTGCATCAGCACCTCCAAAATCATTATTATAAATAGGTAGCAGACAATCCCAGGATTCTCTAAATAACGTAACAATTTTGCCAGTAGTTTCACCTCAACTATGGTCTAGACTATAGAGGAAGATGAGCGTTGAGTAGAGTTTCTGATAATTTGTATTGATGACATTCTCACAAAAAAGAAAACAGTATATCAGCATATCAGCATCTGTATATAAAGCAAAATGAGGTTTTCTATCAAATAAGTGGAAGATAGAAAGATTTGATTATTATTGCCCTTCATGTGTACATAGATGGTGTATGCCTGTGACTTTTTGAAAAGAAAGAATATACTTACAGCTGTTCCAATATTTCTCAGCTGTGGCAGGCCATATCCCCAAGGGACCCCTGGTGCTGTGCCCCTGGAGAGAAGCAGTGCCACCATTCGGACACCAAGCAGAACGGGTAATTCTTTGTTTGGATTCTTTTGCTTAAAATGGAAATCACTTTACTTTTTTTTTTTTTCCTCTGATCAAAAAGGTAACATATATTTCCGATTTTTTAGATAACAAATTTAAAAAGATAGTGAAGGAAGACAAAATCATCCATAGTCCTACTACCTAAGAGCTAATCGTGGGTAAAATTTTGATGCAAAGCTATCCAAAATGGTTTTCAATATCTATACACAAATGTATGTATTTTTAAAACTAGAAGTCATTTTATATAATGTGTAGAACTATATAGAAATTTCATATTATCTTGGACACTGAAGGGTCATCCCTTTTAGGGAACTCTCTGGAGATCTTCATTACAGGCTGAGAATCACTATAAGCTTGTAAGAAGGCTTTTTCTTGAGGCAATGTTATGGAGAGGTTAAAAGAACACAGGCATTCAAGGCTGGTTTTACCTTTATTTGACTGTCTACTAGTTTGTATTGTAATTTCTGTGACTCAATTCCTTCATCTGTGGATATGGATGATAACAGTACGTACCAGACAGGATTGTTGTGAGAATTAAATTACTTAAAACATGTAATGGAAACACTAATTTGAAAAGATATATGCACTCCTATGTTTACTGCAGCATTATTTACAACAGCCAAGGTATGGAAGCAACCTAACACATGACAGAATATTACTCAGCCATAAAAACATAATGAAATCTTGCCATTTGTGACAACGTGGGTAGACCTAGAGGCTATTATGCTAAGTGAAATAAGTCAGACAGAGAAAGACAAATAACACATGATTTCATTTATATGTGGAAACTGAAAACCAAACAAACAGAAACAAACTCATAACTACAGAGAAAAAATGTTATTGCCAGAATGGAATAGAGTAAGGGGATGGGCAAAATAGGTGAAGGGAATTACGAGGTGCAGACTTCCAGTTATAAAATAAATAAGTCATGAGCATGAAAGGTAGAGCAAAGGGAATATTGTCACTAATATCATAACTGTACAGTAACTACACTTATGGTAAGCACTGCATAATGTATATAATTATTGAATCACTATTTTGTATACCTGACACTAATACAATATTATATGTCAACTATACTTCAATTTAAAAAAATCAAGTAAAATACTTAATAGTATCTAGGTCACTGTAAGTAATGTCAACAGTGACCCACTGTTTGCTGCCATCACTACAGTAATTATTATTTTATTTTTATTGATGCAGATCTAGGGACTTGCTTTTGTTAGAGCTGAAGATCTACATGGTAGGAAAAAAATGGCTTCTCTGAACTACAGAGTTTAGGGTGATAAAGGTATGCAAGAATGGTTTGTGATTATCTGCTTCAGCGGATATGTCAAGGGACACAGGCAAGAAAAACTCAAAAGGAGAATTCTCCTTTTGTGATATTGTAGCATTCTGAAGACTCAGAATATCCTCTCCTTATGTCCTTGATATTCTTTGACTCTACTGAGTCTGATAGAATATGGGTAGTAGTTTCTTATCTCCTTTGTGGCCTCATGTAGAACTATGGCCTTTGAGTGTTCTTCATTTTTTCTACAAATTCTGAGATTGAAACTTGTCGATTGTATTTTCATGCTGTGTCTCATTCTAACATAGAACAAACGTCATGAGAAAGATGGAAGAACGGCAGGTCCTTGGAAAAGTCTTATAAGATACCCCTGATTGCAATAGTCTACCTAACAAAAGCCATTATTCACTAACAACTTCAGAAAAATTAGATAGTAAAGGTATGATGGCATACAACAATACTAGAATATCCGCATCTGAGAAGGGAGAACAAAGAGGAAATACTTTACCTGACTTCAAAACTTAAACTGTAGTAAACAAGATAGTGTGGTGCAGGAATAAGGATCAGCAAATAGGTCAAATGGAATAGATCAGAAAGCCCCAAATTAGACCTGTGTCTACACCATCACTGAATTTTCAACAAAGATGCCAGAGCATTCCAAGAGGGTTGGAAAAAAATGAATTTCACCCCCTAGTGCACACCGTATGAAACATGGTCCTGAGGTGGAGCATAGACCTAAATGTAAAAGCTAAAACAATAAAGGTTCTGAAAGAAAACAGAGGAAGATATATTTGTGACTTAGGAGAAAGCAAAGATTCCATAGGGATGTTAGCAATAACCATAAAAGAAAAAAAAAGCTAGGCTTTATCAAAAGTAAAGAATATAGGACGTTGGGTCAGATTTCATGGGTTCAAAGTCATGCGGCAAAATTTACCAGCTGTGTGTCTTAAGCCATTTACTTATCCCTTCTGTGCCTCCATTTCCTTTCTGCAAAGTAAGGATATGAGTAATGTAGTGATGTGCTGTAAAACCCGCCTCAGGATTGTGTAGGTTTAAAGGCGTTAGTACAAATAAGGTGCTTTCAGTGCTGTCCAGCACATGGCCACTCACACAGTAAACTTCATTCAGGCACTTGTTCAGCCATGAGAAGGTTCTTTCGAGGTCTTTGCCCCAGAAGCATGTTCTACAGACTCTACACATTACCTGATTGGGCCTCTGGTTAGCATCGTTTAGTGCTGATTGAAATGGGAGACAGTGGAAGGAGGCATCTAAGGAGGAAAGCCACAGCTTCCTATGGAGATTGGACACACAAGATGTCTCCAGTCCTTCACATGCTACTGTGCCATGTCCCACAGACACCACCTTGTTCTCAGGTGTCAGCTAACTTCTACCATGTGCCCATTCTGGAGTTAGTGTTTTGTCAGCTACTTGCTGGTTTAATGTGTTGGCGGATGCATAAAGGAAAAAGGAACATAATGTTATAAGATTTGTAAAAAGTATAAACTGCTGATCTACATATTATTACTGAGGAATAACTGAGCGTAATATAAACCACAGGTCATAATTCTGTCTATTTTCTTGGGTTAAAAAATGTGTACTTTTCTCCACTTCATGATCTCACCTTCTTGGTGTGTCAGCTCATGAAAGCAGTTATTTCCCTACTTGTTTAGGAATATGCGCTCACATAGGACCCCTTTTTCCATTTGCAAGTTTCATCATAATCTGTTCTCTTGTAATTGCAGATGACACTACTCAAGTTACCTCTGATTATGAAACCAATAACAACAGCGATAGCAGTGATATTGTACAGAATGAAGATGAGACCGAGTGCCCGAGAGAGCCTCTAAGGAAAGCTTCAGCTTGTGGCACCTACACGTCTGAGACCATGATATTCCTGGTAGCCCCATATCACTGTGCTCATTCATTTACTTGAGAGATTGCCTTCTGTTACAGAAATTGACTTAGAAACAGATCCCTGAGTTGTTAGATTTACAGATATATCTCTTTTGGAACACACATGTGTTATAGCCATACCTATGTGTGTCAGTATATGTTTTCCTTATGCAAGTATATCAATCTCTTAATGATTCTATTATTTAGTGATTAAAACCATAAATATTTATGTCCACCAGTGGTTACAGGTGTTTAATCCTAGAATCTAAAAGTGTAAATCTAAAAGTGCATAGAAAAAAATTATTTCATCCAATAAAAAAATATTTTATAAACATCAGTAAAAGTAAAATATGTTAGTTGTCTTAGGGTTTCTGCTACTTTTTCCTAGCACTTCCTTTATTTAGAAAGCATGCCAATATTTATTTTCCTTATTGTATTAAGCTAGATTTATACTGACACTTGCTACCCGTTAAAATATCCTTTAATGATGACTGATTTGGGGTGTTTATAGAGATCCTTTTAAAGAAGATAAAAGCATACATTTGAGTCTGATTAATCTTGGGGAGGCAGCAAATAGTAGAAAATAGTTCACTGTCATGTAATTATCCGTTGTTGCTATTATCATTTTTATTTTACCTGAGTTACCATTTATACTTTTAATTTAAAGAGATTGTCAGATAATGTAATTTGCATGTTTCCTAATCCTCACTATCATTTTTTACTTTTACCTTTTGGTAAATGTACTCTTAAGAATATCCTCATTTAGAACATACTGTAAAATGTCTTTACATTTCTTTAGTGCGGGTTTCTTTATAAACCATACATCACATGAATTAAATAAAAATAGTGAAAAATGTGGCAGTTATCATAGGATTAATGCTGATTTTGAAACAATAATATAAATTTGGCCGAGTAGGGGGTGATTGACTCCTCCCCCATCATGGGTTTCTCTTGAAAGTCCAATATAAACCAGGAACCCTCCCAGAAAAATTTACATATACTTCTAAAGAGATAAATTTATATACAATTTCAGAGCATCCTAAAGTCCTTTAGTCTTTATTGAAGAATCCCATAGTAGGTGAAAAACAGTTCTATTAGGAAAGAAACATCCATTTTTTTCTGTGGCATATATGAACCAGCAATAGGCAGGCACCTAATACGCAAAATTCATGGTATGAAACAGCATTAGGACCTTCTCTCCTTACTTTGGGACCAATGTCTTATTCACCTTGCTTTTTTTTTTTTTTTAAGATCATTCATTCACCCTGAAGTTTTAAGTCATTTATTTTTGTAAACTCAGTTGTTGAACAAAGCGCAAATTGTTTCATAGAAAAAAATTACATGTTCTTAAAATATTTTCTTCTTCATTATAGGACAAACCAGTTCTTGCTCCTGAACCTCTTGTCATGGATAACTTGGACTCAATTATGGAGCAGCTAAATACTTGGAATTTTCCGATTTTTGATTTGGTGGAAAAAATAGGAAGAAAATGTGGCCGTATTCTTAGCCAGGTAAGGAATGCATTCATACGTGTGACTTTAAATGTAGGAAAAAAAAAAAAACCAAAAACTCCTTGGTTGGTTAAAGCTCTGTACATGCTTGACACTGGTGGTGACTTCAGGTGGAGAAAGGAAATTTTAGTACCTCACATTCTGTAGATTCCTTGGTAGTGGGTCAACAAAAGAAGTTGGAATTTCAAGTGAGTGAATACCATAATGTGCAATTAAAATACGTAGTTTTTAAGACAGAGTGGAGAGGAACAGGGACAAAAGAAATAAAAGCTGATACAAGCCCTCAAGATAAGAAAGCTACCTAATAATAAATAGTAATTTATTGTCTATAATTTTTTCCAATGACTAGTTTTTAATTTTTTTTAATATTTCAGTGTTTAGGTCTTACCAAAAAGTAAGATATTGTGCAGAAACACATCTCCTTCCATTGCTGTGAGGAACATATCAGAGTTCTCTGTTCTAATATAGGACACCATTAAGTATCACAAGAAATAGACTATGAACTATTGCTACTTAACAAGACTTTTTGTATATTTTCCTTAAGCTAGATGACTTTCAAGACTTTCCACATTAAAAAATATATAAATTTGTGTCCTTGAAGGGGAAAGAAAACACAGAAATTAAGAATTTGAGTATGATCTCAATAAATGAAAAAAACAAAACAAAACACTGGAATTGTTCTGTTATCAAACACCTCTCAGAACACACCCTCAATGAAAGGGGCTAATACAATAATATTTATCAGCTTATGTAAAATGCTTCAAATGTGTTCTCATAGATTGACTAAATATCACAGCAGAGATGCTAAGGACCACCAAATTAATATGAGATGTAGAATTCAAGACCCAGATTTTTGGAGCCACCAACATTTCCCTGGAAAACACTAGAAGAGAAATCACGTGTCATACTGGTTTCTACTCCATGCATCAGAGACAGGCTTTCTTCAGACTTCTCAACAAGTATCTTAAGTGTGGAGTTTCAGGGTGAGGATTCCTGATCCCTGAAGGTTTGAAGGAAGATGATAGAGGGCCCTTTCCTCTGTTTTTCAGATCCACAAATACAAAGTACTAGGCTAGTCTTCAAGAAGGAAAAGTAGGTCTGTGCCTTAAAGGGACTAGTAGGGAAGTTAGATATGTGTCAAAATAATGGCAGTTCAACTTCCTACGCAGAAAAGTGTGCTAAAATGATTGATGGCTTATGAAGGTCAAAATAATTATATGGTCTGTGTACCGTGTAGTTGCCTCTGCTAAACTGTCTTCTAACCATGAACACTGTGAGGCCTAGGGTGACAGCCCTTGCACCTTTCCTAGGAGTTAGTGGGCCCATTTTCTCCTCTCTTTCCTTCTCCTCAGTGCTAAGCAACCTCTTTTATGCTAGGTGGTCGTGAAGACAGCTTTAAGGGCAGCTGTTTTTATCCAGTCCACCTTCACCTCACACCTCGGGACTCCTCCTGGGAGATTTTGTATCCCACTTTCTGAACCCCCTTGCAGACTGCACCTCTGAGGGAAGGATCTTACCTGGAAATACCCCTGGAATGGCACAGCAAAAGGAGATGGCAGTGGGCCCAGAACTCTGCTTTCCCTTTCACTGCAGTGTGTTTCCTGTGAAGAGAACATTTTCACGTTGTTTGGTATTTGATACGTATGTCACAGACTCCCCCAAGCTCTGCAATTTAATCCTCTCAGTAACGTTGATGCAGGTATTCTGTTTAATCTCTGTTTTTCAGAAGAGAAAACCAAGGCTTAAAACAGCATATCCCATTCATCTAGTTATATAGTAAATATCGGACCTGTGATTTGAAATCCATACTTATTTTTTTAAGTTTATTTATTCATTTTGAGAGAGAGAGAGAGAGAGTGAGAGCGGGAGCAGGGGAGGGGCAGAGAGAGAGAGAGAGAGCGAGACAATATGAATCCCAAGCAGATTCCTCACTGTCGGTACAGAGCCCGGGGCTCGAACTCAGGAACCATGAGATCAGATCATGACCTGACCTGCTTTGAAATCAAAAGTCAGACGCTCAAATGACTGAGCCACTCAGGTGCCCCAGGAAATCCATACTATTGACTTTTGTTTACCTTCAGCTGTTTCTCAGCCCCTCATAAAACATTCACTTATTCTGTCTTCAAACTGGGAACAGAGAGCTTGAGCCAGTGGGAAAATGGTTATTGTAGCAGTTGGTTTCTTAGCTACAGTGACAGTATAGCAAATACTGTTCCAAGTACCTAGCTCCCCTTTAATTTCTGGGAACAAGGGGTGGGAATGTGACCCTTGACCAGCTTTGCCACAAAATGTTTTGTAAGAGTCCTGGATAGGAGTACACAATGGAAAAATTAGATGTAATGAACAATTAGATTGCAGTAAAATTCACTAATGTTTTTTTTTTTCCAGTCATCTTTCAAAAATAAATACATAACTACATGATCCTTAGTACGTCACTATTTTATCTTTCCGGTTTACAAAACATTGAACTTTGAGAAAATGCAGTTTTATTTGTCTTGCTGAGTAGAACTTTATGGGATTTTTTTTCTTTGATTGGAGTTTATAAGCACAAAATCATGAAATTTTCACTGTGTGAAGGCATATTTTTTTTTACCCTAGTAAGACTTTTGGGACAGCTGAAATGAATTAACTTGAACATTCCGAGAAATCACCTTTTGGCTGAAACTACACAGAAAAAATCTCACTTCAAAAGATTTTTAAAGAGACATATGTGCAATGGAAATGACTTTTCAGTCTCAATATACTGACTGCCTTTTTGATGACTATCATATTTACTTTAACAAATTTGAAAGGGCATGATTCAGATTTCAGAAGAGTGCTTGCTTTTTCCAGTTACCAGTATTTACCTGGTTAATGGAATCTTTATTTGTAGTTTAAATTATTAGTGGTTGATTTGTAATGGCATCTTAGTGAAAATTCTCCTATTTTAAAACCATACTCTAAGATATCCTGTTGTCTTAATTTTTTCAATTCATCTTTCAAATGTTTAAGAGAGTAATGGGAAACTTTAGTTATTTGCAATCTTAAGAACATTGCTTTTCACATACCAGTGGTAGGATCTAACACAGTTTAGAGCACAAAATTTGGAGCCAAAAAAGGCTTGGCTTGAATTTTGGTTCTGAAAATGTCAGCTGTGTGATCTCGGACAGGTCCCTGAAGTAACATGCATAGTTAAGCCCTTTAGGTATTTATAAGCGAGAACTCATATACAGACTAAAGCAGTAGTAAAGAGAAGCTAACTTTAAAAAAAAACAGCTTGAAATATTACAGAAACCTTAACTTCACTTTCTGTTGCATTTTTAAAGAGAGGAGGTGTGGATGTTATGTTCCAAACAAAAAGGGTAAAACCTCAATGTACTTGCCATTCAGAGTGGAGAAAAGCATATAAAAGTTGATGTACCTAGGGTATAATCTGTTTCCAACAGCAGCTACGGTGATGCTTTTAAAACATAAGTCAAATAAAGTTACTTCCCTGCTCTAATCTCTTCCAGGGTTTCCCTACCTCACTTAGAGTAAAAATCTTATAATGGTCAGTCTAACTGTCAAACCCCCAACAGTGCATCCTGCCCAATCCCACTCTGCTGTTACTAACATAAATTCTACTCCTGTCCTCATTCATTCTGTTTTAGCCATGCTGGCCTTCTTGCTCTTTCTTGAGCACAGCAAGCATACCTCAGGGCCTTTGCACAGGCCTTTTTCTCTGTATGAAAAACTCTTTTCTCAGATATCCATGTACTTCAGTCTACATATCCTTCAATTGTTTACTCAAATGTCACCTTGGATATGTCTGCTCTAACCACCATACTTAAAAAAGCAAATTCCATAGCTTCTCTGGTATTCTCAGCCCTCCACCCCTGCTCCCCCCCTTTTTTTTTTTTTTACATATTACTTACTACTTTTTGTCATAGTGTATACCTTATTATATCTGCTGTTTACTTCCCTTCCCTGCTAGACCGTAAGCTCCCTGAAGGAAGAGATCTTTGTTTTGTTTACCTGTATATATGCCTCATATGCAGAAAATTGTCTGGAACGTGGTAAGGGCTCAATAGATATATGCTGAATGAATAACTCTCCTTTTTAGTTATGCCAACCTAAAGAAGTAAACCGAGGCAAGCTCAAAATTGTCAAAAAGATGAGTTTATTCAGGAATAACAGGCGTACTGCAATTTCGGATATGCAAACTATAGCAAACTATCATGAGTCCCTTGAGGGTTTGGGGTGGGCTGTTATCTATGGGCAGGAAATGTAAAAAGGGGATAGTTCAATTAGAGACTGTTAAAAGAAAAAACAAATGGGACCAGGTTTGAAAATTCCTCAAGCAGACGAAACCAGTGCAGTCATACAAACAAAGCTCAAGTCAGTTTCTTTTGTGAGACCAGCCCGACCCTGACCATTCCTTGTTCACGTCTCTGGAAACCATAAGTACAACTTCCCTAGGTTGATATGAGGCAACTCTTGATCAACTACCTATCACTTAAGAAAATTCCAGTGTTACCACTTTTTTTGTAAATCAGTCATTTATGGGAAATCAGTCTGTCTTTAAATTGTATTTTTCTGACAGCACGTGTGAGATTTTTTTGTTTTATATCCTTCTGTTTCATTTTAGATAGAAATTCCTTTAGAGGTATATATATACACACACACATATGTTAAATACTGAGTACATAATTAAAGGAATATCATTGAGGGGCACCTGGGTGGCTCAGTTGGATTAGCATCCGACTCTTGATTGCAGCTCGGGTCAAGATCTCATGGTAAATGGGTTCAAGCCCCTCATCAGGCTCTGCGCTGACAGCATGGAGCCTGCTTGGGATTCTCTGTCTCCCTCTCTCTCTGCTTCTCCCCCTCTCACCCACTGTCTGTCTGTCTGTCTCTCTCTCTCTCTCTCTCTCTCTCTCTCTCTCTCAAATAAGCTTCAAAATGGAATGTCATTGACTTTAAATAAGTTTAAATAAATTTAAAGTCAAATGACAAAAGATAGGAATTTATGAAACAATATATCAAAGCTTTGGAAGAAATATTTCAAGACAATTTTAAGAAGAGATGCAGATAATAAAAATGATGAATAATTCTTTCATAAAGTCTCCTGAGTTATAACCAACTCTGTACCTTTGTGATACGAAGTAAGGCCACTTGAAATGGTGCTGTCCTCCATTCTGCCATGTGAATAACCATTTCTCTCCCCATTACCTCCTGTGCCTTTATCATTTTTTTCTCCATCATTTGCCTGTCAAATATGCCAATTACATGCAAAGGTATTCACTGACTTTGAGTCGCCAGAGCTGTGAATGCAACTGAAAGGAGAATAGATGTTTGGAGGAGAAAGAGAAGACATGTGAGGAAAAAATAATTTAGATGGCATTTATACTGCAGTAGAATAAATTGGTTTCTCTATACATTTAGTCAAGGTAACCCTTTTTCTCTCTCATAATTCTTTCCCCTTCTCTAAGGTACAGCTATGAATCCTTTATCCTCTGGAATTTCTTTTTCAATAAAAATTAGTCAAATTAAAGCCTTTTCTCATTTGTTAGTGCTTATGTTATGCACTTTGCAGTCAGCAATTTAGGAAGTAGTGTTGCCTAGCAGTTGATAACACACACAATTGATTGCCTTGGTATGTTTCTGCAGTGTATATACTGTTTGAGTTGGTTGTTTTCTTGGTTGCCTATCCCCACCTTTAAAAACAGATTAAATACCCTTTGTGGTCAGGGACTGCAAGGGCTAGACACACAGAGTTCCTCAATAGTTACTTGACTTATTATTCCCAATAGGTGTCTCTACTAGCTATGAATTATTTGGTGTTTTATAAAGCTTGTGCTTCTGCTTATAGGTATCATACAGACTTTTTGAAGACATGGGCCTCTTTGAAGCTTTCAAAATTCCAGTTAGGGAATTTATGAATTATTTTCATGCTTTGGAGATCGGATACAGGGAAATTCCTTGTAAGTATAAGTTATTTGTGAAATAACACTTTAAAATCTGTCGAATTTTCTGTGGGTAGTGGGATATTGAATTGTTAGCAGCTAGCAGAGAATTCCTCATGGTAAACACAGTATGTGGCCACATGCTATAGTGATTAGGAGAGAATAGCCTGTTTCAGAATCCCAGCCCCTACATTTATCTGCTGTGGAAGACCATGGGTCTTACTTAACCTCTGCATGCCTCATTTCTCAATCTGTAAAATGGGGATCATAATATCTGCTTTGTAGGATTGTTATGAGGGTAAAATGAGGTAATAATTCTAAAGGAGTTATAATAGTGCCTTCACCTAGTAAGACAATTAAGTGTGTGCCCCACAAATAATTAAATGTTAAATTTATTGCTCATTTTATTACGTACTCCTTTTATTGGGTGAGTTCAACTTTTGTTCTGGCATCTGCAGAGTTAAAACATTAACTCTTGATATTCTTGAATATAACAAAAACCTGCCTGGGTGTTGAGGGACAGGTGGGTGATGGTATAATTAATAAAATACACAAGAGGCACTCCTAAGTGGTTGCAAAGAAATTATTAGAAGCGTTTAAAATCAGATAAATGTGAAGACCAAAGGAAGATTGTGTGAACCAAGTGTTCATGTTTGTGAACTTTAAATATTATGAGCATAGTTTGTGATTTATAATAATGCAAAATAGAACAGAGGGAAGTTGTTAAATTTCCAATATGGAGCATTGCAGGTTTTCACCTGAACATCATCCTAAATGCTACAAAATATATGGAATGGAAGAAAATGTCCAAAAACCCAGTCATAGAAATTGTGAAAATGTGCAGAAATCACGTGGTACTTTTAGAAAATAAATGGCATACAACAAGAGAAATAGACATCATATATTGGTTGAGGCATGTCTTAGAAACGTGTTGTTCACATCATGTTCTAAGTTTTAAGTTTTAGATTTTCTTTTATACACCTTAGACTTTAGAATCCCATGTCTTTTTCTAGTTGCAAAGAGCTGAAGTTAAATAAAAATTCTATGCAGACAAATAAAATACAGGTATTTCCAGACATTAAACTAGTGATCCATTATTAACATATTGTTTTTCAAAATGCCATTTGATTGGAACAAAAATGCACACCTAATGGCATGTGATAGGAAAAGAGAATGAAGAATTGGATCCACAATGAGATTTGTTGGAGAATTTGGGACCCAAATGCAGGCAAAACAGGACACTGGGTATAGAGGAAAGAGGAACTTAAGAACACTGGTCCTCTTGGGAAGGTCTGGTCAATAGGGCCATGGAAATTGAGAGAGAAATATGAAAAAGGAGTAGTTGAAAGGATCTCAAGATAAGCCTTGCTTTCTTAATACCATTTTCCCAGGGCTCCCCTGGTTGGATGCCAGTGATTGACATAAGTGTTACTGATTTTTCAACAGCTAGTCACCAGACTAAATTTACAAATTGCTGTATTTCCAAATATATTTTAGTAACATAATCAGTGATAGCCAAGTCCATGGAGTACAAATTGACATAATAACTACTAACTTTTCTCTAGGCAGTGTGTCGTTAAATCATAGGGAAAGTTGACTAGTATTTAAGTGTATAAAGAAGTTTCCAGAGTCTAAATTTTATTATTCATGCTTATAGTTTTTTATTTTACAAGTGAATGGATTTTTTCCCTGAAAGAGTGGGTTCTTCATTCCATGTGAAAAAAAAATTTGTTTATTATAAACCTGCCTATTCTATTAGGAGTTCCAGACACTTTCCATAAAGGGAATTCACTGATATCTTCTCACAGGAAAGTTTTAGCTTGATTGGTGATCACTTTTCAATAGTAATTCTTTGCATGTGGTTGTGTTGTAAATTTCAACTAATATAGATATTTATTAAAAGCTTTGTTTACCATTAATTATAATTATGTTACATAAAAATTTGTTTTATGTGTCCTTAACTTAATACATATTCCTGGAGAACTATGTTTCTAATAGCTCTATCTAAATAAACCCATACCTAAATGAAAAAGCTCAAGAGTAACTAAAATGGGTTAGATTAACTTTAATATGACAGTCACCTAAAATAATAGAAACTAAATTGTATTAGACTTCTAAGTACACCTTTAATAATTTTTAAAAGAAGCGGGAAAATGTGAAAGCATTTATTTATTGATTGATTGGTTGAGAGCATGAGAGGGGAGAGGAGCGGACAGAATCTCAAGCAGGCTCCCACACTGACAACGGAGAGCCCCACACAGGGCTTGATGCCCCAATCCTCGGATCATGACCCTAAATCAAGAGTTGGACGCTCAACTGACTAAGCCACCCAGGTACCCAAAAATATTTTAAATTTGTACCCAGAACCCTTATTAAAATTTGAAGAATCTAGATTTAAAAGTAGGGGCGACTGGTGGCTCAGTCGGTTAAGTATCCCGACTTCGGGGGCGCCTGGGTGGCACAGTCGGTTGGGCGTCCGACTTCAGCCAGGTCACGATCTCGCGGTCCGTGAGTTCGAGCCCCGCGTCAGGCTCTGGGCTGATGGCTCAGAGCCTGGAGCCTGTTTCCGATTCTGTGTCTCCCTCTCTCTCTGCCCCTCCCCCATTCATGCTCTGTCTCTCTCTGTCCCAAAAATAAATAAACGTTGAAAAAAAAAAAAAAAAGTATCCCGACTTCGGCTCAGGTCATGATCTCACAGTTTGTGGGTTCGAGCCCTGTGTGGGGCTCTCCATTGTCAGCGTGGAGCCTGCTTTGGATCCTCTGTCTCCCTCTCTCTCTGCCCCTCCCCTGCTGGTCCCCCCCCCCCCCCCAGTTCTCTCTCTCTGTTTCTCTCTCTCTCTCTCTCTTACATACACACACACACTAAACTTTAAAAAAAATAAAATAAAATAGACATGGGTAGCTAGGTAGATATGACAAGGTATAGATATATGCAACTCACTGACAGAAATATGATACCAAATATATACTTGCTCAGTAAAGATTTGGATAGATTAAGGTATAGTTTATATTCAATTGCACAGAGAGATAATGTTTAATATTGTTCACAGTCCTTTTCAATTGGGCATACTGGCAGGTAAAGAAGATAAATCATCAGGTGATATTCATTAGTAAATTCAAAGTTACTTTTCAGAGTGCCTTTTCTCTTTTCGGAGAATTTCATCTCTAAAATATATGTTACCTAACACCTCTCATTCTTGTTACTGAAGTTGGAGAAATGGGTACGATGTCTCAGAAATACCTGTGATCAGGTACTATTTAATGGCAGTAAGAGAATAATCTTGCTCGATCTGTGTTCAGTTCAGTTCAGCTGAGCTGTATGTCATGTGCCCACCAATTCTAAAGTAGATCCTGAGGTGACGCAGCATAAGCTGGAAAGGCAGAAATATTACAGTATTTGCTATATTCCAAAGGGGAAAATATTTACATTGTCACTTTTCTTCTTTTAACACTTTTCCATCGGCATATAGACAAAATTTTAAATTGAAAATCTGTAGGTCTCAAAATGTATGAATTTTACGTATAACTCCAACCCTCCACGCCAGTTTGCTTCAACTCTGTGCTTGAGGGATCAGGAGAAAGTTGAGAAAACAAGTGTCTCAAGACAGAAGAGGGAGATGGACAGGCTTTGGGTATGGGGTAGGGCCTATTATGTGTTAGTGTGTGTGCATGTGCGTTTATGTGTTGTCAGAGAGGCAGAGGGGCTTACCAGATGGGAGGGGGAACCACCGAGGGGGTTGGAGGTTTGTCCAAAATGCAGAGATGAAGGAAGAAGGATGACAGCAATGATAGCTCTGATACTGTTACTTATCCCTCTCAGTTGCCTACAAGAAGAGGAATATTTAAGCATGTTTGTGTGTCCTACAAAATCCCCTATGTGGACCTAGCTGGCTTATTTCCTGGGTGCCTTTGCTCCTGAGTTGGTCATCAGAAAGCTGATGGCGAGAACAGCAGCAATATTAGCACTTGACACAATACTTGCACATAATACGTGCTAGGTAAATGTTTATTTAATAAACATGTTATTGACTGCTTAGAAGGCAGGTGATTTTCCATCCTGCATATGTGACAGTGACAGTGTTATTCTTCTGGATCTACACATGCATAACTGGAGATACTTTTTTTTTTTAAGGAGTTAGGTTTGGTTAGCTATTGTTTTAAGTATTTCTGAACCTATATTCAAAAGCAAAGGGGGTATTTATTTCCATATACTGTCTTTACCTAATTTTTAAATCAAGATTATTCTAGCCTCATAAAATGAGTCGGGCAGCTTCCCTCCTTTTTTATATTTTCAGTACCAGATTATTTAGATAAGATTATTCATTGAAAATTCACAGAAGTTACCTGTGAAGCCTTCTGGCCCTGGGCCTTGGGGTGGGGAATAGGGCAGGAAGCGGTAACTCCACAGGTTTATCTGTACTTGATGTTGTCTGTCACCCCAAACAGACTCTGCCAACACCCTGATCCTGCCCCCATCCGCCCTTCATGATGCTGGGTGCATACACAGGTTTCTGTGACTTGGAAGAGGACTGGGAACTACTTGCACACATTTTCCCAGCTTGCCACAAAGGGGGAGAAAAGAACTTAGAAGCTCTCTCCTGATATATCCCCTAACAGTGGCAGCCTGGGCAGTTTCTCCCTCTACCGGAACATCACTGCCTTCTCTGTCCCCCAAGGGTTTAGCATAGCTGTTATTTTTAGGTCTTCAGTGTTTAACAAATCCAGGATGGATTTTGGAAGAAAATTGGTGATCCGTACCATCTTGTTCCAACAGCAATAATTTATTTTATGTGACTTATATTAACTGCAAGCTTACTATGTGTCAGGAGTTTAAAAATACATCTTCTGTAATTCTCACAACTGTACCATTGGGCTATAATAAGGCACCATTATTTAATATGTCTATACTTTCAAGATTAGGAAATGAGACTGAGAATTTTAACTCACTTAAGGTAACCCACGTAATACTATCAGAAAAGAGACAAAATCAGATCTCACCTAAATCCAGAAATGTTTAGTGTGATCAATTTTGTACATGGCACAGGTGTGGATGTAAAATATAATGGCCTTGGATGACTTGAGATAGTCCATATGCAGAGATACAGACTCCAGTTTCAATACAGTTGTTCTTTAGGGCACTAGATAATATCTGGCAATGGCAAAGGGCACAGGTTTTCCTCTTTTCCTCCTTTGGAGCCTGGGTTATCTGTTTCTCAAAGCTCTTCTGAACATGTCTTCTCAAGTCCTCACAAGTCCCCTTGACTGAATTGCTGGGGTGTTTACGTAAGATCTAGCTACATGTCCTCACATAAAGACTGACTCTTAAGAGTTACCAGAAATGTAGGAGAATAGGCACTATCTCCACACATTCCCTCGGTGTGCCCACCAACACAGTGTCAGTTTTTTCTTACTTCCCTGAATAGGGACCAGATGTTTCTCTCCAAGTCCCATTATTCTTATTTTTCTCTCTCTCTTTTCTCTTCATCAGTTGAGTATTATTCAGAGATATAATCTATATTGGAGGAGACTGTATGATCGTTGGCCATTGGAAATAAAGTATGTAAAGTTAGTAGACTTAGGGTAAGGCATAGCACTCAATGAAATACTATGAAGGGCCAGTAGACAAGAGAAAAACTTGGAAGAATTGCACCAGAAAAAGAAGGTGAGCCAAGAGCACACCGGGCCTTTTGTCACGGTTCAGTAGAAGCTGAGGTGCACACATAGAATAGACCCCCTTCCTGTGACAATGACATTGTTAACTAGAGGATGTGGTTTTCCCATAGATTTTGCTCTATGGTCAATGACTCAACTCCCTACATTAATGTACAAAGAGGCTTTTATTTTTCTCTGTAGGTATGTCCTAGAGCTGTATTCCCAAACTGAACATCATTGATTCTTGTTCTTGATTTTTGCTTTG
Source organism: Leopardus geoffroyi (assembly GCF_018350155.1). NCBI lineage: Eukaryota > Metazoa > Chordata > Mammalia > Carnivora > Felidae > Leopardus > Leopardus geoffroyi. Next base: position 53,714,635 of record NC_059341.1, read on the forward strand.
TGGATTTAATCTACATATAAAAGATATATTAGTAACTTTTAACCAGTGTTTTAAGTTTGATACAAAAGAATAGTACTATGTTTTATTCACAGAATATATTTGCATGCTATTTATCAGAGATGAGGTGATATAGGCCATTGATCTGACCTATTTGAAGTATGTCACGGGTCTTTCTTTTATTTTGGTCCTCTGCATAATCTTATAGGAGCATGGAAATACATATAAAGGTAAACATTACAGGGGTTTCACATAGTGAGTTTTCTTTATATGTTAGGTTTCTGGTAGACTCTGTACACAGATTTTTCCACTTCAGACATCTGCATGAATAATGAATGTTGTATGTGCTTTTTTTTTTTTTCTTGTCACTATGGATATTTTGGAGTAATGGAAGAGTAATCAAAGAGTATTTGTCCTTGAATGTTTGGCTGGTTTTTGCTGGGGTATTAAAATGTTAAGACTAAAATGTTTATCCAGTAGATGGCACTCTTAGTCCTTGGACCCCAAGTTCACAAATTAATGACTGTTCCCTTTGCATTGGTTAAAGATCATAACAGAATCCATGCCACTGACGTCTTACATGCTGTTTGGTATCTTACTACACAACCTATTCCAGGCCACTCAACTGTGATTAATGATCACGGATCAGCAAGTGATTCAGGTACGTGTTAAGTATATCTGTGCTTCTTTGTAACTGTGGGGGGAAAAGTATTTCTTTAAAAAAGGAAGTCAAGACAAATGGTATCGCTTTAATACTTTTTAAAACTTTCTGTTACTTTCATTTTCTCTCCTCAGATTCTGACAGTGGGTTTACACATGGACATATGGGATATGTATTCTCAAAAATGTATAATGTGCCTGATGATAAATACGGATGTCTCTCTGGAAATATCCCTGCCTTAGAGTTAATGGCCCTGTATGTAGCTGCAGCCATGCATGATTATGATCACCCAGGAAGGACTAATGCTTTCCTGGTTGCAACTAGTGCTCCTCAGGTAAATCTTTCAATTTTGATTACAAGAGATAATTCAATTTAGAGATTTTTCCAAAGGAAATTTATTTTATAAATTTGACTTATAATAGGGACCAAATGAATATGAGCCAAGCTATATTTAGCCCTAGGAAAAAATTCTTACAGACCAAGCTAATTTTGAAAATATATCATGTTTGTTCCAAGATATTAATGGCAGGCATGCAACTTTATTACCCATGGGACTCCCTTCTCAGTTTTCTTAAGAAGAAAAGCTAGTTGAATTCATATTAATGAACCTTCTCAACAAAGAAAATCAAACCTATACTAAAGTCTCTTTTTTGGAAAGATTAGAGAACCCAGCCTTTCTTGGACTTTTAAGAATATGGGGCTTATTTGTATATAAATCCTATTCATTTGAGATATATTCATTATAACAACCATGATTCTTATGACATTTCTATTGATTAGGATTTAAACATCAACTTATTTCATTCATTTGAAGGAATTTTTTTTATCTGAACATAGTATTCCAAAAACAATAACTTTAAAGAAGTTCATTTTCATATATATTTAAAGTTAAGTCAAAAATTAATCACTGAGTATCTCAGCATCTCCATTTATACAATTAAACTCAGTAAGTTTCTCCTTCATTTAATTAGCTGGATCCATGTTACTAAGTATTCTGAGATCCTGTTTTTCTTTCTAGAGGATCTAGAAGACAATCTGGTCTCATACATTTTTTGTTTTTTTCTTGTTTGACTTTTGTCCTTTACCCAACCCCTATCCATTTCCACCTGTCATATAGACTAGACTAGATTTTCCTCTAATCTATATGTTAAAAAGTATCCTGATATTTTTTCCCTACTTATTTTAAACTTATTCCAGCATGTCCTTCTTACCCCAGAATTATTTTCCCTAAAGATGGGCAAATCATTTTGCCAGCACCATTTGTCATGCATATTTTCCTACACATGTATGCATTTTTACTTAGTTCAATGTAAATTTTCATGTGCTCAGGCTCTCCTTTTTATCCTTATGCCTTTTAACCCTGTATTGTCATCTATCTGACACACTAACCTTCAAGCAGTTTTTAGGCAACTTCCTTCTCTTTTGCAATGTCCTTGAGCATTATTAGAGAATTCCAAGCAGATATTTATTATATACCTTCAATTACTACTTTAAGGATGATGTTTTCAATGGCTGCTTGTGAGGTGAGAATGTTTTAAATTATGAGCTTTTCAGGGATTCCATTCCTATGTATTAGTTATATGTGTTTAAGAAAAGGTAATTCTTACTCTAGATGCAGAAAGTAACTGAGTTACCTCCTAGGGATTTTAGTGTATTTGGATTGTTTTAAATAGTTAAATCCCTGTGCAAAGAAATCTGATAAAAGCTAACTCTAAGCCCCTCATTTGCAAGAGTTTAGAATAAAGTTCAAGGAAATGAACTTCATCTTATAAAAAAGGAAATTTAACCAAGAAAAGTAACCATCAATCAATGTAATTACAATATATAATTCTTAATAACCAACAGTCACAAGATTAAATTTCTGTGTTCTGTGAAAAAAGAGAAATCCGAAAGCTTTGCATACTCATGTATTATTATTTTTTTTAATTTAAAAGTTGAACTCTTCATTCTCTTACTTATTTGCTTAGGCGGTGCTCTATAATGATCGTTCAGTTTTGGAGAACCATCATGCAGCTGCTGCATGGAATCTTTTCATGTCCCGGCCAGAGTACAACTTCTTAGTTAATCTTGACCATGTGGAATTTAAGCATTTTCGTTTCCTCGTCATTGAAGCAATTTTGGCCACTGACCTGAAGAAACACTTTGATTTCGTAGCCAAATTTAATGCCAAGGTAAGTAGATTTGTACCAGTCTTCATTTTATGACCATATTGAAAGATGTCATGGAATCAAAGTGTGGAACAAAATTCGTTGCTTTCACCTTTTATATGTCAAATGTGAAAATAAAGTGCAATAAAATGATTAACCAGAAGCAGATATATAGACATTGGTCCCAATCTAGAAATCTGAGAAGTTGAGGTGCTGTTTGTGTGTGTGTGTGTGTGTGTACACATACATACATTTTGTGCTGCAGAGAAATAAAACTCTCAGTGTCATTGGGTTTTTGTTTGATTTAATTTACTCTCACCTCTGTAGCATATTAACATAAATTATCTGACTGTAGAAAAGGTCAAAACCTCAAAACAAATTTCATACTTCAAACATAAACACCAAAATTTAACCTAAGAAAATTTCTTACCGTTTATAGCTATATTTATTTACTGGTAATTGGTAATATATGCTAATTTTATTTATTTGTTTATTTAGAGAGCATGAGCAGGGGAGAGAGGCAAAGGGGGAAATAAAGACAATCTTAAGCAGCTCCACGCTCAACATGGAGCCCAACACAGGGCTCAATCCCACAACCCTGGGATCATGACTTGAGCCAAAATCAAGAGTCAGATGCTCAACCGACTGAGCCACTCAGGCATCTCTTTTTATTTATTTATTTATCCACTTTAATTTACAGCCTCTTTACATATATATGCTAATTTTTTTAATTATTTTTTAACGTTTATTTATTTATTTATTTTTTTTGAGACAGGAGAGAGACAGAGAGAGACAGAGCATGAATGGGAGAGGGTCAGAGAGAGAGAGACACAGAATCTGAAACAGGCTCCAGGCTCTGAGCGGTCAGCACAGAGCCCCACGCGGGGCTCGAACTCACAGACCGCAAGATCATGACCTGAGCCGAAGTCAGACTCTTAACCGACTGAGCCACCCAGACGCCCCTATGCTAATTTTAAGTAGCATTATTTTCACTTCAATAATTAATAATTATTTTGTCCATCATTTCTTATTTTAATCTTCCGATAAGCTATTTTACTGTTATGCAAGCCAATAATGTTATTTTAAATAACTACGAAGTTCTTCATTTCTTGGTATTCTGATCTCTACATGTTAGGAAGATAATAAATATTGTTTATCTGTTCAACTTTTGCTTTCATTGAGGCAAAACACATTTTAACTTTGCCCCTCAAACAGGTTAATGATGATGTTGGAATAGATTGGACCAATGAAAATGATCGTCTACTGGTTTGTCAAATGTGTATAAAGTTGGCTGATATCAATGGGCCAGCTAAATGTAAAGAGCTCCATCTCCAGTGGACAGAGGGTATTGTCAACGAATTTTATGAACAGGTAACTAACTTAACTGTTTATCTTAATTCCTATTTAGGCTGCTCATAAATTCAGAAAAGCTTCCAAAAGCTGTAAAATGTGATCAGTCTCTTTCATATTCATACATCAGAAAATGCGCTGACTAAAAACTCTAAACATACACAATTTGCAAGGATTGTGGGAGTGTGGGAGGGGAAGGAGAAGATACTGAGATAATGAAATGACTTAGTGAGACATTAGGAACACCATTGACATATTGTTTTTTTTTTATAAACTGATTATAAGGTAGTTTATGGGTGAATGTATATCAGATTAAGTTCATTTACTTTTTAATGTTTATTTTGAGAGAGAAAGAGCAGGAGTTGGGGGGCAGAGAGAGAGGGCGGGAAGAGGCAGAGAAAGAGAAGGAGAGAGAGAACCCCAAGCAGGCTCTGCAATGTCAGCACAGAGCCTGACACAGGGCTCGGTCTCATGAACCATGAGATTATGACCTGACTGGAATCAAGAGTCAGACACTTAACCAACTGAGCCACCCAGGCACTCCCAAGTTCATTTACTTTTAGTGGTCAATAACAGCAGCATACAAAACTTTAAAAGTAGGCATTTTATATGACATGATAATGTGAAAATAAACACACTAACAAAAAACCTACCAAACACATAAACATGGGGTGATCTTCCCCATATTATCCTATGCTGATTTAATTATATCTGAAACTGTGTTTTGAGTACTGTGATTTACTCTCTTAAGAAGAATGTGGAGGCAGTAGATCATGGGTAAAGGACAGGGATCAGTGACATAAAAAGACATGAAAAAAGTGAAGATCATTACCACGGGAGAAAATGGAGGTGATGTAATAACTGTCTTCAGATACTTAAAAGGCTGACATACAAATTTAGTGTTAAGTGATCATACATTGTGGAGATTAAAGAAGATAAATTATTGCTTAACACAGGACCTGATTTTTTTTAATGTCTATTTATTTTTGAGAGGGACAGAGACAGAATGCGAGTGGGTTAGGGGCAGAGAGAGAGGGAGACACAGAATCTGAAGCAGGCTCCAGGCTCTGCGCCGTCAGCACCAGAGCCTGACGTGGGGCTCAAACTCACGAGCCGTGAGATCATGACCTGACCAAAGTTGGACATTCAACCTACTGAGCCACCCAGGTGCCCCAAGATGTGATTTTTAAGAAACATGAGATTTCTTTTTCCTTCCCTAAAAATGGTGTGTATATAACCAGTCTATAGAAGGTATAGTGAGATTGATTTCAAGACAATGAGAGAAAAAAATTTGTATTATGAAGAAATCCAGAAATAAGTAATAAATTGCCTGCTATCGCTGGACATATTTAAAGAGGGATTAGAAAGAATTTTATAGGTTTATAAGGTTTTGTAGACAGGATTCATATATAGAATAAAAGACTTATACTTTCTAGATACTTTTCTAGAAATGAGATTAATTCATAATCCCCAAATATTGAAATAAAGAAAAATAAAAAGGATAATTTATGATCATTCTACATAGGTATAACCATTGTTGGTATTTCAGTATATTTCCTTCATTAATTTTGCTAGATGACTACTAGTTTACAATCTGTTTTTTTTCCAGAAAGATTTGAAGCAGTTCAAAATAAAAACACGCAATAGTACTGATAAACATATTGCCAAATAAGACTTTCAGAAACCATATAATCACAGAAGATACAATTCAACCAAAAGCTGGGATAAGATAGCACCTTTAATTGAGCAATAAACTATACTAAGATTTCTGGTAGCTAAGGCAAAAGAAAAAAAAGAAAACATGATAGATCATGTATTTGTTGGATAATTATTCCCAGCATTGCATTTTAAAGTGCATTTATATTCTCATTTAAAGAGGAATCATGTGTAATAAGAAGTACCATCTACTGAGACATTAGACCATTTCTTCTATTTCCCCTTAATCAAAAGCCAAAATCTCAAGATCACAAAAGTGATAAATAGCAACAAAACATTTCTACAGGGATCTTAGTAATTTGAGTAGAATCTTTTAGCAGTCAAGCAAAAGAGGGAGTTCACACATGAATGTCTAGGTTCTTACATAATTGCAAATTTTAGATGCCAAGTGAATGTTGACTTTACTAGTATTTTAAATTTTCCGTGTCATTTATCTTTCTGGTTGACTATTCATGCTAAATTCCTATTTCCAGGGTGATGAAGAGGCCAGCCTTGGGTTACCAATAAGCCCCTTCATGGACCGTTCTGCTCCTCAGTTGGCCAATCTTCAGGAATCCTTCATCTCTCACATTGTGGGTCCTCTGTGCAACTCCTATGATTCAGCAGGACTAATGCCAGGGAAATGGGTGGAAGACAGTGATGAGTCAGGAGATACTGATGACCCAGAAGAAGAGGAGGAGGAGGAGGAAGCACCAAATGAAGAGGAAACCTGTGAAAATAATGAAGCTCCAAGTAAGTTTTATAAAATCTATTTCTAGTGTGTTTTTCCTAGGATTGTTGTTTTGTTTTTTGTTTTTTGTTTTTTGTTTTTACATAGGTTTGGATGATTTTAGGCTTCTCATGAACTACATAGCTTGTGTCCACATATCATCTGCATTGGATTGTGGATAACCTCCCTTCCCTAATATCATAATAATAGCAATTATAGACTGTGGAATCTATTATAATACCATGTTCATAGAAGGATACATTCTCTGTTATGAAGCAAAAAGAAATCAAGTGGTTGAAGGCTGTTCTTCGTAGTATCTTAATGATTTAGAGATGAAAGGAATTTCACATACTATATAGAGCAACAATAGACTTTTGTTGGCCTAGTTCAAGGAAAGCCATGTGAAGTGGTAAGAGGTCGTTATCACTCATTTATGTAACAAATTTTTATTAAGCATCAACGCTGTGCCAGGCATTCTTCCACGTACTGAAGACAGAGCCATGAACAAATCAGACAAAATATAAATCCTTGCCCATTTAGACTTTTCTTTCCAGTGGAGGCAGTAGACACTAAGCAGGACAAGTCAGTAAGTCTTTAATAAGTCAGATACTGATAAATGCTCGATTTAAAAAAAGGGGGGGGGGATATGAAATACTGCAGAGAAAAGTTAAAATTTTAGATAAGGTGCCCACAGATGGTCTAAAGAAGAAAGACATAAAAAAAGAAAAAAAGAAGAAAAGACTGAAAGAAGTGAAGGAAGATCCATGGCAGTTGAGGTGGAAAAAGTGTTCCAAGAACAGAAAGAAGTAAACCATGTAAACGTCCTGAGGTCGGCATTGGCTGGGTGTTCAAGGAGCATCAGGAGAGCTGGGGTGGCTAAGACAGGAAAGGGGCTGAGGGGGCAGCAGGAGAGAGGCAGTGGGGAGCCAAATGATGTAGGGTTTGAAGGTGGGGCACTGTAGGTCACAGTATGGAGTTTGGCTTTTACTCTGAGTAAGTTGGGAAGCCCTGAGAGATGTGGTGCAGAAGAGTTAGCTGATTCAGCTTACATTTTAAATGAGTTGCTTCAGCTGCTGTATTGAGAACACTCTTGAGTCTGAGGTGGGAATAAGGGTAATAAGAGGCTGTTGAAGTTATCCAAGTGAGAAATGACTGTGGCTTTGAACCAGGCAAAGTAGTGATATTAGGAACAATGAAAAGTATTCGCATCTGGTCATTGATTTGGAGCAGCACATCATGTAGCCAACCTAATCCATTTTAACTCACCTGATGACAAAAAGGCATTAGTTTTATTCATGTCTTGAAATATTCTCTGCTACTTCTCCTGTCATAGGGAGGAGGCCCAAACATCATAATTAGGAAAACCCATAACCCTTACAGTAACATTGCACAAATAGTGTTACTATTTTCATGAAAACACAGTATGTGGTTTACCTCTGCCTTAATAAAAAAATATAGTGGTAATATTTTTCGAAGCCCTTACCCAAAATATTACCAAAGAAAGACATTCTGATCATTTATTCCCATCTTTTAGCACTGTCAGGAAAATTCATGACTCAGTTCATCTCAGCCATCTAGTAAATTCAGTCTGACATGGGTTTGACCCATTTTGCCCTCTATAAGTACTCTGTTGTAAGCTTGCAAAATAGAGATACAGAGATCTTCATGAACTATAAACTAATGAGGCAGGGTTTCACAAATTTGCTCTAGGTTAAATTTTTGCTTCAGTTCTGTCTTATATTTTAACTTTGGTACAGAATGAGGTGAAAATCAAAAGTTGTTTTACTTCAATATTCTATTATCAAAGAAATTATATTTTATTTCTCTGGTGCTTATAAAAAGATTTCCATTAGCAATTTTGTGCTAATCTTGAGATTCAGAGGTTGGAGACAAGACTTGGGATTCATGGCTTATGTTTTCATTTGTTCATTTAATAAACATGTAGTGGTTGTTTTGTTTTGTTTTGTTTAACTTCAAAGAGCCAGGAGGTAGTTTGCTGTTGAAGGACAGGACAGTTTTTTTTGTTTGTTTGTTTGTTTTTTGTTTTTGTTTTTCTTTTCCCACTGAGTGACATTGGAAAGTGTTGTCGGCTTAGCCTCTTGGAAAAGCTTTGTTCCCATGGGCTCTTACTGATTGCTATTTGAACTCAAACACATTGAAAACACACACACATAATACCGGCATCAAGAATTGAAGAACACAGGCCAGGAGATTAAACAGGCTCAACCTGTCAGCATTGGCTTTAGCAGCAAATGAGACAACCAGATATTCAATTACTTTTCGTTCTGTAGGGTTAAGTTGCCATACTGACTTCCAGATTCTGATGTGTTACTCTCCAAGCCCAGATTTCCTCATTTCTAACTCGACTGCTGTAGAATCCGAGTAATTTTAGTTTCATAATCAGATTGACTGAGACGGTTAACTTGATTGAGTCTGAAAGTTAGGTTTCAGAAAAAATTTAGATTAAATATGCACTGATAATTTCAGCAATTTGCAAAACTTGGAGATCTCCCAGGAAACACAGAATTAAATGTTTCAATATGGTATCCTAGGGAAAGAAGGCTTTTTCCCAACCTCATAATTAAATCTGAAAGATTCCTACAGCGAACTAAGAGGTTTCTAATGAAGTACTAAGCTGCATTTAGAATTTCAGCAATGAAAGGCTCTTTGTTCTCATTTCAAAAGGTTCCAGTGCTGAACAATTTGGCTCCCAATACAGGCATGTTTTAGACCACCTGCAGACTCTAATCTACGCAAATTTATTTGGTACAAACTTTCTTCTACGTCACCTTATTCAGTTCAAATCCAGAGAGGTTTATTGCTAACATTTAACAGCATTAATAAGAGAACAGCTGTTCTCATGGGAGCTGTCCTGAAAGGAAAAGGGGAAAAATCAAGCTTTTGTTACCTTCATGCCTTTGAATACACTGCCATGAATGTGTATAACTTTCAGATGGAATAATCACCTTGGGCAGTAGTGTTTTCCTATAACCGTGATTCAAATCTGTCCTTCGGCCAATGCTCATTGGTAACTCTCTTGATTCAAAGGATTAGGTTCAAAAGTATATTGACATTGAAAAATTCCTAAACAGAAGCCGATTTGACTTAACTATAATAAAAACAAAGTAGACACAGACAAGTAGATGACTTTGGTAGAAGAATAATTTTATAAATTTGCTTTTAAAACTCTAATGTGGTAGTAATATATTTTATTTTTATAGAAATAATTCAGATTTCTTTAAATTTTAGTGTATATGTATACACACACACACACACACACATGCATACACATATACACAGAGTCTTTGTTAAGAAACGTTCAGTTGAAGAAATTGATGTCATGCTCCACAGACCCGTAACCCTGCCTGTATGCATGCCCCTCACTCTGCCTGGAATGCTGCCAACACCTTCACCTAGAGTATTTAATTCTCAAAATTTACGTCTCACCTCAGGTGTCCTGTTCTTTGGAAAAAAAAAAATTTACCTATCCCCTCACAGGCTGAGTCTCTTGTGTTGCCATGGTTTTAATGTACCAGAGAGAGATTGCAATATACACTTTGTTAAAAATGTCAAGGGACGCTTTATTCAACATTGTTGCGATAAGGGAGAGAAATTAAACTCAACTCCATTGAAACTAAGGCAGGAGAATTTTTAAGCAATAGCATGAGCTATGAAAAAGTACTATAGGACCTTAGAGGGAAGTTGGCCCATGTGATTGAGCCATTTGTGTTTGCTAATTGGTACGTATTGAAGTTAGGCACCTTCCCTCCCGTGAAGACTGAAAGTTAGGGCCCCTGTTTTTCTTGATTTCATTTCAAAAGAATTAATGCCCATGTACTTGAGGAAGGAGTTCCTGGGTTGTAAAACTGGCTAGAAACTGGGAGAAGTTTTATCTGTATTACAAAAGAGCAGAGAAAGTGTCTGCACTTTCAAGTTTTTTAAAGTAAATGCTATAATAAAAGGCAGGCCAGAGACATACAATCTGGAAGAAACTGGTCTAGAATTTAGTCCAGCTAAGGGGAGCATCAAGACCATCTTAGTCACATGCATACGTCTGTCATAAAACATAGCATGTGTATTTTATTTTCTTGTCTTCTTTGCTCTCTCTCCTATAAACAGTAAACTCCTTTAAGGCAAGCTCTTGGACTAATTGGTCTTTGTGTATGTAGCATCCAGAAATTTCTTGTCAATTAGTAGGTGGTCAATATAAATTTGATTGATGGGTTCATCTCATAAATAAAAATGAAAACAGTAAATCATTTTTTAAATTCTTGCTTATGACTCAGCCTATATCCATTCACCCTGGCATTTGTTCAATTTAATAATTTTGTTATATGTCTGTATAGTTCAAAATTAATTCAAGATAGCGTGTCCCTTTTTTTTGGCATCTGTTTCTTTTCTTTTTATTCCTTTTTTTTAATTCACATCCAAATTAATCAGCATATACTGCAACAATGATTTCAGGAGTAGATTCCTTAGTGTCTCTTACCCATTTACCCCATCCCCCCTCCCACAACCCCTCCAGCAACCCTCAGTTCTCCATATTTATGAGTCTCTTCTGTTTTGTCCCCCTCCCTGTTTTTATATTATTTTTGTTTCCCTTCCCTTATGTTCATCTGTTTTGTCTCTTAAAGTCCTCATATGAGTGAAGTCATATAATTTTTGTCTTTCTCTGACTAATCTCACTTAGCATAATACCCTCCAGTTCCATCCACATAGTTGCAAATGGTAAGATTTCATTCTTTTTGATTGACGAGTAATACTCCATTGTGTATATGTATATATACCACCTCTTCTTTATCCGTTCATCCATCGATGGACATTTGGGCTCTTTCCATACTTTGGCTGTTGTTGATAGTGCTGCTATAAACGTGGGGGTGCATGTGTCCCTTCGAAACAGCACACCTGTATCCCGTAGATAAATGCCTAGTAGTGCAATTGGTGGGTCATAGGGAAGTTCTATTTTTAGCTTTTTGAGGAACCTCCATACTGTTTTCCAGAGTGGCTGCACCAGCTTGCATTCCCACCAACGATACAAAAGAGATCCTTTTTCTCTGCATCCTCGCCAACATCTGTTGTTGACTGAGTTGTTCATGTTACCCATTCTGACAGGTGTCAGGTGGTATCTTACTGTGGTTTTGATTTGTATTTCCCTGATGATGGGTGATGTGGAGCATTTTTTCATGTGTTGATTAGCCATCTGTATATCTTCCTTGGAGAAGTGTCTATTCATGTCTTTTGCCCATTTCTTCACTGGGTTATTTGTTTTTTGGGTGTTGAGTTTGAGAAGTTCTTTATAGATTTTGGATACTAACCCTTTATCTCATATGTCATTTGCAAATATCTTCTCCCTTTCTGTCAGTTGCCTTTTAGTTTTACTGATTGTTTCCTTCACTGTGCAGAAGGTTTTTATTTTGATGAGGTCCCAGTAGTTCATTTTTGCTTTTGTTTCCTTTGCCTCTGGAGACATGTTGAGTAAGAACTTGCTGCACGTAAGATCAAAGAGTTTTTTGCCTGCTTTCTCCTCAAGGATTTTGATGGCTTCCTGTCTTACATTGAGGTCTTTCATCCATTTTGAGTTTATTTTTGTGTATGGTGTAAGAAAGTGGTCCAGGTTCATTTTTCTGCATGTCGCTGTCCAGTTTTCCCAGCACCTCTTGCTGAAAAGACTGTCTTTATTCCATTGGATATTCTTTCCTGCTTTGTCAAAGATCAGTTGGCCATATGTTTGTGGGTCCATTTCTGGGTTCTCTATTCTGTTCCATTGATCTGAGTGTTCTTGTGCCAGTACCATACTATCCTGATGATTACAGCTTTGTAGTATAGCTTGAAGTCTAGGATTGTGATGCCTCCTGCTTTGGTTTTCTTTTTCAAGATCGCTTTGGCTATTCAGGGTCTTTTCTGGTTCCATACAAATTTTAGGATTATTTGTTCTAGCTCTGTAAAGAATGCTGGTGTAACTTTGATAGGGATTGCGTTGAATATGTAGATTGCTTTGGGTAGTATTGACATTTTAACAATATTTGTTCTTCCTATCCAGGAGCATGGAATCTTTTTCCATTTTTGTGTGTCTTCTTCCATTTCTTTCATAAGCTTTCTATACTTTTCAGTGTATAGATTTTTCACCTCTTTGTTTAGATTTATTCCTGGGTATTTTATGGTTTTTAGTGCAACTGTAAATGGGATCGATTCTTTGATTTCTCTTTCCGTTGCTTCATTGTTGGTGAATAGGAATGCAACCAATTTCTGTGTGTTGACTTTATATACTGCAACTTTGCTGAATTCATGAATCAGTTCTAGCAGTTTTTTGGTGGAGTCTTTTGGGTTTTCCATACAGATTATCACGTCATCTGAGAAGAGTGAAAGTTTGACCTCCTCCTGGCTGATTTGGATGCCTTTTATTTCTTTCTGTCAGTTTTTCCCTTTTGAGAATGATATTAGCATTGGGTCGTTCATATATGGCTTTTATGATCTGGGGGTATGCTCCTTCTATCCGTACTTTCTTGAGGGTTTTTTATCAAGAAAGGATGCTGTATTTTGTCAAATGCTTTCTCTGCATCTATTGAGAGGATCATATGGTTCTTGTCCTTTCTTTTATTGATGTGATGAATCATGCTAATTGTTTTGCAGATATTGAACCAACCCTGCATCCCAGGTATAAATCCCTCTTGGTCGTGGTGAATAATTTTTTTAACGTATTGTTGGAGCCGGTTGGCTAATATCTTGTTGAGGATTTTTGTATCCATGTTCATCAGGGAAATTGGTCTGTAGTTCTCCTTTTTAGTGGGGTCTCTGTCTGGTTTTGGAATCAAGGTAATGCTGGCTTCATAGAAAGAGCTTGGAAGTTTTCCTTCCATTTCTATTTTTTGGAATAGTTTCAAGAGAATAGGTGTTAACTCTTCCTTAAATGTTTGGTAGAATTCCCCTGGAAAGCCATCTGGCCCTGGACTCTTGTTTTTTGGCAGATTTTTGATTACTAATTCAGTTTCCTTACTGGTTATCAGCGTCCTTTTTTTTTTTTAACTGTATTTTGAAATTGATCTTACCCTGTAAAATAAAAGAATTTTTGTGGTATATTATAATAAAACTGTTGACAGAATCACTAGTACTTCCATAAAAATTGTGGTGGATGGCCTCCAAAAGATCTACTTCCTTTGGCATATCTCATAGCTAATGTATTTTTTTCCTATTCTTACTATTTTTTTTCTTCTTTTTTCCTCTTAGATTGTACATTGTAAATCATTACTACTTCATTAGGTAAACCCAAATATCCCTGCTGATATTCCTGGTAACGTGTACTGTTAACTCTTTAATGTAGTCCCCATTAGATCATAACTTCCTGTGGACCACTTTTTCATATCATTGTCATTTTTATCACTTATCACCACTTCATCATTTACTTGGACCTGTGGAACAGAAACTAGAAAGAACGTGATTCATCTAGTAAACTCTTACTAAAGTCTGGAGCTTTGTACACAATATACACACAAAAGGAGGGACCTGGCTTCTGTGCATTGGAAAGTTCATAGTCCAATGGGGGATCTTAGCCTAATTTCTAAATTCTTGTTCTAAGTCTAAGATGGCCACTCGGATGAAGGTACTAAAAGTTATATTCTGGCTGCAACCAGACCCTCTTCTAAACTCAAGTCTAGCTCTTACTTTACCTCTGCACTTGAAGGTCTCCCAGACATTTCATGTTCAGCATCTCCCTCAAATCTCCTCACCTAACATTGCCTTCTCAGTACATCTTATGACCACTTACTCAATGGCTCAGGCCAGACAGCTCAGGGTTGTCTTTGATTCCTCTCTCTTCTTTTTTTCCTTACATCTAATCAGTTGCCAAAGTCCTGTTGATTAAACCTCACAAATATGTCTCACATTTATCTACTTGTCTTCATTTTCATTACTTTCTTCCTAGCCCAAGCCATGGTCATCATGCCATATTCTCTTGGCTGAGTAATTTTTGTCTCTTTCTGGAACCTTTAAAAGATTTTGTAAGACTCAGTGTGATTGTACCTACCTTTTCACTCTTGCCCGCTAGAGTAAAAGCTCCATGCTGGCAGGCATTATGTCTATCAGTGAATGACCAGAACCTACCATACTTGGTACATATTAGGTTCTTAATAAGTAGATAAAGAATTGGAAGACTAAATAGTGAATTATGGTATCAAATCAAAGGTCTTTAAAACGTCTTATGTTTCATCTGTCAAAGTTGATCATATTATAATTCCTTAAGAGATGCAATTCTGTGAAAATTGTCCTTACTATTTCCATGTTGAACACATGAAATGTTTTGGTCACCAACACAATGTAATTTATTTACTTATCAAATGCATATTTGCTGAGCCTCATTCTGTTTAAGATACGTACTTGTCTTTACAAGGCTCCCTAAAAGAAGCTGTAGTCTAGTAGAGGGGCTGAGGCCTGTAATATATGAGAGCAAGATAAGTGCCCTAAAGAATGCATGTTATTGGGGCACCTGGGTGGCTCAGTGGGTTAAGCGTCTGAGTTTTGGTTTTGGCTCAGGTCAGGATCTCACACTTTTGTGAGTTTGAGCCCCGTGTTGGGCTCTGTGCTGACAGTGCTGCAGACCCTGCTTGGGATTCTCTCTCTACCCCTCTCTTACTCGTGCAGTCTCTGTCTTTCTCAAAATAATAAACTTTAAAAAATTAAATAAAATAAAAATAAAAGAATGCACATCATTGAGGACAGTGTTTTTGTTACAAGTGACAAGACTCCAATAAAGTGAGTATATACAAAAGGGAAAATTACTGGTTCAGGTAATTGGGATGTTGTCCAGTATTCACGCTTACTTGCACCTGCTCTTGTCTCTGAGTCACCTGCCTGACAGCTTGATCTTTCAACCTTTCTTTCTATGTGAGACTGGAAATCTAGCCAGCTCTGTATTCACTTCATTTCACATAAACAGGCAGAGGAGAAAAGATCCCCAGCCCCTATTCCCTGACTGATTCCATGCTGTTGGGAAAATTCCCAGGGGAAGACGCTGATTGACCTGATTTGGGTCACACCTATTGACTAGCTGCTGCAACAGGGCTATATTGTGGGAAGGTGGGTGGGGAAGTAGAGTTTGACAACCTTTTCTAGAACTATATAATTGAAAGAAGGGATGAGAGTTTCTGATTTTGGATATGCAGTTATCAGAAAAAATTACCAAGATAATGAGAAAGGAAAAAAATGAAAACAATGTGTACTCTTGGAAGCATGAATGGAGGGAAATGAGAGTTTAGAAGAGTGAGGGGAGACAGGGGGAGAGAATATTTCTTATAGGAGCAATTCAGTAAAATCTGAGTCTTAAAATAATAAATGGGCATGCGCTTTTGAGGACTGAGAAGAGCATTTGAGAAGGAGGGCCAGTACCTGCTGGACAGTAGAAGAGTTCAGTGTATATATGGAAGTAGAGACAGAAGCCAGGCTGCGGAAGATGGAAGACTGCAAAAGCACGTTTGTGCCAGCTTGTGGGAGAACTTTGA
Source organism: Leopardus geoffroyi (assembly GCF_018350155.1). Taxonomy (NCBI): domain Eukaryota; kingdom Metazoa; phylum Chordata; class Mammalia; order Carnivora; family Felidae; genus Leopardus; species Leopardus geoffroyi. The sequence goes on from NC_059341.1 coordinate 53,730,706, forward strand.
CAGGACTTTGAAATTAATATTTTAGTCCGTGTGAAGCAGAACAATAACATTCAAACCATCCTAAAAGAAATCAATCTTGTAGACTTTTGTGGGTTGAATTAGCTGACAAAGGAAAGGAAGACCTAACAAGAAGTTCTTCCAGTAGTCCAGGTGAAAAATCTGGAGGATCTGACTATATTGAGAATAATACCAAAACTTAAGCAAAACTTTTTATTGGGCATTACTGGATATTAAATCCGGTTCACAATATGTCTCGATGTAACCATGATATATTAATGATGGTTACCATCCCCCTCTTATTTCCCCACTCTTGAAAGCAACATTATGATGATACACAAATCAAGTGGTATATGTATCTGTTTGGTACTTTAGCTCCTATTAATGATGTGAAAAAAAATAACCATCATGTACTTAGCACACAAATAAGTAATTTGGTGTTTTCTCAGGAAAGAAAACTTTCAAAAGGAGGAAAATCTACTGCCAAATAACTCAACACCTCCTGCAGAACCACAAGATGTGGAAGAAAGTCATTGAAGAGGAACAGCGGTTGGCGGGCATAGAGAGTCAATCCCTGGACCAGTCACCCCAACAGCATTCCTCAGAACAGATCCAGGCCATCAGGGAAGAAGAGGAAGAGAAAGGGAAGCCAAGAGGAGAGGAGATCCCAACCCTGAAGCAAAACCAGTGACGATGGATATAATGAGCTGTGTTTCCCAACAGAGTGACTTGTCACAGACTCTTTTCAAGCCAGCACAACACTTAGACACAACACTGTAGAAATACAAGAAGATGGGCAAACAGCTATTGCATTTGGGAATTCTTCGCATTTTATGTGTTTATTTTTACAGTGAGGTACATTGTTAAAAACTCTTGCTCGGAGAAGCTTTCACATTTGCAACACCAGCTTCCAAGGATTTTTTTTAAGGAAGAAGTATATATGTGTGTGTGTATATAAGCTCGCACGTAGATACATGTAAAACATATTCACACACATACACGCACATGCACACTGAAAGCCAGGGTTACTGGCTCCACACTTTAGTAACATTCATATTAAGATATATAGTGGTCACTGTGATATAGTAAGTTATAAAGGAAAAAAAAAAAAGGAAAACAATTCACAGAGGAAATGGGGCGGCTTAGCAGGGAAACAGTGCAGTGAATGTAAGTTACCAACTAAGGAGCTTTTGCTCTTAGTACTGACGGATGAAAGTTCCAGAGCATTATTTGAATTCTTCTACATCCTGCCGATATCGTGTGTGTGTGTGTGTGTGTGTGTGTGTGTGAGAGAGAGAGAGAGAGAGAGAGAGAGAGAGAGAGACAGGAGAGAGAGCATGCTTGTGTGTATGTATGTGCTTATGTCAACAGAGATTTTTATGGTTTTAGTCATTCATAGAATAGCTGCAGCAGATGACTCAGCACATCTGAACAAACGGAAGGCAGTTCACTCTGGAGTGTCTGAGAGGCAGCCATTCCAAATGCCTTCCTCCATTTAGCTTCAGTCCAGGACCCTCTGAAGAGGGAGGGTATTCACAGGCTGGTGAGAGGGCCACGGGATTGGTACTATGCTAATGCACCACTTGGAGGCGCTCTATCACCGGCCTTAAACCTGGAAGACTGAGGCATTTTCCAATCTGCTTGCCTAATGAATGTATAGGAGCTGTTTGTCTGTGAGTATGTCTGTCACTCATGTAAGATCAAATCAACTATTTTTAAGGGGATGGCATTCTTTATACATAAACACCTAAGAAGGGGCTGAAGTCCGATCTTTTAATTAGGTTAGAATTCTGAAAAATTGCCAGAGGAGACTTGGGGGAATTGCTCTTCACGGTGACCTTCCATGTCTTAAATATGCTGCAAAATGTGTGATAGAAAAGAAGAAAAAAAGGCAAACAGAAACCCACTATGGGACATATAGCGAGAGATGAAGGGGGAAAATTGCAACCTAGGGTTTGGTGTTTGTTGACGTAGTGAAAGCCTGGTTCTGGGCAACTGTTGAAGATTGGCTTTGGGTGGTGAAGGTCCCACTGACAACAACCTTGTTGTGGTGTTCCACGTGCCGTGGGGTAAGGTAGCTTCTGTCTGCAATCTGGCCCATTGTCATGTTTCTTTTGGCAGGGAAAATTATAGAGGGGATTTTGGGTACTGGGCCTATTATTGAAAGTCTTTTTTTTTTTTTATTTGTTCATCTACACTTGTTTATGCTGTGAGCCAAACCTTATTTAAAAAGTTGATACTCACTTTCAATATTTTATTTCATATTATTATATTTGTCATGAATAGTTATCTTGATGTAAATATAAAGATTTTTTTTGTTTCTGTAGATAGTAAACTCTTTTTTTAAAAAAAGGAAAAGGGAAACATTTTTATAAAGTTATATTTTAATCACCATTTTTATACATTGTATCTGTCTCCAAGCCCAGTAAGAGAGTGATGAATCATTTGCACGGAGGTCTAAGGACAGCCACATATCTACCTATTCTAATTTAAATGATAATCAGATAGTTATTTTATGCCAATTAAAGGAAGATGCCACAAAGAATGTTTTTTCCTAGGAACTTTGAACTTTTAGGTCACTTTGGGGTTCATGTCTCCCAAAGAGAAAGACTTGCATAACCAATACTGAATTTTTATAATTGGTATCCATTTCTTGCCAATGGTTTTTGGTTATAATTCCTCCTTCAGTACTATGTACGGAAGAACTTGTTCATCAATGAAACGATCTTAGCTTCTAAGTTAACCTTGATGGTGATTTCTAATTTTTCTTTCCTCTGAAGTCATAGCAAAGAGTGTTTACATTAAAAATGCTTTTGTTTCTCATAAATGAATATTCTTCCTTTCCAAAGCAGTGATTTTACATTAACCTATGGCATTTTTCAAATAAGGCAAACATAATATAATCGAAAGTAAACACAATTTCAGGGCAGATTTCCCATTAAGTAGGAAAATATGAAAAAGGATCAAATAGATGCAGACTCTGCTTCAAAAATGAGAATAATTTCATATTTTTGTGTTAACACTAGGTCTTCACTATTCAGGATTTATTGAGTTGTTTTCCATTTTCTTAGTAATGCTTTTGTGTGTCATGTTTGCAAAAATTACTGTGAGTCCAATGCATTTCCCCAGTGACATTAACTGTTTTCCTTCCCTTGCAAATAAGAGAAGAGGGGGGAAAAATGTGCTCGTTTATCTCTTGTACCTAATTACTTAAGAAAACAAATCTTTCCCCATTCTCCAAATGTCGTATAACAAGTGTCTAAAACACAGGTGAAAGTGAGCACAAATATAGGTTGTGGAGCAAGTAGTGTGACAGCAAAACAGTCACGAGTCTATAACTGTGTATTGGCAGGTGCTGCGTCAAAGCTGGCCAGTCTGGCTGCCAGAGTAGAGGTCTTAGCAAATGACTCGGTTGTGTTTATTCTGTTTTAAAGTACCTGAAATAATGGTGGCCAAAGCACTTAGAACCTCTTCATTCCCAAATTGTGTTAATCAGTCCAGGCAAATTGATCACCTTTTTTTCTTCAAAAATCAGTTGCCAGGATGTTACAGCTAAAAGTCCATTGAAATAAAGAAATAGAGATCAAGGATGACCCTTTCATACACATTCAGTACATCCCAAAGGATGACCAGGGGCATAAAAAGATGTTTTCTGCTGGCTATGTTCTCCTCGGTGACAGCAGTATTACTGTGTTCACTTCCAACTCCGGAGCTTATTCCCTGTGGTGCCAGTGTGTTTGTTGCAATTTGCTACATTTTTATATGAGCCTATTTATAGGTGCCATTTAGGTAAACTCAGGTCTTTCAAATGAAGGAATCTGTAGCCCATTTAGGAAAAAGGATCATTGTACAGACAGCCATAAACCCAATGGGAGGAAAACTCGGAGCTGGTGACCTTGATGCTAGGGGTTGCTTTCTGTTAAGGAAAAGACCAGGTATTACTATGAGTGTCATCACTGTTGTTTCCAGCATGCTATTATAATGTCCTTTCCAGGTATCCAGCTAAGCCAACCTTTAGGATATCGTTTCCTTGGTGAGAACACCACTTTAGCTTTTTTCTAAACTATAAAATTTTATTTGTCGTTTCTATAAGATTTGGTTTTCTCTCAGTAGATGAAGATAGTAGCACTGTACAGGGATAGATCTATACTAGTCTTCATCTGGCAAGTGAAGGAATGTCCTCATGTTTAAGAAAATACTCATTTTCTAAAAACAGAATACCCAATTCTATATGTTCCGTTTTGATCGACTTCCAGAACAAACCCCTAATTATTGCAATCCCAGTAAACCTAAAGAAAAGGGATTGTACGATGTGCAGACTGTTCGTATTACATGTATGTATTGTGATTTCCTCATGTCCCCTGCCTCTCTTGATTTGCGATTTCCCGGCGTCCCCTGTCACGTGCCCAGAGAACTTTCTTTGAAGGTAAAAGCTGTGCAAGAGGCATGAGACTCAGGCCTATTCTTTGTTTAAATGGTGGAAAAATATAAATTATTTTCTAAGTAATAAAGATATGCAAATTATCATTGTAAATAAAGTCTAAAGTTTGAAATGACTGCTTTATATAAGTGATATTTGTGTGATGAACAATTCCTGACCAATGAGAAGTGACTGATCAAAAAATCATTTCTAGCCTACTTTGGGAGGTATTTTTGGTGCTTCGCTGTCAGTATGGGGATCTCCATTGTCCTCACCTTTTGAAATATTTCTAAAATAATAATGAAAACCACAGTAAGGATCTTACTGTCCTTTCTTCCATCCTAACCCTGAGTCCCACTTAATGCCTTTCCTGGTTTATATGCCACTTTGGAAATAAACTGTCTTTTCAAACTGGCAGAAGCCTCCAGTGAAACCAACTTTTGTAAGCTTTCATAGCCTGGGGTAAATCAAGATTCTCCTTATTCTAGGGATTCTCAGCTCCTGTGTGTGGAAAGAAAAATATCAGTAAAATTTCAAATGCTCATAGGTTACCTCCAGACCATTGAGACCTAAAATATCTGTATACTTCGAAACCAAACTGAGTTTCTTTCATTCACCTTCGCTCCTAACAAGCAGCAAAATACTTTATGATCGTTGTTCTAGGTCATTCATTTCTCTTGTGATTTTTCCATGAAAGGAAACTGAATTTGCTGATACTGTTCGTCTGTTTTTCTAATCTGTTCAACAAAATTCCACCATAAGATTAGGAGACCAATTAGCCGTTTTAAGCGAGGAGCATTCCAAAATTAAATTACTCTTAGAACCTCTAATCAGGGCAAAATATGCAAGTTTTAGGTCCCCTGTATTCATATCAGTTTGTTCCTCTAGAAAATACTCAAATTCTTATTGCATATTTGATTGATTGCATATTCAGTGCATATAAGCACTGAATTAATTAAACTATAAACAATGCATTCAGCAACTTAAATTGAGGTTTGCATGGTATTTATAATGTTTAGCACTAATAATCCATGATCAGAGAAGAAAAGATTTTTCAGTCTATATTACATACCATGGCAATTTGTGTATCACCTCACACATTTCATTTATTACCATGCTGCAACTTTACCTTACCTAATGGTGCTTTTACCTTACCTGAGTGATCTTTACGTACATACTATCACATCATTCAAACAGGTTAACAATGGTGACAAAAAATAATTAGGCATTGTCCTGCTAAATATGTTTAAAGACCCAAAACTAAACCTTAAATCTTTATTATTTGGTGGAACTCCATGTTAACATCTGCAGATTCAAAAATACTCATCCACCGTAAATTATTTTAGTACAGTAAGACTATAAATTATATGGAATTGTATAGAGATGGAAAACAAAATTAGCTTTTGCTCTGTGCTTCAGGTTGCAAAATGAACCCAAATTTCCTATCTAAAGGTAGCGGGTTCTTTTCCATATTCTACTCCTAAGGTTGATTACTTGAAAGGCATTGGTATTCATGGATTTCTGCTTCCCTCAACAGAAGAGAAGCCAACCCTTCTTTTGATAGATAGTAAACATGTACCTGTTCAGGAAAGTTTCCTCATTGCTTCACATCAAGAAGAGGTTCTTTAAGCATGCAAATAATCCATTAAAAAAATGCTTCAGAGAGTAATATTGTCATCGTATGTAAGTACTATCAAAAATATTTAAATTTGATATAGTTTTTGAAACAAAGCTGTTTAAAATTTTTTTTGTTATTCAATTACAACGAAACTCACAAAATGACCTTCCATGGTAGAGAGACGCTAAATATATTGATAGAATTAAAACTACTATTGTGTCATAAAAACTGGAAAGAATATTTAATTATTTTTCTAATATCTCTCATGCCTCAGGGAGGAAATTGTTTTATGGCAGGTTCAAGAAATACATGAAATAGATAAAGATAAACTTAGTACCAATAATTTAATTAGATGAAATGCACAAATTATAGCCTGAGTTTTTCAGACTCGTCCAGAAAAAAAAGGAATGTATTATCCAGCAATTTTTCATGGATTAGATTGTTTTAAAGTAAATGGTCTGTTAATGTAAATTATATTTTAGTAAATTATAACACTGTTAAAAAGCCAAATACGTTATCTTCATTACTAAAAATAATTAAATCTTATTAATCTTGACTTTCACAGATGAAGCACTGACCAGGCAATAAACTACACCCACTACTTCATCTACCAAGACTGATCAAATGGTAGGTCGGAATTTGAAATTCATTAACAGAAACATAAATTTTTAAAAATCATGTTAAAGCTTTACTGCTTTAACTAAAATTTCAGTGTCAGTAAAAGTACCTATTTCAATTGAAACAAATTTTAGCAGGGAATTCTTCCTTTCCTCTTTAAAAAAAAAAAAGAAAGTCAAACTCATAGGAGAAAAGTGTGACTTCTCTTCAGTTTTACTTCTCTAGCTCAAAATAGTCAAGGAAAAGTGATCAGAAATTCTCCGCCATAATAAGGAATAAGAATGCCCTTCACCTAAGTTACAACTCTCCACACCCAGTTTCATTGTGCAGTCCATGGTACCAGAAAGCAGAAAAAAAAAAAAAAAAAAAAAAAAAAAAAAAAGCTATGGATCAGGAGTGAACACAACATAAAATGTGAAGGATCATGCCAGCACACCCCTCCATCTTTGTGATAAACCAATTTAGTTATCAGTTACTCTTGAGTAAAGACACTTAATGGATCCATATTTCAGCCCTGACTTCCGTTATACAGTCAGCACGTACACATGCTTTGGAATGTGAATTAGCCCTTAGAACTTAGAAACTGCTGCTTGAGTACCTTTTGATGGGAAGGACTTTTTTTTTCTTTTAATTCTAGTAATTTTACTCCCTATATAATAGCAAAATATTTAGATGATTTAATGTAAAATTAAAAGTAGTTGTTTAAAGATGTTTTGTGTATATAACTTGTTGGTTAGAATTTTCCGTCAACTTTCTTTTGAAAATTAACTGGTTATTTTTATGGCTCAAAAACTCCTATCACATATTATGTTTTAGCTAGTTATAAGCATAAACCAGTACTATAGTGTTGCTATCTTTAAATAATAATCCTAATTACCTATATATTACCTGTTAGTGGGGTTTATTGGCTTGACATTTAGTGTATATTTATTCATTAGTTTTTTTTTATATATAATCACTATTTTTTAATATTCTGTCAAATATCTGCATGGGATTTTTACCATACCATGTTTGCTTAACTGGTGGTTTGCTTTTGTTTTTGTTTTTCATTTGAGTGTCAATTCATTTCTTGATATATTCTCACAGAAGTATGCATACCATTTTTTGCTCCAACAAGTACAGTGTGTTAGTTGATGAGCACTGGAAATAAATATCACTGAACCCACCCACCCCTTGATATTTCTTCCTAAAGATTTTGGTCATGCAAATCAGAAAATGAAAAATCGGTGCTTTTAAAAATATTCAAAACTTTCAGTGCAAAACAATGAGTAAGAATTCTTCCTGGCTTTCTATCATGATATTTGTATATGCAACTGAAAGAACTTTAATTTGAATGTAGAATATTTTTGGTTCGGGCTGATTTGGTTAATTTGATTTGGTTTTTGGTATTGAAATGGATTTCTGATTCCCGATGGAACAGTTGTTCTGATCAGTCATTATTTCTTCCTTTTCCTAAGAAGAAAAAAACAAAAAAACAAACAAACAAAAAAACTGCCATTAGAAAGTTTATATTAGTAAGTACCAAATATTTGACTTTGTAGGGTATTTGCAAACCAGAGAGTATTACATTAACTTAATTTAGTATTCCTGAAAAGCAATATTTTCAAATAAGTAGCAACCAAAGTAACAGTATAGGGAATGTTTTTGCACATGACAATTTTTAACAAGGTAGTTCTTACCACTCTCAACTGAACGTGTTTATTAACAACTCTCCAAATTTATCAACTTTTAGAAACCCAAGAGTGAAGCATTGGACTTAAGGGATCATTTTGCAATTGAAGTAAATCTTGTCCTTACACCTGTATCTCACACTTAATACATGTAGCAATACTTCGTATCTTCCTATCAAAATTATTTGTTAAGTGATTTAGTTAATGGCTGATAAATATTTTGTAAAACATAAAATTGTACAGAAAAAAATATTAATTTGTATTTATTTTTATTACTTTTTAGCATAGACACTATATTGATGCTCCTTTTTTGCCAGAATTACTGGAAGTGCCTCTTGATTTTTTTATATACATATATATATATATAAATATTACAGTAAACATATACTCAAAATTATTAGAATTGTGTCACAGATGATCAATGTGGATGTTCCAATGTGAAAATAATGTATAATATAAATATAATTCTGTGGTATTATGTTTGATGTAGTTATTTGTACAATCCAAGCCCTCCATCCAGTTTTGAAGGCATCCTTCCCTCTCATATCCAAATGCAGTGGTTTGTGCCCAGCTATACATGCTATAGTGAGACATCTGCTGGACTCCTACAATTCCTAAGGACTCCTGGGGGCTTTTTCCCCCATGGTCACATTTCCTTGCCTATTGCTGATGAATTCTTAGTTTCATCTCTCTGTAACTAAGCTGTGTTCTTTGTCTAATCAAATAGTTAACACCATAATCAACATACCTAGATTTCTGGCATTCAGCTGCAGAGTTCTATAAAATAGCTCTGCCATTGATCCTATAAATACTACAATTTGTCCTATATGGATTGTCTGTTGATGCCTAATACATGGGATATTTGGTTGTACAGACTCAGAATAATTTTTGTTCTGCATCTTTGAAAGCTTTTAAGAAAACTGAATGATTCAAAACATTCAGAGTGTTTTAACTAACTCAAACATACAGTCTTCAGACAAAAAAAAAAAAAAGCAAATGTGATTTTTATCCACAGTTTTCAAGGAATTAATTCTTTAAGCTACACATACAGATTTCCCTCATTCCCTGTTAGGCAAAGCAAATGTGATTTTTATCCACAGTTTTCAAGGAATTAATTCTTTAAGCTACACATACAGATTTCCCTCATTCCCTGTTAGGCAAAATCCCTGCTCCTAAACTTGGTATATTTGTAGCTTTCTTCACTTTGGCCCCAAACTATCCCTCACCAAAGGAACTAACCATCTATCATTTGTATTTCTGTGTCTTAGGCAAGTTATTATCAGTGGAGTATTTACACACACTGTATACATATATTTTCTTTCTTTTGTATACACACACATACTTCCAATCACAGACAGCACAAAAGGGCAGAAGATTGACAGTATCTTCTTGAGTTGTAAACTTTATCCCTCTCCCAAGGCTTTCCTTTTACAGTGATGTCCTCAGTGGAAAGGAAGCAATAGCTGGAAATTCCAGTCCCAACCTTCATCTCCTTCCTGCAACTAGGTGCTATCAAAACCGTTCGTAGGTAAGCAAATGTTCATTTACATGGTTGGGTAAGAGAAGTGATGATAGGTATCTTCTAATGGCTCCTGAGATTCAGCCCAGGGCAAAGGGATGACCATAGCCACTGCCTTGGAGATCAATTTAGTGTGTCCTGGGTCAGCTCTACAGATCACCCCTATGCCTGCTGAGCCACGTGAGGTGGAGCTCGGGATATGGGTACACCCCAACCAATGAAAAGAAAAATGAAATAAAATCAGTTCTTAAATAATTAGAAACTCTTCTGCTTATTAGGATCGATTTAAGCTTATTTAATCCTGAAGCTACTTCAGGTCCTGATCATTCTTTCTGACATCATTGCTGGCTTTATAAAGGAGCCCAAGGTCCACTTCTGGTGAAATTTGTCAGATTTGAAGAATTATCAGGCTGCCCATGCTGGCTGAGATCTTTTGGGCTATTGGGGCCAGTTAGAGCTGGATGGGCATAGGGAGAGCATATTGGTTCATACTTTGTGCTTACTCTACTGTCAATTTGACTGCCTTTTCCCTGTAAGATGCCAAAGGTGAATTCAGAGAAGTCCCGGTCTTCAGAGAGTGCAAAGTAGTTAACGATTATGTAATCATTTTCTATTTGTGCTATAATCAATTGCCACAAACTTGGTGACTTCAAACCAACAATCAATTACCACAACAATGGTGACTTATTGGGTCAGAGCTTGGCCAGTCAGAAGTCTAGAGGGACTTGGCAGGACTCTCTTTCTGGTCTCTCACAAGACTGAAATCAAGTGTTTGCCAAAGTGTTTGCCAGCCTGGACTCCTCTCTGAAGTCTCTAGAATCCACTTCTAAACTCATTTAGGTGGTTGGCAGAATGCAGTTCCTTGTAGTATAGGACTGAGATCCCCCATTCCTTGCCAGCTGATGTCTGAGAGCCTTTCTCAGGGTCTTCAGGCAACTTCTTTCCTGTAGGCATTGCTTCTCTCACCGCTCGTCATCTTCAAACTGGTGATGTCACCTGATTCCTTCTTACACTTTGAGACTTTCTGACTTCTGCTGCATCCTTCTGTCTCCAGCTAGGAAAGTTCTCTCCTTTTAAGGGCTCATGTTATGATATTGGGCCCAGATAATCCAAGGTGATCTCCCTACTTTAAGATCTTTAATTACATTTGAAAAATCTCTTGCCATGTAACTTAGCATATTTATAATTTTCTGGGGATGATGGGATGGACTTCTTTGGGGGCTATAATTATGTCTACAAATCATAAATAGGATGAGGAACACAGTGAAAAAAAAAAGAAGGCATATGAGCCACATGGTTGTTCCACATGATGGAAGCTCATGCCCACAGTGAAACTGCGGGGAAGGTACAGAGATTTCCCATATACCCCTGCCCCCTGTACACTCAGCCTTCCCCATTACCAATCTCACTATCAGAGTGGCACAGTTGTTACCATTAATGAACTTACCATTTATGGACCATTTATGAACACATCATAAATCACCCAAAGTCCATTATTTACCTTAGGATTTGCTCTTGGTGTTGTACATTATAAGGGCTTGGACAAATGTATAATTACATGTATCTGTCCTTATGGTATCATAAAGAGTATTTTCACTGCCTTAAAAATCCTCTGTGTTCTGCCTGTTCATCACCGCCCACCCCCCCCACCCCCGCCAGCCCTAACCTCTGCCCATCACTGGTCTTTCACTATCTTCATAGTTTTATCTTTTCCAGAATGTCATATAGTTGGAATCATACAGTATGTAGCCTTTTCAGGTTGGTTTCTCTCACTTAGAAATAAACATTTAAAGTTCCTCCATGTCTTTTAATGGCTGGATAGCTCATTTCTTTTTAGTACTGAATTCTATTCCACTGTCTGGATGGACCACAGTTTATTTATTTACTTACCTGCTGAAGGACAAAATGATTACTTGCAAGTTTTAGCCTTTATGAATAAAGCTGTTAAAAACATCTGTGTTGCAGGTTTTTGAGTGGATGTAAGTTTTCAACTCTTTGAGTAAATACCAAGAAGTGTGGTTGCTGGATCTTATGGGAAGAATATGTTTAGTTTTGTAAGATTCCACTAAACTGTTTTCCAAAGTGTGTGTACCATTTTATATTCCCACCAGCAATGAGTGAGAGTTCCTGTTGCTTTAAGTCCTTACCAGCATTTGGTGTTGTCAGTGTTCTGGAATCTGGCCATTCTAATAGGCGTGTATTGGTGTCCTATTGTCACTTTAACTTGCATTTCCCTGATGACTAATGATGTGGAACATCTTTTCATATACTAATTTACCATCACTATATCCTCTTTGATGAGGTGTCTTTTAAGGTCTATGGTCCATTTATTAATTGGACCCATTTCCTTTCTTTCTTGCACTTTTGGTTGGGGAAAAAAAAATAGTTGTTTGTCTTAATGAGAGTCTCCATTTTGGGTTTTGCTGATTGCACCTTTATAGTTTCATTTAGCATGTTCTTCTCTTCCTTGCATTTCTTCTTCTTTTTTTCCCCACACATTTATTGATTTTTGAGAGAGCGCAAGCAGGAGAGGGATAGAGAGAGTGCGGGACAGAAGATCTGAAGTGGGCTCTGTGCTGACAGCAGAAAGCTGGATGCATGGCCCAAACTCATGAACCATGAGATCATGACTTGAGCCAAAGTCGGAGGCTTAACCAACTGAGCCATCCAGACACTCACTCCTCTCTTCCCTGCATTTCTTTTTTTTTTTTTTTTTTTATTTATTTTTTTTTTTTTAAATTTTTTTTTTTCAATGTTTATTTATTTTTGGGACAGAGAGAGACAGAGCATGAACGGGGGAGGGTCAGAAAGAGAGGGAGACACAGAATCGGAAACAGGCTCCAGGCTCTGAGCCATCAGCCCAGAGCCCGACGTGGGGCTCGAACTCACGGACCGCGAGATCGTGACCTGGCTGAAGTCGGACGCTTAACCGACTGCGCCACCCAGGCGCCCCTCTTCCCTGCATTTCTTAAGAACTGATATTTAGATCTAAACTGAGGTTTGGTAAGATTTTTTTTGAACTAAGGAAGAATGCTATTTCAGAGGTGATATTTCAAGTTTCTAGCGTCCATTGAGATATTTAAAATAGCTCCTTCTTTTTTGTATTGTTACTGATCGTTGGTGACCATTACCTAGATGCATTAATTCATTAGGGGTTTGAAAATTATGGTATTCTAATTCTTTCATCCTTTTTTTGTTCATTATTTGGAATACTTCTATACAGAAAAAAAAAAAATGTCTTCACATTTTAATGATTCTAATGACTAGGAAAGACAGGATAAATGTAATTTTTCTCCTAAGTACCAGTTTTAAATGTATTGAAGTGGTTCCTTAGAAGCATCCAGAGTTTAACATGTTCTTTTTTTGGAGTGCTATGAATTCATGAATTTAAACATTCTATATATTTCAACCATTACAGTTACTTTTCTTAACGATGAAAATTTCCTACAGTTGGTTAGTGGGAGCTTGTTCAAATTCACCCATGAGTTACTGGGGCACAATCTAGTCTTCAAGGCCTCCCTGCTTTTTTGTATGACAAATATACTGGGCTCATCTTATATTCTCAGACCTGGTAGTAATCACATATTGAGAAGCCGTAATTCCTCTTTTATAGCATTTATAGACCCAATTCAGTGCTGGTTGCACTTATTGCTACTGGTTGATCATTGGTTTTAGACCTTTTCAGTGCAGAGAGCTAAGATATATGTCACTCAGACTGAAAACTCCTGGTTCAAATATAGGACTACCATGTTTTTCTTAACCTGGTTCATCTTAAATTATAAATGACATTTTAAGCCATGAGCCTGGATGAGGTGATTTGGGAGTATATGTAGATAGGGCAAAGAAGATATTCTAAGGACTGAACTGTGGAGTGCTGTGGCAATGAATACTAACAGGAAATGACCACTTAGCCAGGAGGAAAACAAAGAGAGTGTGGGGTTATAAAAACCGGGTGAAGAGAATGGATTAAAGAGAGGGACACAATCAATGGTATGCAATTCTGCTAATAGCTCAATGAAGATGAAGCCCAGAAACTGCTGAATTTATTAATGTGAAGGCCTTTGATGTTATTTATGAAAGTAGTTGTGGTAGAGTTGTGGAGGCAAAAAAATAAAAAATAAAAGAGCTGGTGGGACAAGAATTGGAGAAGAGGAATTTTAGGTAAGGAGTACAGATGAAAGCTAGGTCTTAGAAACATGGACCATACAACCATAGGAATAGAAGAGGAGACAAATCAGATGAATACAAATGCAGATGGAGAGTAAATGTGGTGGGGAAAGAGTACAATATTTCTCTCCTGATTTCATCAGTGAGTTCCCTAAGCAAGGTCATCAGCTGATAATGAAAGTTGGGAAAGAAATGGTGAGGGTTTGAGAGAAGTCATTTGGAAGAAAGGGAAAGAGATTAAGTTATTAAAAGTTATGCTTAACAATGCCTCTAAGACTCAGGTCAGTGGTCATAAATTTAAGATAAGCCCTTATATCATATTAATGAGTCTTTATTAAACTATTTAAAACAGTGTGGGTGTAAATACAGAGTAGAGAGAAATTTGAATTTAACCCAACTGTGGTTTGTCAAGGAAGAACAAATTGACCAATGGACAAAGGAAGTGATGCGCTGTGCAAGTGAGTGATTAAAACAGTTATGTGAAACAACTCAGGTAAGGAGGGAAATGACAATATGAATGATATGGGTTAAGTTGTGTCCTCCCCCCTAAAAACATATGTTGAAATCCTAATGCCCTGTATCAGTGAATGTGACCTTATTTGGAAATAGGGTCTTTGCAGATGTGATCAAGTTAAGATGAGGTCACTGGAATGGGTCCTCATTCACTATGACTGTCCTTTTCAGAATAGGAGAAGACAGAGACACATGACACATGACAATGGTCATGAGACAATAGAGGCAGAGATTAAAGTAATGAATGTACGATTCCAACAATTGTCAGCAAACATTGACGGTAGAAGAGAAGGAAGAATCCCTTCTTTAGGTTTCAGAGGCTCTGCTGACACCTTAGTTTTGGACTTTTAGCTTCCAAAACTGAGATAATAAAGTTCTGCAGTTTTAAGCTCCCCAGTTTGTGGGGGCTTTGTTAATGCAGCCCTAGAAAACTCATTCATTTATGGTTAATTTCACACACAGCAGCAGAGGTGAGTGGTTATGGTAAAGTTTATATGGCCTGCAAAACCTAAAGCCCTTACTATTTGACCCTTTGCCGGAAAAGTTTGCTGATCTAAAATACGGAAGTAGGATATAGTCCAATGAAAGACTACATGTGAGAAGTGCTGAATATTGTGTAAAGTAAGTAGTATGTACATTCAAAACCGTAACTTTAACTGTGGACTGAAGAGGTCAGAAGAGGAATCCTGTTAAAAAGTGAACTTGAGTAAGCTGAGGATAGACCAAATTACACTCTCGGGAAAATTCCATTTGTTGGTGAGGAAACGTAGGCTCTTTGCACTTTGGGATAGTAAATACTGCTTCCCTTTGAATGCACTAATGGCCACACTGTTAAACCCATTGAAAATACAAGACCTATTGCAATGCTTGCTCGCTAGCAAAAGCTAGTTTGATTGCTAAAATAAAATACTTGGTCTTTCAGAATCTGAATGTACCATTGCCTCATTGTAAGATTTATCACTTTATTTGTATCCTTTTTTTTTTTTTCATTTGTAGTGAAATGTGCTTATAACCTTTGATTTTTGGTTAATGATCCTTACCATTGTGTGAACTGAAATTGTATATGTAATGATGATACTTTCCAGTCATTTGTAACATTTTGTTATTTGGAATATACTTCTGAATAGCTCATATAATTTAATCTTCAAGAGAGCCCCATGAATCTATTTTATTTTGAATAAAAATTCTGCTTCACAGAGGAAGAAGCTGAAATTCAGTAAAGTTTAGTGACCAGGTCAGAGTCACAGCCATTTAAGAATATGATGGATCTTGGATGATACTGGTAGCAAATTCATTTATTACCATAACCAAATGCAAGCTAATATGGCTCAGAATCCTCCTAAAATGGTACTCTTGGAAAAAGAATTTATTGTAATTTTAGAATTTTTCAGTGCAAGGAGTTCTCTCTCCTTAGAATTTAGATAGCATAAACAAGTGGATGCTGAAAAATCCAATGTTGTTTTGTTTTTTTTCTTTTTCTATTGGATCCTCATAAATTGTGGATGTGAGCAACTGATCCTGTGTCTGAGAACTCTTTCTAGAAAGAACTCTGCAGAGCCTTGATCCTGACCTGGTATGTGTTCCCTAAGATTCTAGAATCCCAGTGGGAAAAGAAACCACACTGAGATTTAGCCTATGAGCCTTTTTTTTTTTTTTTTTTTTTAAACAGAAGTATCCCAATGATGTCTCAAGGAGCAGCTGGCTTAAAAACTTCTTGGAAGGAGAAGGAGAGATCTTTGTTACAGACTTCCGCCCCTCCTCCTGCTTCTGTTCCCTTCCCCTCTGCCCCCTGCAGAGTTTTGTTTCTGGGAATCAGCAAGTAAGATCACAAGTGGTCTTTTCTCTTTTCACTCTCTCCCATACAGAAAGCTTTATCACGTGTGGCCTTAAACTTGCAGCAAATTGCAAAGAAATGGCTCAAAAGCTTCAGCTCTCTCTGTGCCCTGGGAGCTGAGATGCACGTCAGTGGCTTTGCCAGCGTGGCCTGTTCTCTGCAGACTGCCAGAGAAAAGAGGCCAGGAGGAAAGAGGAAAGAGTCGAAATTGCCCAGGGGTGAGACCATGCCCTTCATCTTTTCTTTCCCCTAATTTGCTCTGTCTGTGTCCATCCAGGCTCTCCCCACCTGGCAGAACTGCTCAGAGCTGCTGTAGAATTCACCCCAGTTTCCTCTTTCAGTCTGTGGAGTGGGGTCCAGCCTCTTGCTGAGCAAGTTGAGAGGAATTGGCTGTCTTTGATCTCCACCTCCAGGTAAGATTTAGTTCTCTGCTTTTGTATTTTGTGACTATCACACCAGATTCTCATAGGAGAGCAGCTAATAAACCCTTCAGTTCTGCACTACAAGTATCTTATCCATACACACCATTAAAATTGGGCCCTTGTCAGGTTAATAGAAATAGGAAAGGACACAGGTTAAAGTCAGATCAACTCAGATCTGGGTTCAAATTTTGACTCTGATGCTTATTGGTTGGGTAGTTCTTGACAAGTCACTTAACAGCTCTGAGTTGTATAATTTTCTATAAAATGGGAATTCTAATGCTAACCTTGCTGAGTTGTTTTAAGGATCAGCCAAAAGTATATAATTCACCTGGCACATAAATAGTACTTGTTAAATATGAATCTGACACAAACAATTACTTGTATTAGGGGGCTCAGCTTTCTTAACAACTCACAGTCCGTGTTAGCAAGTACCATGAGATTATTTGGTGTCCAGAAGACAAGCTAGTCCAGAGGGTTTCCTCATGAGACTAAAAGAAGAGGGTGTTGGGGGTTGCTCTCTGACTTTCTCTCTGGCAGTCTTTGGAGTTTGACTATGGATGGAATCTATGTCACAGGATTAGGGCACAGAGCTTCAGGGCTTCTGTGTGATCCAATTACACCCTTTCAGGCTATCTATGCTCTTTCAAGACCAGAAGATTCATTTTCAAACTCATATGAACAGAGAATTCTGTTGTTGTGTTTTTTTTTTAAGTGAAAAAAATGAAAAGCGGTTGGCTTCTTTTTCTTTGGCCTCCAGAGTAAGATCTACTCCAACCCAGGATGTTGGATGAAAACTTTGCCATAACTCTTTTCCTGGAGGAATCTGTTCAAGTGGTGGAAGAACAATTAAGGACTTGCCAAATGCAAATCCTTCTAAATAGTTGTGTGCCTTTGCTCTACTGCTGCAACTGCAAATGAATAGAGAGAGGGAGAAAATCTGGAGGATCTTTCCATTCATGTCCTTGAGCTTTCCTTCTTCTTACACAGGAATGAAGGGCTCAATACTCATAAACATGGTGTCCTTGAAACAGACTATTCTTGAGGTGATATGCAAATTAGCCATCAAGATGAAATGACATTTTCAGTGAAAATATCCAGTGCCAGTGTTTTAAGCTGAATCCTATTTTGCCCTAACACAACATCAACTAAGATGACTATAGTTTTCTTATTTTTGTCATTACTTCTAGATTAGAGTGATTTTTGTGTCAACATTCCCAAATATAAGAAGACAGTGTGTTTTGGTGTCTCAAGGTTTTAATATTGTTTGCAACATGATTGTTTTTCTCTTTAGCATTAGCATTCTAGATGTAACCTTTGAATCTTTTAAAGATAGATTTATTATAAGTGATAGTATATTTAATTATTAAAGAATTTTTTCTGGTCCATTGGCTTTATTATAACTGGCCAGAAATAATATATTGAAGCTCTGAAACAGTAGGCCAATTTGAATTAAATTTAAATTTTTTCTGGTATATATTTCTTGCTTGGTGATATTTTTACATCTTTAATGTTTAAAATATTTTTGTATGTTCATTATAGAAACATTAGGAAATATGAAACACAAAACATTTTTAAAACATTGCCTACAGTGTCACCAACCAGAAATAATGTGTTAACTCTTTCTTTATATCTAGACTTTCTGAAACTTTGTTTCTATGCATATACACATGTGAAAATGTATGCTTCTGTTGTAAAATAGTGTATTATGTGTATTGTTTTGTACCATGAAGGACAAAATCAGCTCTATAATAAAATCAGCTCTATAATAAAAATATTCTACATAGCTGTATTTACTTCTTTACACTAATTTCTAAAGCCTTAAAAAGATTTTCTTGCATAAATAGACCATAATTTGTTAGACATTTAGGTCATTTAGATGTTTTGACTTTTATTATTATTATTATTATTATTATTATTATTATTATTATTATTATTGGCAGTGTGTCTCCCGCAATTTAATGAAGGTACAGGTACTCAGTAGTCTTTTAGCAGAGAAACCTGTGTAACATTGCATAACCCAATGTTTCTCAGACTCCCTTTTCATTGTTCTGACAAAACATTGTTCTGGAAAACTAGTTTCAGTGACTCAGTGGACATAAGAAGTTGGCCTTGGGTATCAGAACACGGTAAAGAAGAATCTCTATGTCCTTAGTTTCTTAGAAGTTGTGTTTTTTTTTTTTTAAATCAGAAATGGATGTTAAATTTTATCACCTGGTGTTTGGCATCTACTGAAACTTTATTATTTTTTTTATTTTGATTTTTTCAGCTTTCTTGAGATGTGACTGACAAAAATTGTCTAAATTTATGATGTACAATGTGATGTTTTGATATTCATTATAACATGTAACATTATAAATGTATACATTCATTAATGTAATGATTTGGTAAATAAAATTTCTAATATTAATTGTTACATTTGTAAACTAGATCCTAATTACAAAATATAAATTAATTTGGATTTACTAGTATTTTATTTAAAATTTTAGCATCTCAGGGTATTTTTGTTAATGGTTTCAGGGTATTTTTGATAATGGTTTTAGGGTATTTTTGTTAATGGTTCCCTTGGCTATTTTTCTTTTCTTGGCTGTATCAGTAGAGGTAATTAATATTTGCCAGAAAGTTATCTATTTGGTCAAGACTTTGAAGTTATTTCTATATATTGTGCATAATTTCTATGTTTTATACTTATAAACATCTATGTTTAGAGCTCACTGATATTGTATTCTTGGGTCTTTGTCTTTTCTTTTTTTAATCTTTATTTATTTTTGAGAGAGAGAGCATGAGCAGGGGAGGGGCAGAGAGACAGGGAGACACAGAATCTGAAGCAGGCTCCAGGCTCTGAGCTGTCAACACAGAGCCCAACATGGGGCTCGAATTCAAGAACTGCAATATCATGACCTGAGCTGAAGTGGGATGCTTAGCTTAACCACTGAGCCACCCAGGCACCCCAATGCGTCTTTGTCTTTTGATCTTGCTTAGTATTTTCTGCTCTTTGTTTAGTTCTTTAGTTTTTAACATTTTTTCTGTTTCACTCAATTTTCCTTGCCCATTTCTTAAAAGTTAAATTTATATATCAAATAATCTAAAAATCAAATAATCTAAAAATGTAATACTAAAAAAAGAAAGAAAGAAAGAAACAGGCCCTTGCTTTACCCTTCTCAACTCATTTCTCACTCCATAGAGGAATCCCCTCCAGTTTTAATTGTTCAGGTCTTACTTTTGATATTTACTTCCATATTTCAAAATAAATTCTTGATTTTTCAGTTTTGAGAAATTATCTATGAATTCAAACTGTGAAGGATGAGGTTTAGGAAACACAGAATAAGTATTACATAAAGTCAAGGTAATATATTCATAGTCAGAATAAGCCTAAATTTCTAAATACATTAAATTTTACTCCTAATGTTATTTCTTTAATTAGTTTTATGAAAATATGCAAGATTTCTATTAACATACAAATGCATCATTAGGGTGATCCAGAAGTTATTTTGTTTTTTCAATTTCTTCACTTAATTTATTTTTTCAGGCAGGTATTGAGCCATGCAGAATCCTAAAAAAGTAAATATGGATATGAATAGGAGAAAATAGGTTCAGAGCATGTGAAACTGTCCAGGGCTTGGTAAGGACAGGAGGATGGAAAATTAAACATAGGAAGGGAGGCCATCTTTTTTTAAGGCACTAAAGTAACTTTTGCCTGAATTAAATGTAAGCCTGAGGCACGAATCATGCTGCTTCCTTGTGTGTCAAACTAAAATGATACATAAATTGATCCTCTTCTCTTTTTTGCCATATTTTAAACCTTACTTTGGATGCTGCAGACCTATAGGAATAACAGTGTGCTACAGGGACCTATAAGGGGCATCAATCTTTTCTACCCATTCTGTTAAGATAGATTAAAAGGCTTTAATGACTTAATTTTAATGAATCAATATTCAAATGATTGAATTCTTCTTCCTTTCCTGCTTGCTTCTAGTTTAAACTGGCAAGACCACAAAGTTTACAAAATTCTGCCTCGTTATTTATTCCAAAGACAACATTTAAATTTATTCTTTGCCGTAATGAGGCTTAAACTGGAGGGATTGAGAAAGAATGTTGGCTACAGAGTCCTGATAGCTGGATTAGTTAATCAAATATACTGGTCAATTTTAATTGAAAAATTTTGCCAACTTACTGTGGCAAAATAAGGTAGCTTATATCAAACTATGTCTCCAGAATTGTGATCTGTGAAATAAAAACATTATTTAATAAACAGTGGATTTGAATTTTTGTTTTGTTTTGTTTTTTTACTGTCAGAAGCAACCTTGACAGGATCAGAGCCAAGGAATATTTTCATAATGGACACTTCATCCAAAGAAAATATCCAGTTATTCTGCAAAAGTTCAATGCAACCTGCCGGGCGACCTTCCTTAACAACAGAATATTCTTCCTCAAAGGAGAAACAACAGTGCTGTGGTGAACTGAAGGTAACAAGCAGTTCAACAGTAAACAACAAATAACCCTATGTAGTGAACTAAAGAGTAACAAAGAATTGGGGGGCGGGGGTGTTGGGGGGAATTATTTGGTGGAGTCCATGTTTTTGACTCTCCATCCAGATGTTTGCTACACAATTTTATAATTCATGTTTCTATGCAATTACATATTTTCCATATGTAGTTAGAAGCAAGAATTTTTTTTCCTTTTTAAAAAGCGATCTTAGATGCAACTTATTGAAACCACACTTTATCAGGCAGTGAAAGCAGTCTCTCTCTACCATGTAGGTTGTTACTGCATATTACTTTCGGGCTCCATTTCAATGCCCCTCCTAAACTGAAATGAGAGAGAAGAAACTAACATTTATTCAATTTCTACCATGTACCAGATATTATGCTAAGTATAGTGATAGCATTTAATCTATGAAATGTCCATCTATTCCCATTTTGTAAATGAAAATTTTGAACTTTCCTTGCTGCACAGTAAAGGGTAGCATTGCTTTTTATTTATTTTTTTTTTATTTTTAAAAATTTTTTTAACGTTTTATTTATTTTTGAGACAAGGAGAGACAGAGCATGAACAGGGGAGGGTCAGAGAGAGGGAGACACAGAATCTGAAACAGGCTCCAGGCTCTGAGCTGTCAGCACAGAGCCCGACGTGGGGCTTGAACTCATGGACCGAGAGATCATGACCTGAGCTGAAGTCGGCCGCTTAACCGACTGAGCCACCCAGGCGCCCCTAGCGTGGCTTTTTAAATGGTGCTCAGTGTGACTCCCAAGTTCCTGTTCTTTCTTTGTACCAAACATTCGCTTAGCAAATATATGTGTGTGTTTTCATACAAATGCTCATCTATTTTATGGATATTCCATCACAGACTCAGGTCTGGCAAAATATATAAGCCAGCTATTAAAAAAACATTCATTTGAGAATGAATTTAACTTGAATATGAACTCAAGCACAAGGATAGTAGTTGTACTTTTTTTGGTCTGCTATGTTCCTGCTATGACTGTGAAACAGTCATGAGTACTAGACTTGATAAGATGTTAAGTGTTTGATTTTTATCCTTGTTTTATTTTCTTACCTATGTATGGTTCCTTCCACTCTTTGCTTCACCATACAGTGGATCTTTTTTTCAAAGCCAAGATTCCTTCAAGTATCCTTGAGGGGAGGGGATGCAAAGAAGGGAAAAAGCAGAATTCAATATACATTCTGAATGAAATATATTTCAGAATTTGTATTTTTAGGAATCTGCATGAGCTTGAGGCTGAAGAAAGCCTGTACCCATCCTTGAGAGAAATCTTCAGTGATAACAAGCTTGTTAGATTGTTCTTGGTTTGCATTCTTGTTTGTCTGTTTGTTTAGTAAGTTTCCACATGTATGTCAAGCTGGAGTCAGACTAAGTGTGACTTGTCATATTTTCCAGGTATTTTTGGGTGCCTTGTCTTTTGTTTACTTTGCCAAAGCATTGGCAGAAGGCTATCTGAAGAGCACCATCACTCAGATAGAGAGAAGGTTTGATATCCCCTCTTCACTGGTGGGAGTTATTGATGGTAGTTTTGAAATTGGTAGGTATTGCAGATACATGGCTTTACTTTTAAGTACAAGGTCTTCTAGGCGTTACTAAATGACATCCTCACTGCATTCTGTTGTTGCTAGGATCAGACTCTGTAAATTCATGTTTAGACAGAATTTACTAGGACCTGTTACAGTGGAGGCCAGGTGTTCACTATTATATGACACACAATTCAGAGTTTCCAATCAGAGTGAGAGACTTTCCTAGAGGAGAGGGTGAGATGCTATTGGGATTTTGAGTTAAAAATATTCAGGAACTGTCTTTACAGAAGAGTTCTATATCCTGAAAGCCCTGTGATTCGAAATTTGGAAGAATTCACATGGGTTGTACAAATCTTTATTGTAATGATTTAAGAAGTGAAACCATAAAAGAAGTTTTCTTCCCAGTGACCTAGAAAAAAATCCTATTAACGAGAACAGTAGAGCAAAGCAGGCAAGAAAACTTCTACTCTCATGTGTCTTTGGGTAGCATTTGACTATAGACTTCCTCTTGGCACTTGAAAAGACCAAATGATTTTAGTCACTGTGTTGGAAGTACTTTAAAGAGTATAATTCCACCTAGAGCTTCCTGAATTGATAAGGTACAAGGCTGTAATTCTTTGTTAAAATAAACAAAGAATTGGGGTCCTTACTACCTTGGGACTCAGATATATACTTTTGTAGTAAAAGCTCTAATGGCTCCAGTTTCAGCTCATGTGAACTTATAGAAATGTGAGGAAATATTTTTCAACTCTTCAACAATGACTTTTTTAGTTCATCCTGTATATTTCTGTTCTTACTCTGAATATCACAAAACTAATTAAAAGAATGAAAAGGTAACCTTTTACCTTCAGGGTTTTCTTCCCAAATCCTTCTTTTATCATCCTACCAAAAAAATGGGAATGCTTAGGTCAGTACCAATCAAATGTTAATGTACATCCGAATAACTGGGCAACCTGGTGAAAATGCTGATGCTGAGTCTGTAGAAATTGGAATAAGACCCTGCCTTTCTAACAGGCTCCCATATCACATGAAGCTGTTATTCAATGGGCCCTACTTTCTGTAGCAAGTGTTTGAAACATCTGATCATATCACTCCCTTGAGTAAATTCTGTAGATAGACCTAGATAGTTGATGTAGTACTTGATGCCTGTCCTGTCTATAGCCCTAAACTGAATGAAGGGCCATGGAGAGTCAAGGTAAGGATGACACACGTAATCACAGGAAGAAATGAGTATAAAGAGGCAACTAGTTCTAATTGAAAGAACAAATCACACAAAAAGAAGAAGGAATGAACAGATAGAAAATTATATATCAAGTGGTACTTCTTGCTCACTCTAGATTATAGTATAAAAACATTTTAGAGCTGAAGAGACTTAGAATATGGTCCAAACTTTTTCTTAAGTCCCCAGGTCCTAATGCAACTTGAGAGAGCCTATATTTGATACAGAGTACTAACGTTTCACAAGAAGTGACAAAGGACCCTGAGAATAAATTGATATTAATTCTTTCAGACTATTCTAAGGATAGAAGCTGTTTATTGAATTATATACAGTAAAATGCTTTGAAATCCTCTCACTTCCATTGCAAACCTTTATTCCAAAACATCACTAGGTTTTCTCCAGCTGTTTGCAATCCACAGTTTTTCAGAAAAGTGGGTTTCCTGACCATAATCCTAATTTATTCCTCTTGCCTCTCTCCACATTTCTTCCTTCCAGGATT
This sequence comes from Leopardus geoffroyi, assembly GCF_018350155.1. Taxonomy (NCBI): domain Eukaryota; kingdom Metazoa; phylum Chordata; class Mammalia; order Carnivora; family Felidae; genus Leopardus; species Leopardus geoffroyi. Next base: position 53,755,226 of record NC_059341.1, read on the forward strand.
CTGGATGCACTATCACCTTTGTCTCTAGCTCCCATTTCTTCTTTTTTGCAGAACAATCTCATTTATCCTTTGACATCAGTTGGCATTATTATCTAATGTCCACACAACAGGCACTCAGTTTTTTCCCAAGTAAAGTCTTTTTCAAACCAAAGTCTTTCTCCAGCAACAGCAGAGTTGCCAAGAAAATAAAATGTTTTCTATATTATCACTTCCTAATATTTCCAGATACTCTTTCTTTCAAAAGTTTTCCCATATATTCTTATAAATATTTAAAAGTTTTGCTTTTCACATTTTAGTATTTAATCAACTTCATGTAGACATCATAAAAACTTTGTTTTTTAGAGTAGTTTTGGATTCACAGCAAAATTAAGTGGCAGGTACAGAGATTTCTCATATATACCCTACTCCTACCTATACAAAGCCTCCTCCATGAAAACATCCCCCACCAGAGTGGTATATTTGTTACAACTGATGGACCTACTACAACATTATCGTTCAGAGACCATAGTTCGTATTAAGGTTCACTCTTTGTGTTGTATATTCTAAGGGATTGAAAATATATATATATATGTATAATGCTAGATATAGCATTATATATCTATCTATATCTATATATATCTATATCTATATCTATATCTATATCTATATCTATATCTATATCTGTCTATATCTATATCTGTAAAATGCTAGATACCCATGCAAACTACTTTCCCTGCCCTAAAGATCCCTGTGCTCTACCTGTTCATTCATCATGTTCCCCTACCCTCTGGCAACCACTGATCTTTTTACTGTCTCCATAGTTTTGCCTTTTCCAGGTTGTCATATAGTTGGAGTCATATAGTATGTAGCCTTTTCAAATTGGCTTCTTTCACTTAGTAATATGCATCTGGGGTTTCACCAAGTATTTTCATAGCTGGATAGCTCATTTCTTTTTAATGCTGGATAATAATCCATTTTCTGGATAGGCTTTAGTTTATTTATCCATTCATCCACTGAAGGACATCTTGATTGTTTCAAAGCATTGGCAACTATGAATAACGCTGCTATAAACATCCCTGGGCAGGTTTTTGTGTGCACATGTTTTCACCTTCTTTGGGTAAATACCAAAGAGCATAATTGCCGGATCATATGGGGAAAAATATGTTTAGTATTGTAAGAAACTGTCAATTGTTTTCCAAAGCTTCTGTGCCATTTTGCATTCTCACCAGCAATGAACAAGAGCTCCTTTTGCTCCATGCCCTCACCAGCATTTTATACTTTGGATTTTGGCCATCCTAATAAGTGCATAGTGTTATATCATTGGCATCTCAATTTGCAGTTCTCTTATATGACGTTCAACATCTTTTCATGTGTGTATTTGCTATCTGTAAATCTTTTTTGGTAACCTGTCTGTTAAGTTATTTGGCCCATTTTTTAATCTCACTGTTTGTGCTTTATTATTGAGTTTTAAGTGTTCTTTGAATATTTTTGATAACAGTCCTTTATCTGATATGACTTTTGCAAATGTCTTCTGTCAGTCTGTGACTTGTCCTTTTATCCTCTTTTCATTATCTGTCACAGAGCAGAAACTTTTAATTTTGATGAAGGCCAGCTTATCCATTTTTTTTTGTCACAGATTATGCTTTAGATGTTGTATCTAAAAAGTCATCACTAAACCTAAGGTCAACTTAATCCTAAGTTATCTTCTAGAAGTTTTATAGTTTTGCATTTTACATTTAGGTCTGTCATATATTTAGACTTTATTTTTATGAAGAGTGTAAGATTTGTGTCTAAATTCATTTTATTGCATGTGGATGTCCAGTTGTTCCAGCACCATTTGTTGGAAGGATTATTCTTGCTCTCTCATACTACATTTACTCCTTTGTTAAGGATCAGTTAACTACATTTATGTAGGTCTGTTTCTGGTCTATGTATTCTGTTCCACCATCTATTTGTCTATCCGCTCACCACTGTTACACTGTCTTGTTTAATGTGGCTCTATAGTATATATTGAAGTTTGGTAGTGTCGATCCTTTAACTTTGTACTTTTTCAATATTGTGTTGGCTATTCTGGGTCTTTTGCCTCTACAGGTTGTCAGTTTAGAAGTCAGTTTGTCAGTATCCACAAAATAATTTCCTGGGATTTTGACTGACATTGAATCAATAGATCAAGTTGAGTAGAACTGGCATCTTGATAATACCAAGTCTTCCTATCCATGAACATAGAATGCCTCTCTGTTTTCTTAGTTCTTTGATTTCTTTCATCAGAGTTTTTTAGTTTTTTTCACATATATCTCGTACATGTTTTAAGATTTATACCTAAGCATTTCATTTTCGGGATGATAAGGTAAATGGTTTTTCAAGTTCATTTGTTCATTGCTGGCATGTAGAAAAGCAGTTGACTTTTGTGTATTAACCTTGTAGCTTGCATTCCTGCTATAATCATTTGTTAGTTTCAGAAGTTCCTTTGTCAGTTCTTTTGGATTTTCTACATAGATGATCATATCTTCTGGGAATGAAAACACTTTTATTTTTTTCTTCCAAGTCTGTGTACCCTTGCTTCTTTTCCTTGTCCTGTTGTATTAAGTAGGACTCCAATACAGTAATGAAAAGTAATAGTGAGATGGGACATTCTTGCTTTGTACCTGATCTTAGTGGGAAGCTTTGAGTTTTTCATCATTAAGTATGATGTTAGCTATATATTTTTGTAGATATTCTTTGTCAAATTGAGGAAGTTTTTGTCTCTTCCATGTTTGTTGAGTTTTTATCACGAATGGTTGTTGGATTTTGGTCAAGTGCTTTTCTGCATCTACTGATACGAGCATGTGATTTTTCTTCTTTAGCCTGTTGATGTGATAGATTATATCAATATAATTTCTAATGTTTAACTAGCCTTACATACCTGCGAAAAATCCCACTTGGTCATGGTATGTAATTCTGTATATTGTTGGATATGATTTGCTAATATTTGCTAAAATTTGTTGAGGAATTTTCTACCTGTGTTCATGAGAAATATTAGTATTAGGGCAATGTTGGCCTCATGGAAATGACTTAGGAAATTTCCCCTCTGCTTATATCTTTTGAAAGAGATTATAGAAAATTGGTATACTTTCTTCATTACGTGCTGGGTAAAATCCACTAGTGAATCATTTGGAGTCTGTGCTTTCTGTTTTAGAGGGTCATTAATTATTGGTTCAATTTCTTTAATAGATACAGGCCTGTTTATATTATCTATTTCTTCTTAGGGAAACTTGGCAGATTTTGTCCTTCAAGAAATAGGTCTATTTTATTTAGGTTATCAAATTTGTAGGCATAGAAATGTTCATAATACTCCTTTACTATCTTTAAAAAATTTTTTTTTAAGTTTATTATTTTTTGAAAGAGACAGAGTGTGAACAGTAGAGGGACAGAGAGAGAGGGAGACACAGAATCCAAAGCAAGTTTCAGGCTCCAAACTTTCACCACAGACTCCTTTGTGGGCCTCAAACTCTCAAACCTGAGATCATGACCTGAGCTGAAGTCGGAAGCTAACCCACTGAGCCACCCAGGTGCCCCTCCTTTATTATTTAATGTCCATGAAGTTTGTAGTAGTGTCTCCCTTTTCATTTCTGGTATTAGTAATTAGAATCTTCTCTCTTTTCTTCTTGGTGAACATGACTATAGGTTTATATTTTTATTTAAAAAATACATTTTATTAAAAATTTTTTAATGTTTATTATTTTTTTTGAGAGAGAGAGAGAGAGAGAGAGAGCGAGCATGAGTGAGCACAAGTGGGGAGGGGCAGAGAGAGAAAGGGAGACACAAAATCCCAAGCAGGCTCTGAGCTGTCAGCACAGAGCCCAACGTGGGGTTCAAACTCACAAACTGCAAGATCATGGCCCAAACTGAAGTTGGCCACCCAAACAACTGAGCCACCTAGGAGCCCCATGAGGCTTATTGATTTCATTGATCTTTTCAAAGAATCATCTTTTGGTTTTGTTGATTTTCTCTTCTGAGTTTCTGTGCTCAATTTCATTTATTTCTGCTGTAATTTTTATTATGTCTTTTCTTCTGCCTCATTTGGATTTAATTGGCTCTTCTTTTTCTAATTTTCTAGGTGGAAACTTAGATTACTGGTTTTAAATTTTTCTTCTTTTCTCATATATGCATTCAATGCTCTAAAGTTCCCTCTAATCATTGCTTTTACAACGATAGTCTTTTACATTTTCTATTTAGCAATTCCTGGAATATTAGAACAATGTTAATATCTAATATACTATTTATGCAGAAACCTTGTTGAATTTATGTTAATTTTTTTTAAAAAAATTTATAGTTGACACACAATAGTACCTTAGTTTCAGGTGTACAACTTAGTGATTTGGCATGTTTATACTTTATGTTGTGTTCACCACAAGTGTGGCTACCATCTCTTCCATTATATCACTACTGCAGTATTATTGACTGTATTCCTTGTGCTGTGCCTTTTATTCCTATGACTTATTCATTGCATAACAAGAAGACTGTGTCTCCCTCTTCCCTTCATCCATGTTGCCCAACCATCCTTCCCCTCTGGCAACCATCAGTTTGTATTTAAAGGTCTGATTCTGCTTTTTGTTCATTTTTTTTAAGATTTCACTTATGAGTAGAATCATATGGTATTTTTCTTTCTCAGTCTGACTTATTTCACTTACCATTATACCTACTAGGTCCATCCATATTGTCCTAAATGGCATAGTCTTGTCCTTTATATGGCTGCATAATATTCCTGTGTGTGTGTGTGTGTGTGTGTGTGTGTGTGTGTACATGCACACCTCCTTTATCCATTCATTTATGAATGGACATCTGGGTTGCTTCCATATCTTGGATATTGTAAATACTGGTACAATAAACATAAGGGTGCATACATCTTTTTTAATCAGGGTTTTCATTTTTTTTGGATAAATACACAACAGTAAAATTATTCTTGTGGTATTTTTGTTTTTAATTTTTTGAGGAACCCCCATACTATTTTCCACCATGGCTGTACCAATTTTCCTTCCCACCAACAGTGCATGAGGTTTTCTTTTTCTCTACATCCTTGCCAACACTTGTTTTTTTTTGTCATTTTAATAGTTGCCATTCTAACTGGTGTAAGGGGATATCTCATTGTGGTTTTAATTTACATTTCCCTGATGATTATTGATGTTGAGTATCTTTTCATGTGTCTGTTGGCCATCTGTGTGTCTTCTTTGGAAAAATGTCTATTCAGGTCCTCTGCCCATATTTTAATCAGATTTTTTTTGGTGTTATATAAATTCTTTATGTATTTTGGATATTAACCCTTGTCAGATATATCATTTGCAAATATTTTCTCCCCTTCAGCAGGTTATCTTTTGTTTTGTTGATGGTTCCCTTTCCTGTGTAAATACTTTTTATTTTTATATAGTTCCAATAGTTTATTTTAGTTTTTGTTTCCTTTACATGAGGAGACAGATCTAGAAAAATCTTGCTTTAGCCAATGTCAGAGAAATTACTACCTGTGTTCTCTTCTAGGACTTTTATTGTTTCAGATCTCAAATTTAGGTCTTTAATCCATTTTGAGTTTATTTGGATGTATGGTATTAAAAAGTGGTTCAGTTCCATTCTTTTACATATGGCTGTCCAGTTTTTCCAACACCATTTATAGAAGAGACTGTCTTCCCCATTATATATTTCTGCTACCTTTGTTGTGAATTAATTGACCATTTAATTGTGTTTATTTCTGGGGTGTCTATTCTGTTCTTTTGATCTCTGTGTCTATTTTTTGTGACAATACCATGCTGTTTTGATTGCTACAGTTTTGTAGTTATCTTGAAATCTACTTTGTGATACATCCAGTTTTGTACTTCTTTCTCAAGATCACTAGTCTTCTGTGGCTCCATACAAATTTTAGTATTATTTTCTCTTGTTTTGTGAAAAATGGTGTTGGTATTTTGACAAGGATTGCATTGAGTCTGTAGATTGCTTTGGGTAATATGAATATTTTAATGATATTAATTCTTCCCATCTATGAGCATGGAATATCTTTCCATTTGTTTTTGTCATCTTCAATTTTTTTTAAAGCAGTTTTAAATGTTTGTTTATTTTGAGAGAGAGCGTGCCCACGAGTAGGGGGGAGACAGAGAGAGAGGGAGACACACAATCCCAAGCAGGCTCTGCAATTGTCAGTACAGAGCCCGGCTTGGGGCTTGAACTCATGAACCATCAGATCATGACCTGAGCCAAAACTAAGGTCAGATACTTAATCTATTGAGCCACCCAGGTATCCTTGTCATCTTCAGTTTCTTTCATCAGTGTTTTATGGTTTTTGAAGTATACTTCTTTCGCCTCTTTGGTTAAGTTTATTCTCACATATTTTTATCTTTTTAGTCCAGTTGTAAATGGTGTTGTTTTTAAAATTTCTCTTTTCTTCTCTTTTGTCATTATTGTATAGAAATGCTACCAATTTCTGGTTATTTATTTTGTTTCCTGTTACTTTACTGCATTTATTTATTATTTCTAGTAGTTGTTTTATGCAGTCTTTAGGATTTTCTTTTTTTTTTTCCTTTTTTAAAGTTTATTTATTTATTTTGAAAGAGAGCAACCAGTGAAAGGGTAGAGAGAGAGAGAGGGAGAGAGAGAATCCCAAGCAGGTTCTATGCTTAGCAGCACCAACTCACCAACTATGAGATCATAACCTGAGCTGAAACCAAGAGGCAGACCCTTAACCAACTAAACCACCCAGGTGCCCCAGGATTCTTTATAGTATAAATGTGTGTCATTTTAATTGTCTATAGATGTCTATAGTAGAGTTTTCTGAATGGACAATCATATTGTCTGAGACAGAAGTCAGTTTTATATTATTCTTTCCAATTCTTAGATCTGTTGTTTGTTTTTGCCTTATTGCCTTGGCTTCAGTACTATCTTAAATAGAAGCAGTGACAATGGGCATTCTTTTCTCATATGTGACCTTAATGAAAATGCTTTTACAAATTCACCATTAAGTAATATGTGTGCAGTGTAATATGGTAGATACACTTTATTTTAAAAAAAAAAAATGTTTAATCAATTAGCATGAGTGAAGGAGGGACAAAGAGAGAGAGAGAGAATTCCAAGCAGACTCCACACTGTCAGTGCAGAGCCCTACGTGGGGCTTGATCTCACAAACCATGACATCATGACCTGAGCTAAAATCAAGAGGTGAACACTTAAGCAACTTAGCTACCCAGGTGTGCCTGGTAGATATACTTTCAAAGTTAATATGCTCAAATATTTTTCTTATCATAAATGAGTGGTTAATTATATTGGATGCATTTACTATCTGTTAGGATAACCATGGAATTTTTCTCCTTCTTTAATTTAATACAATGATTAAATTAATATATATATTTTTATCTTATTTGGTGGTACCCTTGCACTTCTGGAACAAATTGCATTTGGTTTTTTCTTTCATTGTCTTTGTCTAGTTTTGGTTTCAAGGGTATATAAGTCTTATGAGTTGGATGGCTTTCTTTTCTGTTATCTAAGTACTTTGTGTGTGTGTGTGTGTGTGTGTGTGTGTGTGTGTGTGTGTGTGTGTTGAGAGAAAGGAAGAAAGAGAAGGTGGGGAGAATCTGTTCCTTAAAAGCTTGGTAAAACCATTTTAAAACACTCTAGATCTGTTGTCTTTTTCAGAAGCTAGTGATAGTAAATGTGAAAGAATTTTGATATCCAATTTAGTTTTTTAGAGATTACTTATTGCCATTTATTTTCTATGTGTATCTTCTGAGAACTCAGAGGGATACAAAGTAAAGAAAGCAAAAACACTATAGATATCATAGATGCTAAAATGGTATTATGTAGTCTTTGGCATGCTCACTAATGTAACACAGAAACGGTCTGTAAACATGAGTTATTTATTGTGAGGTGTTGGTGGTGTGGGAGTTGGGGAGAATAGGTAATGTTGGTTGCAGGGATACATTACCTATAACTGAAGGTCAGCTTTTACTTTACTTTGGCTTATTCACTGTGACACATTAACAAAAGTATAGACATAATTATCAATGTAATATGATACAAAGTTTCTTCTACTAAATGCTTAAATACCGAATGAGAAATCTCATACTCAATATTTTTTCCCCTGTGAAAATTAAAACAAGTTTAATTCTTTCTGAAGCCATAAAACCTAGAGCCACTGTGCAAGCTAATTTTCTCACTGTCATTATTGTCCTCAAGTCTATAAAAATTGCTACTCTTTTTGCACTTGACTAAAGCTGGCAATGTGAACAAACAGTAGTAAATTAGATGATTGCTTACAGATGTAAGCAAACACAGTCTTGCTTGAAAATTGGAAACATCGAAGAAAGCTTCAAAGCAGCACTATCCATCAGCCATCACAATCAATTGCTGGGGAATTGCTAAGTTCTTACTCTATCTAGCACTGAAGATTTTAAAGACTATTCCAAATGCAAAGAACTGAAACTTTAAGCCTTTTGAAATCTAAGATTCTAAACAATGTTTATCAAACCGTATTTCAGGAACCATCTCCATCAGCACATATGAGCTAGTTTTAAAAATGCAGATTTCTTGACCTACCCCTAGATCCATAGAATCAAAATCTGTTGGGAGCTTCCAAGATACTGCATTTTTAAGGTTTCTGTTACTGTCACCACCACCTTTCAGCGTTTTTGTGTACAGCAAAATATGAGGACATTTTCCCTAAAGCATATTTAATCACTCATCACCATCATCAACTAAAAGTAATTTATCATATGCTTCTCTAGAGACATTTTCAAAAAGCATAACTTCTACTTGCAGGAAAATTCTTTTTTGTACTAATATGAATTTCATAATTTGATTTCATAAAGTGAGGTACAGTTGTGTTTATCATACTTTTTTTAGAAGGAATATCTGCTGAAGCAAGAATTTGTAATGTATGTTTTAAGAGCAAATGGGAAACTGACAAGTTTTAATAAAAAATATTAATGAATGAAAAAACAGTAATAAGGTTCACTTCAAAATCATTGAGGAAAACTTAAGAGAACACCTAAAGGAACTCTTCTACAATTTGATTTACTGTTAAAACACTTTTAAAAGGACAAATAATCAGGGTAGATGACAATGAGGTAGTTGTGTTGATAATTAGAGTATTTTGATAAATGGATGAAATAATTGAAGTAATGAGCATGGAGACAATTTCAACAGTCATCTCAGATTAAGAAGAGAGAAAGGATGGGAAGGATGGTGGGGAGACAGTTTAGTTAAAACAAAGAATTGCCAGAACCGCTATAGACATTCATGCATTTAATATGCTGATGACTTTTTCTAATTTATCTAACTGATGTACATTTTATTCTTTATCTGAAGGGAATCTCTTAGTTATAACATTTGTTAGCTACTTTGGAGCCAAACTTCACAGGCCAAAAATAATTGGAACAGGGTGCCTAATCATGGGAGTTGGAACACTGCTCATTGCAATGCCTCAGTTCTTCATGCAGCAGTAAGTCTAAAGCAATTATCTTTTTCTTGATTTAACCAACTGTATTGCTCCCTTTTTATAATTACAATTAATTGTTTAAATTTAAGAAAATCACACATGGCTTAAAGCATGATGATTTATACCTTATTTTTGTTATATCCTCTGGGAAAAAATTCAGAATACTTACAAGTTTGCTTAAAATTTAATAATCTGTAAAAAAATTGATATACAGCTATGTATCGATGTCAGCAAAAACTAAAGGGAAATTTCACTATATGTCTTCATTCAAATAATTTATCTGGGGAGACAAAATAAGTAAAAACTTAATGTATTGTTGGTAGATGTCAAATGGGTAATGAATGAATGCTTCTGACAATATGCTGGGTCACTTGACTGGCAGATCATTGACTAAGGGTATTTTATCAATTCAAATAGCTATTCAGTGTCCAAATACTGTCTCATAGAACTTCTTCAGTAGGTATAGGTTGTCGGTATCCTTTAACCCCGAAGTCTGCTTTTGCTACTTTTGCTACTAAGTTTGTTAGTACTTGCATACAACTTCCAAAATCCAAAGATTTTCCACCATCTTTATATCATTTCACCTTTACCTGTGAAGTAGAAGAGCAGTTTGTCTTTTTATTTTAGGACTAATGATCATGACTTAGTCAACTTTTTCAAGGTTAGGTGTCCTGTAATTATAGAACTGGAATCCTAAAACAAGTATTCTGACTTCATGCATATCTATGTTGCCTTCCTTATCCATGGTTACCTATTGCCAACTGAGAGAAGTGACTACCTAGAGGTTTTGAAGCAAGATAATAGTTTTTTAAAGTTATATATCAAATAATACTTTGATACTGTTCACTCTAGATCATTGTATCATGACATTTTAGAGCTATAGAGACTTAGGTATGATATAGTACAAACGTTTTCTTGGATTCCCAAGTTACTATATAAATATAGTCAGATTTTTACCTCTGTGGTCAATCTATAAAGATAGTGCACAGAATCCTCTGAGTGGGATCTCTTGTACTTATTTGGATAGTTTCCCTGGCCCCCTCATTTTTACTTGGAGAGAGATCAGTGTTTTCAGAATTTCTGCCTACTCTTTGAACACCTATCCAGCCTCCTTTTCATGAGGCAGAAGTTTTCCTTGGATCACTGAGGTTCTACAAAGGTGCCATTCGGAGTCAATGGAAAAACAGCAAGCAAAGGAAAAGGCTGAGGAAATGGATCTTCACTCTGCCTAATCCCTGCTTGATCAATAGCTGTGACACTACTATCTGTTCTAGTCACTGAACCCCCATGCAACAGTTTGCCAGGTTGGGGGGGGTGGGGTAAGAATTCCGTTACTTAAAAACATAAAATTAGAAAGTAGTTGCAGAGGATAAATAAATCTATGACTCTTGACATAACTCATTCTGCAGTGGGTCTTTTCTGTATGACCTTGGACATGTTACTTAAGCTTTCCAGGCCTCAGTTTATGCATATTAAAAATAGGTATTATAAGTATTAAAAATAATACCTAGCTTATATTATTGCAAATATTAAATGAGATGACACAGGTAAAATGCTTACTAAGTTTCCTCATATATCTAGTAACTGTGTCATTGTTATGTATTGTTATGAGACCTTCTTAGATCATTAAGCCACCTGGTTTTAACCAGAGACAAGTAATGGGTTGTCTTCAGATTAATAATTTTGTCACTTCAAGTTAGTGACAAATATAAAACATTCTATTTCCCCTTAATCAAAAGCCAAAACCTCAAGATCACAAAAGTGCTAAATAGCAACAAAGCATTTCCACAGGGATCTTAGTAATTTGAGTAGAATCTTTTAGCAGTCAAGCAAAAGAGGGAGTTCACACATGAATGTCTAGGTTCTTACATAATTGCAAATTTTAGATGCCAAGTGAATGTTGACTTTACTAGTATTTGAAGTTTTCCAGTAAAAGAAGTATAATTTTCTAGTAAAAGATTTTTCTTTTTTCTAGTAAAAGAAAATCAGAAAAAGACCAGCCAGGCAGCCAGGCTAGGGTTATCAAAGGTTGCCAAAGGGTCAAAGACAAATTATTAGACACTACTTTTTTGTATGTTTAAAGTTATATTTGTTTATTTATTATTTAGTGTCTGCATTGGCCTGGTACTGTGCCATGTAATGGGGCTACTTCAGTGAGAAAAAAACAAAATGAAATTAAACAAAAATATATGTGCACAATTTTTACCCATGAAGTTTACTATCTACTAAGGGTTATTATAATAACTTCTTTTTAACTTTTCACAGTATTATTTGGACAATTGTCCAAATGTCATTTTTGATCTCCAAAAGACCACTGTACTCTTCTGCCTAGCAGAAATCCTTTGATTTCCAGCAAAACATAACACTGATCATGGATATCAATTATTGAGGGGCTACCATGAACAGACTGTGTTTAGCTTTATGTGTGTGAGCTCACCTGAATCATGAATTTAAAAAATATATATTGGTGGGTTTTCTAGGTAATGCAGATAGAGTAGAGACAAAAAAATCTCTGTTCTCTTGGATCTTATGAGGAGGAGACAGATAATAAAGAAATAAATAATGATACAGTATTCCAGATAATGTTAAGTGCTATATAGAAAAATAACCTTCTGAAGACACATAAGGAGTATGTTGCGGGGAGGAAGGGTTGCAGTTTAAAGTAGGGTTATGAGGGGATGGCTCACCCATATGATGACCCTTGGGAAAGACTGAAAGAGATGAAGGAGAGAGCCATGCAGACACCTGGGGAAGAAAGATTCTGTGCTGATTGAATAATGAATATAAAGTTCCTGCAGCAGGAGGGAATCTGGCATGTGGGTAAACAGCAGGGAGGCCTGTGTGGCTGAAGTAGGACAAGCAAGGGGAAAATGTAAGGGGGGATAGCAGAGGCTGTCAAGGTTGTTTCTCAAACTTTGGTGGACATTTGTGTCACCTGAAGCTCTTGGTAGAATAAAGATTCTGATTTAGTAGTTCTTCGATAGGGTTTGAGATTCAGCTAATGCTGTTGGTCTACAGACTTCACCTTGAATAGTAAGGTTGCACACAATTGCAACTTCAGCTTCTTCTTGGGATGAGATGGGAAGCTGGTGGAGAGCTTTGAGCAGAATGGCATGATCTCACTTACATTTTTTAAGGGCCATGCAGACTGCTGCTTGGAAAAATAACTCTGATGAAGGAAATGTGGGAGTAGGAAGACTATTTAGATGGCTACTGTAGAACTTCATGTCTCTGAATCAAGATTGTTTCAGAGTCTGAATCAAGGTCAGGAACTAAAATCTCTGGTTTAAAAGCATTTAAACCACTGGTCCCCTGTGAAATTACTTCTCTGTCTCCTTATCCAACAGAACCTAAATTGTACAGACTACATGGATACCCCTACTTTACCACCAAAAATATTGAAATTTGAAAAGGTTAATTGATTTTTCTAGAGTGTCATATATAGTAATTAGTGGCAAAGGAGACACTTGCATAAATTACATTTATTCAAAATCTAAATAATTGTTATGCTAAACAGTTTCATTTTGATAGAATGAATTAGGAAAGCTCAAATAATTTAAAATTTTAAAAATTCTACATAATCATGATTGACATTAATTTTAAGAGCTCTAAGGCACTATAACAGTCCGTGGTACCTCTGGAATTATTAAAGAAAGAAAATTATATTTATCATGATTTTAATGCTGAATGTTCTCTTGGGTAGCTGAGAATTGACAAATAGTTATCCTCATTAAGTGGTTTTTAAACTATTTTGGCCAGAGAACCATATGATAAAAGTAACAACAACTCTGAACTTCTTTCCTTAAATACTAACATACATACAAAAATGTTGTTACTTTTTCCATAAGGTTCATGGACATAGCGAGGTATAGATTATGCAAAACTGATATAAGGTGACCCATCTATCAGTCTATATATTTTAATACCTCAATACATGTTTTACTTACATGGCTGAGTAGGTTGTTATTACTAATATTATAAATACATTACTCTGATTCCTAGTCTTTAGTCATAAGGTACCTGAACAAAGAACCATGATGACGTTGAGAAAAAGATAATGTTGTGATGTCCTTTTATCAGGTACCTCTTTTTGGAGAGTGCAGTGGACAGAGAAATTGTCTCATGAAGGATAATTTGAGAGGGATCATGGCTGGGGAACTGAAGATAGAATTATCACAGTGTTTCCATTCAGCCTTGGCTCTTCAATCCAGCTGCCATTGTAACCATACATCAGAGGAAAGAATGGCATTAGAAATAACTCCGAGCCCTAACAATAAACTCTAGAGAAAAGTGATACCATCCAGATAAACAGTTCAAAATCCCCTTATATCAGGGGAGAGGAATATGGCAGCAAAATAGGCAGACCCTAGGCTCACCTCATCCCATGAACACAGCTACTATCAAATCCTCCTAAATACCCCTGAAACCAACTTGAAGACTGACAGAACAAACTCCACAGCTAACGGGAGAGAAGAGGCCACATCGAAGAAGGTAGGAAATGCAGATTTGGTATAGGGGAGAAATAGGTCACAGGTGCTGCAGAAGGGAGGGTGCTGTGGTCACAGAGAAGGGCACGAGAGAGAAGAGCACACAGGGGAATGCACAAGGAGAAAGTTTCTCCAAAGTTACTGACTTGGAAAACAAGAGAGGTTGAACTTCATGTGTTCTTGCAACGAGCGGGGCATAAAGTTTAAAGGTCAGCAGACTTGGCGGATAGAGCCCAGAGGGCAGAAGAGAAGAAGGGAGGGAGAGAAGGCAGACAAACAAGCCAGGGGCATACAGCATGGAGACAGCAATCTGAAGAGTACCTGAAGCACACGCGGGTGAGATTATTTGCTCTTCTTGGTCATCTTGAAGCATATTCCAGAGAGACCGCATTCACAGAGATGCCTCTTGGAACAAAGGAGCTGGTACCATTCCCCTTCCCCACTGTTCCTCAGCATAAGCACAGAGCCATCTGCTGGAAGCAGCACAGCACCAACACTAACTTCCTAACTTGCTTATACCAAGCCCCACACCCCTGTGCTCTGGCAGGACTGCTCTTCTCTGTCAAGCTTCCATCAGTTCCAGTGCAGCAGGCTCCGTCCTCTGAAGATGAGCATAAACCTCTGCCCATACCATGTCTCCCAACCAGAGTTCTCCAGGGCCTTGGCTCTGGTGGAAGTGGTATCATGTCTCATTTCATGACCAAACCAAGCACATCTAATTAAAACTCACCACATTCAGGCCAGGGAGCAAACACTGCCCGCAGCAGACAACAGAAGCCTCTGAGGACAACCGGCCTGAAGGATAGATCAGCTAAAACAAAACAGCAAAGCGCATGCAGCACATACCTGAGACACCCCCTGAAGCACCAGGCCCTGGACACTTCATGACCTCTTCATAAAGTCATTACTTTCAGGCACAGGAGACATAGATGGCTTTTCTAACACAGAGAAGAAGGCAGAGACTTAGGCAAAATGCAAAGATGGAGGAATTTATCCCAAATGAGAGCACAAGATAAGGCCATAGCCAGAGATCTAGGTGAAACAGTTTTAAGTAACACACCTGATAGAGAATGACAATAGAAGAAATCAGTGAGACCCTTACTACAGAGATAACAGAGTTGAAAAAGAATAAAAAATGAAGAGTGCGATAAACAAGATTGGAAACAGGCTTGATGAAATAATCAGCATTCTGGAAGAAGCCAAGGAATGAATTAGTGACCTAGAAAGCAAAATAATGGAAAATAATGAGACTAAACAAAAGAGAGAAAGAATTATGGAACACGAGAATAGATATAGGGAACTCAGTAACTCCATCAAATGTAAAAACATTCATATTGTAGGAGTCCTAGAAGAAGAGAGAGAAAAGGGTGCAGAAAATTTGAGGAAAATAATAGCTGAAACCTAGGGAAGGAAACAGACATCCAGATCCAGGAGGCACAGAGAACTCCCATCAAAATCAACAAAAGCAGGCCAACAATCAGACATATTGTAATTAAATTTGCAAAATATAGTGATAAAGAAACTAAAGGCAGAATGTCAAAATAAGTCCTTAACTTATACAGGAAGACCCCGTAAGGCTAGTTGCAAATTTCTCAACACAAACTTGGCAAGCTAGAAGGGAGCAGCATGATATATTCAAAGTGCTGGAATGGGGAAGACTGCAACCAAGAATACTCTGTTCAGCAAGGTTATCATTCAGAATAGAAGGAGAGATAAAGAGTTTCCCAGACAGACAAAAACTAAAGGAGTTTGTGACCACTAAACCAGCCCTGCAAGAAATATTAAAGGGGACTCCTTGAGTGCAAAGGAGAGACCAAATGTGACAAAGACAAGATCAGAAAAATCTGCAGAAACAATGACAAAGCAAATAATAAAATGGCAGTAAATACATATCTATCAATAATTACTCTGAATATAAATGGACTAACCAATAAAAGACATAGGGTGTCAGAATGTATAAAAAAAAAAAAAAAAAGACCTATCTGTGTGCTGCCTACAAGAGATTCATTTTAGACCTAAGACACCTGCAGATTGAAAGTGAGGGGATGGAGAAACATTTAACATGCAAATGGATTTGACATACAAGTCAAAAGCCAGAGTAGCAATACTTATATCCGACAAACTGGACTTTAAAACAAAGACTGTAACAAGACACAAAGAAGGGCACTGTCTCATAATAAAGGGGACAATCCAACAAGATCTAACAATTGTTAAGTATTTATGCAACCAACATTGGAGCACCCAAATATATAAAATAAATAAAAACAAAAATAAAGGAACTAATTGATAATAATACAACAAGAGTAAGGAACTTTAACACCCCACTTACATCAATGGGCAGATCATCTAAGCAGAAAATCAACAAGGAAAAAGTGGCTTTGAATGACATGCTGAACCAGATGGACTTAGATATATTCAGAACATCTCATCCTAAAAGAGCAGAATACACATTATTTTCAAGTGCACATGGGACATTCTCCAGAATAGATCTCATATTAGGTCACAAGTCAGACTTCAACAAGTACAAAGGATTAAAATCATACCATGCACCTTTTCTGACCATAACACTATGAAATTAAAGGCAACCACTAGAGACAATTTGAAAAGACCACAAATACATGAAGGTTAAACAACATGCTAGTAAACAATGAATGAGTCAACCAGGAAACTAAAAAAGAAATAAAAATACATGGAAAAAAATGAAAATGAAAACATGATGGTCCAAAACCTTTGGATGAAGCAAAACATTTTTTTAATTTTTTAAATGTTTGTTTATATTTGAGAGAGAAACAGAGTGCAAGTTGGGAAGGAGCAGAGAGTGAGGGAGACACAGAATCTGAAGCAGGCTCTAGGCTCTGAGCTGTCTGCACAGAACCCGAAGCTAGACTCAAACTCATGAACTGTGAGATCATGACATGTGAAATCATGACATGAGCCAAAGTCAGATGCTTAACCGACTAAGCCACCCAGGCACCCCGCAGCAAAAGCTATTCTAAGAGGGAAGTATATAGTGATACAGACCTACTTCAAGAAGCAAGAAAAATCTCAACAACCTAACCTTATACCTAAAAGCTAGAAAAAAGAACAACAAATGAAATCTAAAGCCATCAGAAGGAGGGAAATAAATATTAGAGCAGAAATAAATGATACAGAAACTAAAGAAAAAGAAAAGCAAAAACAAAACAAAACAACAAACAATAGAACCAGATCAATGAAAACAGGAACTGTTTCTTTGAAAATATTAATAAAATTGATAAACCTCTAGCCAGACTTATCAAAAAGAAAAGAGAAAGATCCCAAATAAATAATCACAAATGCGAGAAGATAAATAACAAATAACACCATAGAAATATAAACAATTATAAGAGAATATTATAAAAACTATATGCCAACAAATTGGACAACCTAGAAGAAATGGATAAATTCCTAGAAACATATAAACTACCAAAACTGAAACCGGAAGAAATAGAAAACTTGAATAGACCTATAATCAGCAAAGATATTGAATCAGTAATCAAAAACCTCCCCCAAAACAAAAGTCCAGATGCCTTCACAGGGGAGTTCTACCAAACATTTAAAAAAGAGCTAATATCTATTCTTCTCAAACTATTCCAAAAAACAGAAAAGGAAGGGAAACTTCCAAATTCACTCTATGAGACCAACATTACCCTGATACCAAAACCAGATAAAGACTCCACTAATAAAGAGAACTATAGACCAATACCTCATGTACATAGATACAAAAGTTCTCAAGAAAATACTAGCAAACCAAATCCAACAATACATTAAAAAAATCATTCACCACGATGAAGTAGGGTCAAAGGTGGTTCAATATTCATAAATCAATATTCATAAATCAATAGATGTGATATACCACATTAATAAAAGGAAGGATAAGAGCCATATGATTATTACAATAGATGCAAAAAAAGCATTTGAAAAAGTACAAATCTATTCATAAAAATGTTTTTTCAACAAAGTAGATTTGGAGGGAACAAACCTCAACATAATAAAGGCCATATGTGAAAAACCCACAGCTAATATCCTCAATGGGAAAAAATTGAGAGCTTTTCCTCTATGGTCAGGAACAAAACAGGAATGTCCTCTGTCACCAGTTTTATTCAATATGATGCTGGAACTCCTAGCCACAGCAATCAGGCAACAAAAAGAAAAGGTATCCAAATCAGCAGGGAAGAAGTCAAATTTTCACTATCTGCTGGTGACATGATACTCTATATAGAAAATCTGAAAGACTCCGCCAAAAAAAAAAAAAAAAAAAAAAAAAAAAACCTGTGAGAACTGATAAATTCACCAAAGTCACAGGAGACAAAATCAATGTACAGAAATATTTTGCATTTCTATACACCAATGAAGAAGCAACAGAAAGAGAAATTAAGGAATCAGTCCCATTTACAACTACATCAAACCCAATAAGATACCTAGGAATAAACCTAAACAAAGAGATCTGTCTCTAAAAACTATAAAACTCAGGAAAGAAATTGAAGATGACACAAAGAAATAGACATTCCATGCTCATCGATTGGAATGTCTATATTACCCAAAACAATCTGCAGATTTAATGCAATCTTGATCAAAATACCAACAGCAGTTTTCACAGAGCTAGAACAAAGAATCCTAAAATTTGTATGGAACCACAAAAGACTCCAAATATCGAAAACCATCTTGAAAAAGCAAAGCAAAGCTGGAGGAATCACAGTTCTGGGCTTCATGTTATATTACAAAGCTGTAGCAATTATGACAGTATGGAACTAGCACAAAAAGACACATAGGTCAATGAAGCAGAATCAAAAACCCATAAATGAACCTACAACTATACAGTCAACCAATCTTTGACAAAGAAGGAAAGAATATCCAATGGGAAAAAAAAGTCTCTTCAATAAATGGTGTTGGGAAAACTGGACAGCAATATGCAAAAGAAAGAAACCAGACCACTTTATCACACCATACCCAAAAGTCAAAATGGATTAAAAACCTAAATGTGAGACCTTAAACCAGAAAAATCCTAGAGGAGAACCCAAGCAGTAAACAATTTGGCATCAGAAGTACCAAGTTCTGGGACACCTGGGTGGCTCAGTCGGGTAAGCATCCGACTTTGGCTCAGGTCATTGTCTCACCTTTCCTGAATTCAAGTCCTGAATCGGGGTCTGCGCTGACAGCTCAAAGCCTGTAGCCTGCTTCAGATTCTGTGACTCCTTCTCTCTCTGCCCCTCCCCTGCTCTCTCTCTCTCTCTCAAAAATAAATAGACATTTTTTAAAAAGTACCAACTTGTTTCTAGATATGTCTCTTGAAGCAAGGGAAACAAAAGCAGAAATAAACTATTGATATTTCAGCGAAATAAAAAGCTTCTGCACAGTGAAGGAACCAATCAACAAAATTAAAAGGCAGCCTATAGGATGGAAAAAGATATTTGCAAATGGCATATCTGATAAAGGGTTAGTACCTAAAATCTCTAAAGAACCTATAAAACTCAACACTCCAAAATGAATAATCCAATTAAAAATTTAAAAATCCAATAAAAAAGACGTGAAGAGACATTTTCCCAAAGAAGACATCCGGATGACCAATAGTCTTATGAAAAGATGCTTAATACCACTTATTATCAGGGAAATGCAAATCAAAACTACAGTGAGATATCACCTCACACCTGTCACAATGGCTAAAATCAACAACCCAAGAAACAACAGGTGTTGGCAAGGGTGTGGAGAAAGGGGAACCCTCTTGCACTGTTGGTGGCAGTGCAAAGTAGTGGAGCCACTGTGGAAAACTGTATGAAGTTTCCTCAAAAAGTTAAAAAGAGAACTACCTTATGATCCAGCAGTTGCACCACTAGGTATTTACCCAAAGAATACAAAAATACTTATGTAAAAGGATACATGCACCCTGATGTTCATAACAACATTATCCATAATAGCCAAATTAAGGAAACAGCCCAAGTGTCTGTTGACAGATGGATAAGGAATAAGTGCCATATGTTATTATTACATAATATTATATAATATATATGACATATATTTTTGGTGGAATATTTTTCAGTCATAAAAAAAGAATGAAATCTTGCCATTTACAATGACATGGATGGAGCTAGAGAGTATTATGCTAAGTGAAATAACTCAGAGAAAGAAATACCACATGCTTTCATTCACATGGAATTTAAAAAGCAAAACAGATGAGCAAAAGAGGAGAGAAAGAGAGGCCAAGAAACAGACTCTTAACTATTGAGAACAAACTGGTAGATACCAGAAAGGAGGTGGGTAGGGGAATGAGTTAAATAGGTGATTGGAATTAAGGAGTGCACTTGTCATGATAAGCATCAGGTATTGAATGGAAGTGTTGAGTCACTATATTGTATACCTGTAACTAATATTACACTAGATGTTAACTAACTTGAATTTTAAAAGTTTTTGTTAATTTTTTTATGTTTATTCATTTTTGAAAGAGAGCACAAGCAGGGGTGGGGCAGATAGAGAGGGGGACACAGAATCTGAAGCACACTCCAGGCTCTGAGCTGTGAGCACAGAGCCCGACGCAGGGCTTGAACTCATGAACCACGAGATCATGACCTGAGCCAAAGTTGGACGCTCAACCGACTGAGCCACCCAGGCGCCCCTGGAATTTAAAAAGTTAAAAAAAAAACCCACACATCATCATCGATTCTCTAGAATCAGCAATGCAGTTGTTCTACTAAATTTACAACTCTAAATATAGCATGCAATACCATAGTTTTTAAATTACTGCTTTTCCTCTGACTTGGAGATAGTCATGATTTTATCAAACATTGGATATTTTTTCACCAGGGTAATAGGTGATTTATAGTCATTATTTTTACATTAAAATGAACCCTTATGAATAATTCTTACTTTTATTTTCTTTACTACACTAACTGGTTGAGATATGGTGTAATACCTGTAAATGAGACTTTCTGGTTATCTCTTCAGGACATCTGCTGTTAAATGCTGGTTTGGTTTACTGATTCAGACTCAAGGGTAGTTGCAAACTCAAACAGGTTCCATAATAAGTCATGTAGTGTGCATTTCATATTTTTAGTATGATGTTAAATGAGTCTGTAGTGAAGAAAACATTCTTTTTTACAGGTACAGATATGAAAAGTATTCTCCTTTCTCTAATTCCACTCTGAACATCTCTCCATGTCTCCTGGAGTCAGACAATCAATTACCTATCTCAATTATAGAAAAATCACAATCCAAAAGAAGTGATGGTAAGATGATTTTGTTTACTTAAGATAGCTTTTTATAAAGACTTTATATTGCTTTAGTATGGACAAAAAATTTATGTGATGTTTTTCTCTTAAAAGCTTTACTACTTAAATTGAGATACTATAGTGCCATAAAAATTCCTAGAATATAAAGCAGTATATGATGAGATCTGAATAAAATATGGAAAGAGCATTAATTGCTGGCGACTGGGAAAAGCTTCCCATGGTTCCAAATAAGGTGGGCCATGAATTAGGATAAAACTAGTTTAGCACATATTAATCTCAGTCCAGTGTTCAGATATGAAAGAAATATATTCTTCCCCAGATCTCAATTTAACTTCTGTGTTCAGCCCCTTTCCATCAGAATGGGATAAATTGAATCTCATTCAGTTTGTCCCTAACCTTACCTTTTTCCCCAGGGGTTGCTTATATTCTAGGGAGCTTACATAATAGCAAAGGGGGAAGTTGTGGGAGGGGCCTCTTGGTGTTATTGGTCCCTTGTCAACTTAGGTATTTAAAATCCCTCTGGCCACAATATTTGGTCATACATGTCACTTTAGGGCCATCCCATGTCTACCTTTATGTCCTTTTTTAGCACAGAAGCTCTTCCTGATGTAGATGTGACAATCTTGGAAACTTGGGAATAATTGTTTTCCACACAACACAGGATGCAAGGAATTTTGTCAGGATGTCTAGAATTCCATATGGCTGATGCACATTGCATAGCAATGCTTTGTGTGAGCACCCTTGGGAACATGGAAATCATCTCTTAGAAAGCTTTTGAGGAGCCAAAAGCAGGACGCTTAGCCACACTGTTCTACATATGTAGCCATCTTGTCTTTTGGGTTTTGCTACCTCCCTGGCTCTACCATGGTGGCCCAGGTTCTTCCTGCTAGGGAATCCACAAATCTCTCCTCAGGTGTTTGCTATGTCTCCGGGGTGAGCTCAAATGCCCTCTCTCCACTGCCCTTGAGCATTGACATGCTCGACGCTTCCTCCTCACCACTCCCACCCCACTCCCTGCTCCTAGCCTACAGATTGCTGTATAGGCAGTGTGGAAGCTCCTCTTTTCTATACCTGCTAGTCGTGCAAATCTTTTATCTATACCATAAAACCTTTTCTTTCCCTAATATCATCATCAGTGCTTTCTTTTGAGATGTCTTTTTTCCTGAGCAATGAACTCCAGAGGTCTGGATGAAGGGCAGGGCCAGAGGATTAATAGAAATATGAGGCAGGGAGGTAGGGAAGATGTGAACATGTAACAAGTGTACCCCATCCTGCTGTATGAAAAAAAGAAGAAAAGCCCCCTGGAAGAAGAGAAGAGTGTGAAAGGAGGGTTTGGACTTTCACTTCCACATAATGTACAGTTATTGAAGATATTTTGTTTTTGACAGGAAAGATAGGCTGTAGATGGCAATACAGCTAATCACGAAATATTTAAACCTTTAGTGTTAAGAAGAGAAACATAGCATCTAGAGGTGGGAATTAAAAATTTTTTAATGTGGGGCGCCTGGGTACCTCAGTCAGTTAAGCATCCAACTCTTGATCTCCGTTCAGGTCATGATCTCATGGTCATGGGATCGAGCCCCAGGTTAGGCTTTGCAGTGATAGCACGGAGTCTGCTTGGGATCCTCCCTCTCCATCCCCTTTCTCTCTCTCTCTCTCTCTCTCTCTCTCTCTAAATAAATAAATAAATAAATAAATAAATAAATAAATAAACAAACTTTAAAAATGTTTTTAATGTAGAGACAGGTTTTAGACAGGTATACAGCATAAGACCCACAATCTATTTCTTTGCTTTAAATGAGGTCCTGCTCCCTTAAAGTCATAGATCTGTATAAACATCAGATATAGTGGACACAAAGTTTATCCTAAAAATTATAGTAGGGTGATAATAGGACTCTTGTCAAAAATGCTCCACCTACAACCCCCATTCCCACTACACTGGAGAGCTGAGATGTCCAAAAAAACTCTGCAACAGTGGAAATGTTCTATATCTACCTGTCTAATACAGCAGCCACTAGCATATGTGACCGTTGACTTCTGTAATATAGCTAGTGTGACTGAGGACTGAATTTTTACTTTTATGTAACTTTAATTAATTTACTATTCAGTAGCCACATGTGTAGTTACCATATTGGAAAACACAGATCTAAGCTATCTTCACCTGTCTACAAGATTTCCCTACCCTTGTGTGATCTTGGGATCACATAAATGTCAGGGGTAGAATTGACATTAGAATCAATTTTTTGGAAAAGGAATTCCCGTTATATTTTGGGGAGTGAAATGGAAATTTAGCAAAAATGCGTGGTCACTTGGCTACATTTCTAGAAGAGGCAGAATTAGAAGGAATATGACTACATAATAGTCTTGTCTGTTATGCAGTCTGATTCATCTACCCAAAAGGATTCATCCCAGTTCCAAATAACCTATATTTTACCTTCAAATTTTACTTAAGGGCTACTACTAAGTGTAAATAACTCCTACCTCATATGATTATTAGGAGGAAATAATTTAAAAATGCCTGCAAACCACTTAGCCCAGTGCCTGGCAGAAAGGGAGCACTCACAAGTGGTGATTGTCAGAGATAGATAACATTATCACTTTTATTAAAGTGATCAAACTCTTCAAAATATATTTCACTTGTGATGTGGGGGTAATTCTCCAGCTTTACATGATTATATCAAGACATGACTTCTATAAAAGCATTTTAAAATAGTTAGCTTTGAATGTCTAAGAATACTGCCAAAAGGTTCTTTTTGTTGGAATAGTTATACTACTAAAGTATATAGAGTTTTAAATTTTTATGTGACTTTGTTTCCTAAACCTGATCCCTAAAAATGGTTATTCACTAACAAACGATTGTAATGCTGTCCAAAGTTGAAGTATCATCCATATAAAAATTTAAATTTCAGATAAAACTTGGTCAGCAATAAAATTACAAGGGATTTCTGTTGAAAAATAGAAAAGTTTAAAGATTAAGGCGAGAAATGCCTTTGTTCAAAATTTTGTGTTTTTTCCCAGACAGGATAGTGAATGTTATTGGAGCATAGGAATTCAAAGTACACAGTATAAATATAAAATAAAAAGAGAAGAGAAAATAAGAAACAAGGCATCAGAAACAAGAAACAAAAGAGTCCTTTTATCAAAACCTCTGGAGGATTTATATTGCCTAAAATATTGAGGAGAAAATATTTTCCAGTCTTGCTTAGACTCCTATCAAATTAAGTCTGTTGAAAATTTCATTTTTACATCCTAATCCAATTTTAGGACAGCTTGTAGAAATGCAAAATAAGTATTTAACTTTGATACTGATCTAATTTCACTTCTCTTGTTTGCTTTCCTTTCAAGAATGTGAAATTGATGCCAGCTCTTCCATGTGGGTTTATGTTTTCCTGGGGAACCTTCTTCGTGGAATTGGGGAAACTCCTATTCAGCCTCTAGGCATTGCCTACCTTGATGATTTTGCCAGTGAAGACAATTCTGCTTTCTATATTGGTAATGCCTACCCCATTCATCTTGGGAAGCAGCATATCTGGTTTTCTCAACTCTATTCCAAACTGAGTGGAGTAGAGTGTGCAATAGAGTTTGATACTTCATGTCCAGTTCCTATATTGAGGTTCACACATATCTGAGGTCCACACTGAGGATTTGGATGATAAAGAAACTTGCATTAGAAGGACCTGTCACGTTAGGGAAAGAACATCAGATTAAAAGAAAATAACTATAAGATCAACTGCAATCGTGTACGACTTTGTACAAGTATCTTCATGGACTTCAGATTTCATAGGTTCTTTTTATTGGGTTAACTGTGCCACTGAAGCATTTAGGTATCATATATATATATATGTGTGTGTGTGTATATATCTATATATGTGTGTGTGTGTGTATATATATATATATATATATATATATATATATGTCAGTATATATATCAGTAGCAGGTATGAATGGATAAAGAAAAACACAGAAAGTATGAGAACAAGGCCTGATATGAACCCATGTCTGGAACAGGCCCCATTGGATAGACCAGCAGCTAAAATCACACACACACACACAAAACAAAATATACCAAAAGCAGACTCCAAGTCCAGATACATCTAAGCAGTATTGACTGAGTGCCTCTTATGTCTTAGAAACTAGTTTTTTCTCTATTTCACACACCAGTCTTGGTTTTTTTTGGGTTCTGATCTTTGAGGGCCTGGCCTTCAAGGGACAGAAGGACAAGACTGAAATTCATTGGGAGGGGCTGTGGCTAGCTCCACAGTATAGTTCTTTGCTGGCTATGCACACAGAACTCCAGAGGGCTCTGATTAAAGTCTGGCAGGCTGTAATTAAAAACAGGTTACCTGCTCTAATGGAAAACTCCAGCATAAATCAGAAACTAGAGTAGAAGTTGCTAGGCAATGACTCTGGAGATTAGAGGAAAGATTGCAAGCCAAGAGATGCAGGCATGTATCAAGGTGTCCCCTTCCTGCTCATTCTGTTCACCCTGTCTTCTCTTCTGAAAAGGATCTGTAACTGCCATTTACTCCTCCTATCAATTTAAATTAATCGTCAGGGATATGCGTGTATCAAGCTCTGTGGTGAAATGAAAGGCATATAGTAGATACTTTGCAAGGAAGAGTTATGTTTCTGGTAACCAGAAATGATGTCATTTATACAGTCTGCTCCACTTTCCTGTTACAGCTGCCTAGGCTAGTCATGGTTGCTCCAAAGAGCACCTTCCTGCCCTCCCAGGTCTAGCTCCACTTGCTGGCTGCATCCAGGGATATGCATAGTTACTACTCTCACACAGACTCTCTGAACACATGCACTTCTTCACTAAGGTGGAAGAAATCAAGTTTAATGTCAAAATGACTCTTATGCTTAGCCAGCCACAAAAAAGTTTTGAAAGACTGTCAAAATAGTATAATTCTGATTTTTTATCAGTGGGGGAAATCTAATCCTAACGAGTAAAGTTTGCTCATTTGGGGGAAGTTAACTTCTTCAGAGTCTTGGTGTCACTTCTTTACTAAGAAGTAATTAATGCCTTCCAAGTGTTCATTCTTCTTCCAAAGCTGAGAAGGACTTATTTCCTGATTCAATAAGGTTGAAAAAATTGACAAATTAAGCACTCTTAAGTGAAGAGTTGATGAAATATTTTTAGCTACTCACTGGATTTCACTCATATTTCTTGTTTAAAAATGTATTAATTTACAAAAGCAGAGAAATGCCCCCCCCTTTTTTTTTGGTGCAGGGTGTGTGCAGACGGTTGCAATTATAGGACCAATCTTTGGCTTCCTGCTAGGCTCATTATGTGCCAAACTGTATGTTGACATTGGCTTCGTAAACCTAGGTAAGGAAGTTTATTTTTGTTTGTTTATTTATCTTAGTTACTGCAATTTTTTAAATGCAGATGGTGTAAAAAATATCGGAGTTCCTTTTTATAAAATGACAGGATTATAATCTTTCCTAGAATGAAAATAATCCACTGAAAATTTGTTGGTGATATAATCACCACATACATTGATAAATGAAATATGAAAAATAGGCAGTGATTAGAACCGGACGACCTATGGTTTGTTATTCAGATGTATCCTTTTTCACTTCTGGTTTTCCAGTTCAAACACATTCCAGCATAGTTAAGACTAAAAACTGTGGCTTCTCGTTGGCTCTTGTTGGTTCAGGTGTATCAACATGACAGTCACATCGATTGATCATGTATTTTGTAGACTTGCCAGGAAGACCGAGAATTGAAAGTCTTTCGGCAACCAAAATTCATTCTTTACAAATCATTTTCAGGTGGAAGCATATTAGAGTGGGACTACCTTACCCCCTGAGGGAGTAGTTATGGAGGGAATAAATGTCAGAACTCATCTTTCCATAAGTATTAATTTGTTTCTTTCCTTATGAGATGTACCTCCTAGAAATGGGCATTACTTTTCTTTATTTTTTTAAAACTTTTTTAATGTTCATTTACTTGTGAGAGAGAGATTGAGGCAGAGTACAAGTGGGGGAGGGGCAGAGAGAGAGGGAGACACAGAATCTGAAGCAGGCTCCAGGCTCTGAGATGTCAGCACAGAGCCCAACATGGGGCTTGAACCCACGGACTGTAAGATCATGACCTGAGCCAAAGTCAGATGCTTACCTGACTGAGCCACCCAGGCACCCTTATTTTTCTTTCTTTTTAAAGAAGTTCAAGAAATCAGTTAAAACCAAGAAAATAAGTTGCATTTTTAAAAATTCTGAAATTGCTTTTTGAAATCATTGTCTGTTAAAATTAAATGCAAAACTCTTGCACTAATTTTCCTTTTTTTATCAAATAAACTTCAAGATAAATTCCACAATTTTTATTTATTCATTCATTTATTCATTAACCTTATTAGTTTTATATCTATCTTAGGTGCTGTTCTACCACAAAATAGTGAACAAGATAGTAGATGAATTCCTTGAGTTCGTTAAAATCCTGTCATGGAGATTGGTACAGATAAGAAAGCATAGGTGTGATGAGTGGTACAGAGGGAAATTGTTCAGGGGAAGCAGTGAAGATGCAGAGAACTAGTGTGAATGTTTTACCAAGTATGGTGTAGTGTTAATTGAGCCTAGTTGTCAAAGGACATGTGTTTATTTTGTTGTTCTCATAGGGCACAGTGGAGGTAGACCAGTTATATGCTTTATAGGTTCTTTATATAGAAAAGAAAAAAACACTTGATTTCATTCATCAATACTTAGCTTCTAGTCAAATAAAAAATGGTGTCAAAAATAAAGTTTTTATAATGATTAAGATATTGACATTTTATTTACATACACAATTCTTGCTTCAGACCTTGAATAGCTCTGAAGTATTATTAACCATCATTTAATAAATAACATTCTGAGTGGTTTACACCAGATTTTGACCAGAAGGTGTAGGATTTAGCTCTTTTTTTTTAGTAAGATCTTAGACATTCAATTTGTGGACCAGGTGAAAGTGGTGCTGATGTGGGGTGGCTGGCAGATTTTGAGCCCTCAGAATTCTCCCTCACATGTTTCTTTCCTCCTGCCATGGGTCTAAGCGTTCTTATGCAGAACCTCAGGGCAGAGTAGAGACCACTCTTGCAGTATTTAGAATCTATATTTCAAATCTAAGGAACAAAAGAAGAAAAGCATCATGTCCCAGAAACACCTTGTTCCCTTCAAAAAGCAAGATGATGATAATGTTCAGACTAGAAAGTTATCCTGCATGAATTATTAGGTATTTTATGATGTGATAGAGCTAACACTAGGATTTTTTTTTTAAAGAGGCTGATTTCAACACACCAGCTTTGCTGTACATGCTATTTAGCTATCCTCTCTCTCTTTCAGATCACATAACCATTACTCCCAAGGATCCTCAGTGGGTAGGTGCCTGGTGGCTGGGTTATCTAATAGCAGGAATTGTAAGTCTTCTTGCAGCTGTGCCTTTCTGGTGTTTACCAAAGAGTCTACCTAGACCCCGAAGTAGAGAGGATTCCAATTCTTCCTCTGAGAAATCCAAGTTTATTATGGGTGATCGCACAGACTACCAAACACCCCATGGAGAAAAGTCA
The DNA here is from genome assembly GCF_018350155.1 of Leopardus geoffroyi. Classification (NCBI taxonomy): domain Eukaryota; kingdom Metazoa; phylum Chordata; class Mammalia; order Carnivora; family Felidae; genus Leopardus; species Leopardus geoffroyi. Next base: position 53,783,928 of record NC_059341.1, read on the forward strand.
AAAATAATGGAAATGGCAAGAGGTGAGCCAAATTCTGCTTGATTTTGAAGCCCTTTCAGTTTTCCATTGACAGTCTATACGGGATCTATATATAATATCCCTCTCTCCCCATCATTTGTTCAGAAAAATTGAGAAACTGTCCAGGAAGCAGAATTGAAGATTACAAAGTCAGCTTTATTACTGGAGAGTGGATTAAAGAACATGACCCAAAGTTTTGGTAATATTTCTCGTTGACATTCCCACCCTTATACTGCTTCAGGTTAAACCTTGCAGTTGCCCCCATCTGGGTTTGCTGCTTCACATCAGTCTGGGTGGACAGAAGAGAGTGAATCTTCAGAGCTTGTGGCTTTTTAACAGATGAGATTCAGCCATTTGACAAACATGTGTCAGTGCACGTTTCCCCCCAGTGATCAAAGGAATGAGTGTGGTGTGGGGCAAAAGGCTAGACATGTTAGAATGAATTCCTTCCACATGGAAAAGGGTGGCTGGCCATGAGGAAGATTGGTTCTTCTCAGTTGGGCCCAGCAAGCAATATTTACATTTACGGAAAATCTTCACATTTCAAACTATGTGGCTGCATAATATTAAGAAGGGGGAATGCCAAAGCTCATTTCTTACACTAAAGTTCATTGAATTAAGTGGAGGTAACTTGCATATTTCTTTCTCTGTGACCATGACCCAAGTTTGAAGAATAGGGACCAGAAAACTGAAGTTCTTAATGTCCTGCCAATGACTTTCAGCTCTGGAGTGAGGGAGTATTCTCGTCCCTCTTTCCTTTTACCCATATCAGTTAGAGGAATCTGTTCCTATCTGACTTATACCTCTAACTGTAATCTAAACTATATGCCTGTAGAAGTGAGTGCCTATGTCTTGATGTGAACCTGACAGATCTCAGTCTTTACTTGAGCCAGTGTTTAAAACCCATAGCGTGTGTGTGCCCCACACTGTACGTGTTCCTGATCGCTGTGACAGTGGGGCTCGGCCGTCTATGCCCTGCTGCCAAGGCTGTGTCTTCTGCCAGGTGTTACACTGACTTTAATTTCTCCATGTTACTTTTGTCTTACAGATTTTCTTCCATCACTAAAGAATATTTTTGGAAATCCACTGTACTTGTTATATTTGTGTGCAAGCACTGTTCAGTTCAACTCTTTATTTGGAATGGTAACCTATAAACCCAAATACATTGAGCAACAGTATGGGCAGTCAGCCTCCAAGGCCAACTTCGTTATTGGTATGCTCACTTGTCCTTCATGCTTGCCAGTAGGTACTGTCAGCTGCATCTTTGTTAACCGTTAGCAATTTTAGAGGACACTATTCTCATATTTAGACTGAAAGTGATTTATGGCATTTTAGATACAAAGTTAAAAAGGTGAGTGAGTAAAAATTTAGCAGAATGGAAAAAGATCCAGTGGGGAAAAAATATTTAGATAGTCTGTGGTATAACCTTTTAGCAAGAATTATTCACAACTGTAAATGAGTGACCTTGAGAATATTGTATAAACCAAACATGCATTTTATTAGGAAGTTGTGATACTGGATATGTGTCTTTCAAGTATAGCCAAAACTTCATAACAGTGGCCACTTTACCTGAACAGTTTCTAGGACTTTAAAAAGTGAGTATTCAGACAGTTTAAAAGGTACTCATTGCAAAACAAAGTTTGTATTTGCTCAGAGTTAAAGGACTTTTCTGACTCCTGGCATTCAGCTTATTTAAAAGGGCTGTGTTTTTAGTACAGCAGGTCAGTCAAGAATAAGAAAGCTATTCAGGGGCAAAGAAAAGCATGAAGAAATGAATGAAGAAGAAACAGAATCTACAAATACAAGAAGGTCCTGCTCCAAGTAATTGTGGATACTTTTAAAACCTAGATTAGCTCCTTTAGCCTATGAAGATGTTACTTAATGCTACTGTTTCAAGGCATAAATATATTTTATTCCATTGGATATATTCCTTTATGGTAGGAGACTCTAAAAATTTAAAAACATTTCTTCTTCATAAATATTTCAGGAATTGTTCTATGTATCTATCTCTGAAAGAGAGCTCTGAGCTCATTTCAGAATATGTAATTGTCCTGTAACCATCCTGGATAATTTAATCCAGATGCTAATTTAATTGACTCTGTTTAGACTATTCTGTTAAATTATAAATATTAAAGCTATGCCAGTGAACTTTTGCTTTCAACATGAATTGGTTTGAATTAAGTTAATCGTATTATTTAATTGTTGATCTGAGGAAACAGTTTAGGTTTTTTTGCCCCCCTCCATGCCAATCAGTGCTTTATACTGACTTTAAAAAGAAGAGAAATGAAAGTTTAAGAGACATTCTTTTTATTTGATTTTTAAAATTTCCTTTATGTTGTTGAGATATAACATACAAGCAGCATTTAACACTGTAGCCCCTAAATGGGTAGTGTAGCTGGATAAATGTTTATATGTAAATCTATATGGTAACCATAAACTAGAACATGTAGCCCATTTCAAAACCCCAGAGGCTCCCTCAAACCTCCTTTTACTGAGTACTCTTTCCTAAAGCTTGTAAGTATTCTGAACTCTGCCATCATAGATCAGTCTTACCTGTTTTTGAACTTTATTTAAATGTAATAGTGTGTTACGCACTGTTTTGTATCTAGCTTATTTCGACTGAAATGAAATCTATGAGATTCATGTTGTGTATAGCTGTTTGATCTTTTTCATTGCTGTGTCATATCCTATCACATGAATGTACCACAGTTTATTCATTTTATGGTTGGTGGGCATTTGGGTCATTTTTTTTTTTTTTTTTTTTTTGCTGTTGACAATTAAAAATAACACTGCATGACTATCCTATATATATTTTGGTGGGTGTATACATATGTTTTTCTTGGTTGTATCTTGGAGCAGAATTGTTGGGTCATGTTTAGATCTAGTAAATATAACCAAAACGTTTCAGTAGGGTTGTGCAGATTTATAGTCATGCTAGTAGTGTAAGAGCGTTCCAGTTGCTCCACATCCGTATCACACTTAGTATTGTCAGTCTTTGTCATTGTAATCATTCTTATATGGTGTGGTGATATCTTATTGTAGTTTATTTGCATTTCACCAATAACTAATGATGTTGAGCACTTTTTCTGGAGGCTTGTTGGTCATTTCAACATTCTCTTTTGTTAATTATGTTCAAATTGTCTATTTTTCTTGAGCTGTCAGTTTTTTCTTATAGACTTGTAGGGGTGGGTACTTTTTTTCTGATATAGGTTCACGAATTGTGATACAAGTTATTGAATATATGTATTATAAATATTTTCTCACAGACTTCAGTTCTTCTTTTCACTCTCCTAATGATGAGCTTCTTACTTTTAGTTAAGTCTACTTTCCAGTCTTTTTCTTTCTCATTAGTGCTATATGTTTTCATGAAAATGCCTTGCTAATATTTCTACTAGTAGCCTGTTCTTTTGTTTGTTTGTTTGTTTGTTTGTTTTGTTTTTTTTGTATAATGTGAAAAAGAAGGTCAAGGTTGATATATCAAATGGAAAATCTATCTTTCCCCCATGAGTTGTAATGAAGTGACACATCTTTAAGTGTATGTTTGTTTATTATTATTCAACATGTGCATAGCAGAGTTTGAGGGTATTTGATTTTGCTGTCAGTGGAATCATAAATACATTTTTATTTCAACTTAAAAACATTTCATAAGGGAAAATTAAGAGCATTTTTTGGAGAAATGTGTTTATAATAGAAAACAAAATTATACATAATCTGGGTAGGTAATAAATACTTTTTGCTTATAAAATTATTTTTGTGAAAAACTAGCACAGATGAAAGAACTTGAAATTTTGAGAGATTCAATGGCCTGCCTAACTGCATACATACATTATTATGGAGCCAGGAATAGAATTATTTCCCCTGAGTTTCTGAGTTATATTTCCTCTCTGGACATAATTATTTTTGGAAAACTGACCAAAAAAATCTAATAATTCTATTTTAAATTCTGGGTGACTTATTTCTTTTAACCATAACCCTTCTCTGTACACTCAGATGGTCTCTGAGATCCAAACTCATCATCAGAATGTTTTGATTCATCTATCAAAGTTTGCCTAAAATTCTGATTCCTCATAGTTTCTAGCACATCATGTCTTCAGCTAATTCAAGTACTTTTGTGAGAAATAAGTAATAGTGTCTAATGATTTCAATCATTGTAGCTAGGATTCTTTCCTGAGTGCATTTTGGTTTCACATTAGTTAAGGGTCAGTGTGTAAGTTAGTCGACATCCTTAACACCTACTTTGATTATCTGTAGAATGGTAAAAATAAAAGCATCATTAGTTTAAAATAGCAATGAAATAAGACATATAGAATACGTTGTAAATGTACATAGCTGTCATTCAGTAAATACTGTTTTTTCACTTTCTCTTCTATGTCTCTCTCTCTTTCATTTTGTGAGGGGGTAGGGAGGCTACAAGGAATGATCCTTTGTGTGATAAAGCAAGGGAGAAGCACATAGAAAGCACATTTCCCCTCTCCTTTCAGAGTAGGCATTTGACATGACATGGAGGAAATAATAAGCAGAAATTTTCCTATGTGTTCAAAGGCCAGTTGTTACAATGACGATTTATTTTTGCTATACATGTTTTTACATATTGGCCATATTTCTAAAATTTAGAAATAATATTTTCTCAGGTTAACTACTTTAATTTTGCAAAGAAAATCAAAGAAAAATAGGCAACTAAAATGTTTCAAATTCAGGGACTAGGAAGTATATGACAGAATAATGTTGCTTTTTCAAATGTGTAACTTTTTTTTCCCATTGCTGTCTCCACTGGAAAAAGTTTAGATAGTGTAATTTTTCTCCTTTTATTTTTTTAAGCTTCTCCTATCACTGTTGAGTTATATGAAAATGATCTTATGTTTTGTTTTCCTTCTTATTACACAGATTGCAATTAGTCATTTTTCTTAATTTCTTAAAGTTTTTAATTATATCAGACAGTTTCTAGTGGATGTGATGCATTGACATTGACTATCATTGATAACAGTGATTATCATTCTCAATTCTTGGAGATCTTACACAGACAAATATGAAAAAATTATGATAATTATTTGGGAAACGTTGCTTATACTAGAAAATATTAATTTATGTGGCTAAGTTAGCATAGCAAATTAAATATGTGTTAAGATGTGTTCTATATGTAGGTCAAGTTATTTTAAAAATCTGTGAGATAATGGAAACTAATCTTACTTTGTGAGGAAAAAATACTTTTATTATACTCAAGAAAGATGGCTAATTTTGCTTCTTTGTCTATACTAAATTGGCTATATGTGTGTGAAAAGTCCCGTAAATTTTTCCTTGTATTTCCCCCTGTAAAATTGAAATCTTAATATTTATATCTTCTAACATTAGAGTAATATAGTGAGGTCCATTACATATTACAGAATTTTACTTCACCAGAAGAGAAGCTCTAAAACATTCCAAAGTACTATTATTGTTATAGTCCATTACTATTCATCTTAATGGCTAAGCCTATCATATATTTGTATGAGAATCAGAGTTTCCAATTTATATTGTAACTGTAGCTGACCATCTTAAAGCATTTTACACAAGTCTAATAACTCTTGTTTGGGACAGTAACAAAGAATAAGGTATTCAACATGAATGAGTGTAGTGAAATAGCAGTAACAAATTTGCTCTTAAATTTCTCCTAGCTTTCCTGTTATTTGAGTAAATATATGAAATTCAAGATAAATGCATAAAAAATTGAAACAAATTGTGGATGCTAGTGTAAATTACAACTCATATTTCCACTTGGAATATTTAGATGGTAAACGTTTTAAGATCAACACATTTTATAGTGTGAATAGCGAAGAAAGTGTGTAATGAAGAAATCAGAGTGAAATTTCTACCTCATTAAATGACTTTAAAGTGCCTGAAATCAAAGTAAAGAAACTTTGGGAGGCAAGTAGCACATTTCATTTAATGTTCAGGAAATTTGCTGTACACTCAACTTGGCCCAGCATAGATAGCTTACAGATCCTACGGAATTTGAAAGGGAGAATCAAGCTGACAGTATATTTGAAATGTACTACTACTATTTAACAGAATGATGTTAAAATTCCATTATCTTAAAATAGAGTAAACTATCCAAGAGAAATGTTATACTTGAATAAACTTAACTAAAGTTTGTCATTCAGCACCTTTTTAAGGAAAATTACAAGGAGCACAGTATATGATGGTGAGCACAGTTCTTGCCTTGAAAGTGAGATTGGAGGGGAAGGGGTGCAAACCAGGCAAGCTAACAGGTAATTGTGATAAGGATCAAGACTGCTGCCTATGGGACTCAGTAGAAGGGCCACAGGCAGAGGGAGGAAAGGAGATTCTGATGATCAACTTGAGTACCCTGATGCTAGATACGTCCCTGAAGGCACCATATAGCTGGCGGATGCTGTGATAAATCTCTAATGAGGAGAAGCCCAGAGTACTCTGGGAAAACAAACCTAATCTTGGAGTTAGAAAAATATTCTCTAGCACAAGGTGCCAATACCTAAATCAAGAGCAAAAGGATAAGGAGGTGTTAAAAGACAAAAATATGGGAACTGGGGTGGGGTTTTGAAAGAACATTGTATCAGATGAAGCAGATACCTCTTTAAGAAAGGCCTGGAGGCAAGAAAACACATAAAACTTTCTGGAAGTTTTAAGAGAACACAAGCCTCTTAAAGGAGGTCAGTCAAGAGAGGATATCCCTGATATTTAACATTCTGTACTGTGGGAACAATGCAATTAGCATAATCCCATTTTGGTTCTCAGGCTCTTCTAGGCCAGATCAGGGTGGGGAAAAGTCAGTGGAAACCAACAGAGCATGAAGCTACAAAACAAAGGGTGCCCTTTGTGCTGTGATGCCTTATGTCCCAGGTTTGATTGGTACCTTACAAAACAAATGAAATTCTAAGCACATTCTCTGAAGGTCTCAATTTAGAGTCTATTTTTCAGATGATATTTTTAAAAAAATGTTTATTTATTTACTTTTAGAGAGACAGAGCACATGCAAGTGGTGGGGTAGAGGCAGAGAGAGGAGAGAGAATCCCAAGTAGGCTCTGCACTGGCAGGGGAAGCCCAACATGGGCTCAATCTCACCATGAGATCATGACCTGAGCCAAAATCAAGTCGGATGGTTACCAGACTGAGCTACCCAGGTGTCTACAGAAGATATATTTTTTTTATAAACTACTTTTGGAGGGATAGAATTGAAAGAGAGTGGACTCTGCCCTTTTTCTGTAAGTCTTGGATCTATGAGAGGGTGATTCAAAGTCAAGAACTATGAATATGTGTGTGTAAAAATAGGGACTTAAATGATACACATCAAATCCATGGCAGTGCTTAGTTCTTAAGAACTAAGGAAGATGGAATCTGGAACAGAGAAAGAATGTGTTTTATATATCTTCATATTTAAAAATCAGAAAAATTGGGAGAAAATATTAGCATTTAATGTGAGTCATGAGAACTCAAGTTTGTTATATTATCTCCCATTATCTTCTCTCTTTTTTAAAATAAATAATAATCAGGTTCCTCTTAGTTGATGTTTGGCTCTTTAGGGGCCCCATATACATTCATCTCTGCCACTTTTCATAGCCACAAACCTCAGTTTAGTTGAGAAAGCAAAAACTATCACCTCCTCTTTTTTTTTATTTCACTAATTTTGTGATTATGCCCCCTTCGAGGTGAGTTGATTTCTAATGTGACCATATTAATGTTACCGTTCCAATTTAAAAATCCAACCAAGTCATCAAAGAGCCTCTTTCCCCACCTTTTCTAATACAGACATGTTCCAATCTACCCACCCATCCCAGTATTTTCATCTTTGTGAATCTGATAGCTTGAAATGCTAATAATAACTTAATTGAATGATATTTTTGTGCCATATATTGTGCTAGGAAGTTTCGATGTTATTCAGTCACCTCAGCACTATTATTTGCTCCATATTATAGGTAAGGAGACAGATTTATAGAAATTCAGAGTATCACCTGCAGTTGCACAACTATTAAGATGTGTGACTGAGATCCAAACCCAGGCAGTTAGGTCTCCAGAGCCCAAGCTCTCAACCACTTTGTAGACCTCTTCCTGGTATTGTTTTAAAATTACATTTATTTGATTACTAGTGAGGCTGCACATTTGTTTATCAAGAATCCTGTCTCCCAAATGCTTAGAAGGAGAGACAGTATAACGTAGTGATTAAAAGCAGGGGATTTAACATTAGATTCTATCTTGTCAAATTTGACATTGTCAAATGTCAAAACATTAACAAATAATGTTAAATGTCAAATTTAACATTAGATTCTAACTTGTCAAAAGTTTTAACACTTACTAACCATGACCATAAGTAAATTGCTGTCTGAAGTGAAATTAACAATATAGCTACCTAGGGTTGTGGTAAAGGGTAAATGTGAGAGATATATCAGATGCTTACCTGAGTGACTGGTACATCATAAGCAAATAATAAATATAAAAGTAGTCTATTAATACATTGTTGTTGTTTTTTTGTGGTGGTTGTTAAGGATACCAGACTAAGCAGACAAGAGTGTAAATAAAAATAAATTTTGTTTGGACCAGAAAAAAGAAAGAACACTGTTTCTTTGTTCCCTAAATTCCACGTGCCTATTAGTCTTTTACACATAACCTTAAAGAACATTAACTTCACCCAGTTGCCTTTTGATTGAACATGTCAATCCTGGGATTAGACCAGAAAGACATTGACTCATTGACTAACTCATTGTTTATTGATTTTGGACTCTGTGCTAGACACTGTTTTAGGCAGACCTCTGAGACTCTGTTGGGCTATCCTTAATCTATAACCTAGACATTCATCAAAATCTCTTGATATGTCAATAGACAATAGTGAATGAATATTTCTATAACTTAAAATGACCAACTAGTCTAACAATTTGTCAGGAAGTATTATAATTTTGTATAATCCCTTAGAAAGTTTATGTCAGTGTACTCAGATTTCTTTTAGAGATTCACAAAATGACATATATATTTTTTATTCCTCAGGGCTCATCAATATACCTGCAGTGGCCCTTGGAATATTCTCTGGGGGAATAGTTATGAAAAAATTCAGAATCAGTCTGTATGGAGCTGCAAAACTCTACTTGGGATCATCTGTTCTTGGGTACCTCCTATTCCTTTCCCTGTTTGCACTGGGCTGTGAAAATTCTGATGTGGCAGGACTAACTATTTCCTACCAAGGGTATGTTCACTCATTAAGTTATCTGAGGACATTGGCTTGTTTAATCAAATTATTGATAGAATTTCAAAATAAGATAATTTGATTTTAAGCATCCTAACTATGAGAAGGAAATTATTGTTTTATTGTGAAATAGCTGACTGTACTTTGACATGGAAACTGTTATTGTCACCAAAATCTGTCATCTCCTTTGAATTTGGTTGTCTAAGAGAAATTATTAAAAATACTAAATCTACATCTTACTTTAGGGAAGCAACCTAATAGTGGAAAATACAGACCTTGAATTTTGCCTCTGCCCATTATTAGTGAAGTGACATTGTATAGATCATTTAATCTAATCAAGTCTCAAATTTTTAAATAAGAATTATAGCTACCTTATGAAATTTTGTAAGCCTTAAGCAAGATAATATACACGGAAGTGATTAGTACTTGCCTGGCACAAAATCAATGCGCCATTTGTAAACAATTTTTTTTTCTTTGAACACTTGGATAACTGGAAAGGTCTCTGTGACACTTTTTGTTCTCTCTGTTATACTCAAATCATGTGAAGTTTCAGGAAAGAATGCTATTCCTCAGCCCGGTAACCCACACAACAGCTCTCTTTAGCTCTTTGCAGTTGGTCAAGGGAATATTTGTTATGCTGTCAAACCTATGCCATCTTATGTAAGGTAGATGATTAATTTTCTTAGTTTCCAGGGTCTGTCACTCCTAATACAAAGCTGGATCTTGAAGAAACTACTCTGTCTTTTCCTTTCAAGAGTCCTTGATATCACTCTACCTCTGAACAAGAGTTCCCAGAGGTAGCTCTCTTCATTCTTCCACCTAATTATGCATTTTCTATTAAAAAAAAAAGTTATTAGCCGCTACTATGTGCCAAGCCTATCACTGTGACTGCACTGCCTGACTGCCTAAAACTCTGCTGATCTAATGTTCTGTCTTCTGCTAGTTCAGGTGCCTCTTATTTACTGCTTGCTCTCCAGCTTTCTTCCTATACCTCCTTCCAAGCTCACCTATCTGTCTTGTTTCCATATTCCAGTCTCCAGCACCTTCATTAACCTGGTTTCTCCTGCTGTTAAGTGAACATCAACTACACTTTTCACCATCTAAAATGTCCAGGAAAATTAGTGACTGCCAAGTTTATATACCATTGCTCCTGGGAGTTACCGCAGTAATGTTAGACTTAATTGAGTGTAGCATTGACTTGGTAATAGTCAGCAATGTAGATTAAGGACATTAATTATCAATAGGAATTGCAAGAAGACTCTAAAGAGAGTAGAAGCTCTGTGTTATCTTTAACTGTCCCTATAATCCTAATGGTAGATGGACAGTGGTAAAGTACTTTGTATTTTGCAATTTACAAAACAGCATAACTTTCATTATCTCACTTGTATCCTCAGAGCATCTTTATGAGGTAAGTTTTGTTATCCTCATTTAAAGGAAAATGTGTTTAGAAACGTCAATTATCTCGTCAATATATAATATTCTGTCTACTGCATCATGCTGTCTTGAAGCCAGAAGCAAACACATAAACAGTCACTAACTTTTGAAGTTCAAATTAAAAGTATACCCACAAAATAAATGATTAAATATTTTTAAACAAAGAAAAGATAATATATTCATTGCATGAGTACTAGCCCTTGAAAGCAGTCACCTTGAAAGACAATAACTACATTGCAATAATGCTATCATTGTTAAAACATTCTAAAACTCCTCTTTTGCAATTGCTTTCCATATATTTCAGAATATTCTCAGTAATGGCAAAGATTTAACCTCACAAGTAGCTTTGCTATTGGAAGCTGCCAAAAGCAATGGCAGCATACCATGAAAAAGCTCTACCATCCAGCATGACTATTTTGAAAGAAAAATCTCATTCGAGTATACTCATTCGAGTATAAGCATTCGAGTGTAAGCACATCCTTTGTAAAATATGCAACTAATTTCCACTACAAGATTGTCCTAGATGATAAATGTAACTTAGGTTTAGTAGATAACATGATTGGCCTTATAAGATACAACATGCTCCCCAGGGATTATCCTCAGTTACTTTGTTCCACAAGGCTGTTTTGATTCTGGACACTCAACAGGAACCTTGTAGACAGCTTTAGATGTGGTAATGGAAGAAACTTTTCTTCTGTAATACTGAGAGTAAGTTTGATGTTATGCCAGAATTCGGAATCCAGAGGCTTGGAAGAGTTCTCATTTTGAAGTTTGTCACTAATAAACATTGTGAAATTGAGCCAATAATTTGCCCACTTTGGACCTGACTTTCCTGATCTACCAAATGAGAAGTTGACCTAGATCTCCCCCAAAACTCTTTCAGCACCAGACTTCTGAGACCTTAGTCCTACAATATCCATAGTGGCCTGATTCTAAGCTTGCAAGGCATTTATTTATACTGTTAGATACTACCAAGAGTCTCAATTAATTTAACGATTAGCACCTTATGGAAGAGAATGGTTGAAATATTCCTACAAGATTTCTCAGGAAGCCTGCTTATACCCTTTTATTCTGTCCAAAGACATCTCAGAGGCTTTCGTTTTTATGTTTGAGGGAACCACATGCATAGGAGTTCTACCAGATGGAATATTCCATCAGTTACGAAATTATAATTGCAATCATTATATGAAATACCTCTTAGAAGGAGGGGCCAAAATGACTGATTTTTCCTCTCCAAAATAGAATAGCATTTTACTTCGACTTACCAGAAATCTGGTTTCTTAACAGAATATATCCCAAATTGTTCTTAGTACTGGAGATACAGGAGTTAATAGAAACAAACAGTTCCTGCCCCCACTCAGTATACATGATAGTGTATGTGGGGTTTTTGTTGTTGTTGTTGTTTTGGTTTTAAGTCTCTCAAATACTTCAGGGAAAAAATGAGAGGAGAATAAGCAAATAAATAAATTCAAAACAAGAGAGAAAAAGCAAAGAATGATGGAGTGCCAAGGGATGAAAAATAAGGTACAGGTAGAAGAGAAATACCATTGCATAAGTACCCCCTCAGAAGAATAAAGGAATATGAAAAGAGCAAGGAGAATAAGAGTAGAAGGGTTAGGTAATTCAGGTGAGAGGAAGAAATAGATGTGAAAGAGAAGGAATACTGGGAGAGTTAAAAGGGGAAGGTAAGACAGAATGACAGAGAGGGAGAGAAAAGAGAGAAGACAATCAAAATTATGTAAAGGGAGCAATTAAAACAAAAAGCCAGCTCCTTAAGGGCATATATTCTCATTCATATTTGTAACTCTCTTCTCTCTTCCCCAAGCTAGCACTTAGAAGGCTTCCACAAAATTTTTGAACACATGAACAAATGAATGGGTAAGTCATTGAAAAAGCATGTGCAAGAGAGTTAGAAAGAATGCCTTAAGATAGGGACGAGCTACGTAGTGTGGGAGATTATGAGAGAGAAAGAGAGAGAAAAGTTAGATGAACTGGCAATACATTTATTAGACAGACAAATAGGATATGTAGCTCTCCAAACCAAGGTCTGTTGAAATAATGTTGACTGCTTGATTGTTTTTTTTTTTCTTTCACCACACCATCAGCAATGTCCATTCTACTGATGCCTAGACAACAATTCTGAAGGAAATTTACACACATGCTCGCATGTACATGCATACACTACTTGCAGTGCATTTCAGTAATGTCATAAATCACTCTAAAAGTTTATTTCTTTTCTGCCTTGTTAGCCATCTTCCTACATCTTTGCATAGGAATATATTAGAAGGTCCTAGACACTGTCAATTTTAGTAAAAACCATAAACCCGGAACTGGACATTATGTGAAGTTGTAAACTTCTAAAGATAACTTTCAAGAGAAAGCTGCTTAAAAGTAGACTCACATCTAATCATCAGAAGCTGGCATTTCCGATGACAGTTGTGTTCCCAAAAGGCAAACTCTGTTGGCAGTGCCATTTATATCACTCAAGAACATTGATTTTTGAAAATATTAGGGTGCTGCCTGCTTAAGAGGTAATATTTTATACTGTTACATTTCTTTTCAGAACCAAACCTGTCTCTTATCATGAACGAGCTCTCTTTTCAGATTGCAACTCAAGATGCAAATGTTCAGAGACAAAATGGGAACCTGTGTGTGGCGACAATGGAATCACATATGCATCGGCATGTCTCGCTGGCTGTCAGACCTCCACCAGGAATGGGCAAACCATGGTAAGAAAGCCCTAATGTGTGTGCTTGTGATGCCTGTGACAATACATAACCACACAGCTCTGCAGGGGCTCAGGAACAAACCCAGCAGCAGACTGCACTTATAGCAGACCTGGCTCTTACTCTACCCTTGTTCTTTTGTATGGAGACAGGAAACATCACCGTTGCTAGTGGACTAGAGTTGTTGAAAGAATTAGGATAAGAATTAGAATCATGAAACATGTTGGAAGAGCCTTGCAATGATGTAGGCTAGTTCTCTCATTTTGCTTATGAGGAATCTTAGCCTCAAATGAGAAAGTCTCAGTCATAAGATCATATGATAAGGTCTGCATTGGGATCCATGTTTCCTGACCTCAAAACCAGTGGTCCTTGGAGGTTTTAGGGAGAGGACAAATAGAGGTCAGTGTTAGAAAGTCTAGTCCAAGAGGTCTAAATCCAGGGATCACAAATTGAGGAGATTGATGATTCCAAACACTCTGCCTGAGAAATCAAGCTGATGTGTGTAATAATGAAGAGAGTAGGGGGCTCAAATGAAGGGGTTCTATAAGATGGATGAGGGAGTTGAGGTTGGAAATAAATATAAGAAATCAGTTGTGAAGGATATTAAGTACTTAAAGCATTAAGACTCTTTCTCCAATCACACATTTATGTTTCTGCCCCAAACATAGACTCTTCCTTAGTACAAACATGTACTCTCTGTATATATGGCTAGGGGTCAGACTGCTGTCTACTTGTGCTGATGAAATCTGCCTGTATTTGACAGTCCTGGAGGGCTGAAAATTAACCCACATGTCTATTTGCATATGCTTATCAACTAGATAAGAATGCTTAGGCAAAGACATCTGTAGACACAGAGTAACATGTTGATTTTCTCTGTTTATTGTTATTTTGACATTTTATTCAGAACATGAAGGATTGGCCTATAGCAACAGTAAATAGGACTACTTATCCATCTGAAATATGAGCGTTTTTTTACTTCCTCTTCCCTTCCCTCTCTCCTTTCTCCCTCCCTCCCTTCTTCTCTCTCTCTCTTTCTCTCTCTCTCTCTCTCCCTCCTCCTTTCTCCCTTTTCTTCCTTTCTTTCATTCTTTCTTTCTTCTCTTTCTCCCTTTCCCATCCTCCTCTTCCTTCTTGTCTTTCAGCTACTACTATTTTGTCCAAATTGCTTGGAAGTTTTCCTTGACTAGAACTTCCACTTATTGAAGGCATTCATGCCAGAAACTAAGAAAGGTGCTTAAAAAAAATGGATTTAAATATCATGGTCTTCAAGTAATTGGGTATTACTTTACTTTTTTTTTCCATATGTGAGAACTGAGGCACTGAGATGCTTAAACTTGCATATCTTGTATGAAGCAGAGTCAAAGTTCAGAAGCCTTTTACCTGGCATTAAAAAAAAAAAAAAATTCAATGTTGCTACTCTTCCTTGAAAAGGAAAAGCCAACTTTATTTCATTGTTTATCTAAAAATTCACAAACTCTTGTTTTTTGTTTTTTAATGTTTAATGTTTATTTATTTTTTGAGAGAGAGAGAGGGAGAAAGAGAGAGAGAATGATCAGGGGAGGGGCAGAGAGAGAGAGAGACACAGAATCCGAAGCAGGCTCCAGGCTCTGAGCTGTCAGCACAGAGCCCATCATGGGGCTGGAACCCACGAACTATGAGATCATGACCTGAGCTGAAGTCGGACGCTCAACCGACTGAACCACCCAGGCACCCCATCACAAACTCTTTTGTGATAAAAGTGACAACTCATAATATATACACATTTATACATGAAATTTACAAAAATAAATTAATAGGGATTATAAAAGTTGCCTCTATGTCCAAGATTTAGTTGAGGTTTATTTTTTCAGGTTTTTCCCACCTGGTAAACATTATAAAGTCCTATCTTCAAATTGTGCCCATTTATTTAACAAAGTTTTATTGAGTGCCTGAGGACCCGTTTTAGGTCCTCATGTACAGTGTATATGTACCATGAGGAGAAAGCAGACAGTTTCTGCCAGAGGTTTCATTCTAGTGGGGGTATATGATTTAAAAATAAATGATTATATAATATTCTAATGGGTAGTGATAAGCATTGTAAAGAAAAGATAGGATAAAGGATGGAGAGATGGGGATAGTCTTTTGAATGGGTAGTCATGGAAGCCCTCTCTAATGAGCCGAGACCTGAGGTATGTGTGCCAACCTTCTAGCTCTCTGGCAGAGCTTCCCAGCAGAGAAAACAGCAAGGCTATGAGACGTGTGTAAACTTGCCATGGTTGAGGGTTTGCAAGGACACAGTGGAAACCCATTTGTGTGGCTGAAACAGAGGAAGAGGGGGAAGATCATTGAAGAGTGAGGTTAGAGCAGAATCCATGATAGTGTGTAAGCCACTATGATTTTGGATTTTATACAACAAGTGTGATAAGAAGCTATTGGAAAGCTGAGAATAGTGACTGCCATTTTTAAAGGCTCACTTTGGTTACTATGTGGGTAACAGATGATAGCTGGATAAGAGTGGATGTAAGTTGAGTGTAAAGAGATCATTGCAATAACCAAGACAAGAAATAATGGTGGCCTAGACTTGGAAGTGGCAGAGAAAGAGATAAGGTATGATTGGATTTACTAGGACTTACTGAGAGATTGTTCTGTGATGTCACTAGTTTGAAGACCAACCACCTTCTGTTTGGATAAAAAAAAAAAAAAAAAAAAAAAAGTTATCTATATAGATTTTACTTTGCTTGAAATACCCTAACACCAAGAAGTAAAAGAATATTTACCTTATTGTTTATATAATACATATATATTATACTGTGAGGTCTTTTAAAATGAATACTTATCTTCAACTTTATTCAAATGTTAACTCAATAATTGGGACTCTTTTCTGTTGTGTTACAGATGTTTTATAACTGCACCTGTGTGGGAATTGCAGCCTCAAAGTCAGGAAATTCCTCAGGCATGATGGGCAGATGTCAAAAAGATAATGGATGTCCCAAAATGTTTCTGTATTTCCTTGTAATTTCAGTCATCACATCCTATACTTTATCCCTAGGTGGCATACCTGGATACATATTGCTTCTAAGGTGAACACTGATTTCCCTGCCCCAATTTTAAAATAATACTATAATCATCTAGAGGATTGATTTCAAATTCTGATCTATGGAATTATGATTCCTTATAGCTCTTTTAGGGAACTTGTCCCACATCCTTGTTCTAGTTTTATCCTTTTCCCACTTTGGACTTTTATGTAAATATATGGTTGAAGTTTTTCTAGTTAAAATTTTTCAGATCAATTTTTCAGATCAGAGCGATGTCAGTGCCTACATCACTGTAGCCACTTAAAAACAGTATGCTATTTCTAATGGTGGCAGTAATATTAACCAGTGTAGACTAAGTGTGTGTGTGTGTGTGTGTGTGTGTGTGTGTGTGTCTGTGTGTGTGTTTTTAAGATTTTATTTTTAAGTAATCTCTTTACCCAATTGTGGGGCTCGAACTTACAACCCTGAGATCAAGAGTTGCATGCTTTACCAACGAAGCCAACCAGGTGCCCCTAAACTAAACCTGTTTTAGATTAAACATGGTTTCACTGAATTATTGGTGGTAAAATTTTAAAATACTTTAAAGATTCATTTAATACCACAGTGTTTCACATTTATTATTTTAATCTGTAAGATTATTTTTCTTGTTCTGACTGGAATTATCTGTGTGTGGGCGGGGGGAGGTGTTCATGATTTTTTAATCAATTTTCTCTAATTCATGAATATATGTTAATGACCCCAAGGGTTTTTGCTTATAAAACACTAAAATAATTTTTAAAACTGTGCACCACTTTTGCACATTAAGTGGACATCTAAAAATTTATCATAAGTTTAATAGTAATTAAGCATTGATTTCCAGTATATTATAAATATTTACATTTACAAATATAATGATTTTATTTTATTTATTTTATCTTAAAGTATACTTATTTTGAGAGAGAAAACTAGTGAGGGAGGGTCAGAGAGAGAGGGAGAGAACCCAAGCAGGCTTCACGCTATCAGCACAGAGCCCAGTAAGGGTCTCCATCTCATGAACGATGAGATCATGACCTCTGCCCAAATCAGAAGTTAGACACTTAACCAACTGAGTCACCCATGCACCCCCAAAAATATGATGATTTCAATGTAAATCACTCTTTTAAATGTAATCAGTGAGAATCTAGAAAAAAGATTAGATAACTAATATCATCTAACTTTAAATTATACAAAAAATCTTTTACAGTAAATATCTTACATATTTCTTCTCCTTGTGCTTATATCTTCATTCAACTTCCCTATAGGCTTCTCATCTGTTGTAATATAATTTATTTTTGAATATTATTTATTGATTCTCCTATCATAGAGCTCTGTTAAAAAAGTGTATAAATTCAAACTTTAAAATATTAGTTTCATAACTAGTATTGTCATTGATAAATTTTTTATTATGAAATTAGCCTTGCAAATATTACTATTATACAATTAATCAAAAT